>NW_028258358.1:18334411-18645441 GCF_053883595.1 Heterocephalus glaber | reverse complement strand
AAAAATTCTTGTAAAGAAAGCAACCCGTTGAAAAGAAATGCAGATGGCTTTGTTTTGAAAATCAATGAAATTGGATAAATGTTCCAGATTGATAATAAAATGTATTAATAGAATCATAACCAGTTTACTAACTTCTCTAGACAAACAGGAAAACGATAGTAGTTATGTTGAAAACTAAAACTTTCATTATTTATTTTTTTGCAGAGAATATCAATGAGTGAGAGTATTATATGCATATTTATGTTTATGTACATAAATAAGGATATATGCTTTATTATAATTTTACAAAGAAACAGTTATGATTCTTCACTTTATTACAAGTTATTTTTTTAACTTGTTTATGTTTGTTGATCTTGGGTATTTTCCTTAATCTTGAAAAAGTATATACAATTTTAAAGACTAATATTTCTCATATTTAAAAATGTAGCATCTATACAGGTAATGATTAAAAGTGATACAACAATTATTCATCACGAAATGTGCAAAACCACACACAAAATATATCTTTAAGACTAGAGATTAGTTATACTTTTCATTTTATATTTGTTATTGCATTGATATTGTGTTTGAATCTTTTTTGTACTCCTGGACAAAAATAAACAGAGTTTGAGTATGGGAAATACTTTTGTTTCAATCCCAATTAAGTTAATCAATGTTAGACTCTTTCTTCCCATATGGGAAGAAATATGGGAATAAAACTACACAAAATATATGAAATGACTTTTTCACACATTGGGAAAAAGATAGTTGTGTACTAAGATCATTGAAAGGAATAATCGATGTAGGTAAATTCTCTTTTTTTCTGGAGGCACTGTTAGCATTACAAATAGGGAGATTGAATAGAGAAGGTAGTCGTGGTGACTGGGAAGACAAGTCAGAATTCAAAGAATCAATAATGACTGAAAAATGAGAACTATTATGGACAAGAGGGTTCTACTCTGAAAAATGCTCAAGAATTCTGCAAAGGGGAAACATTGAACTTAGGCCGAACACCAACAATAGCTTCTTTAAGGTGAAATTCTAACAATCCAGTAAAAACTAACTGTTGAATAAAGAACAAGTACTAAGGAACTGTAAGGTGAAAACAATTATTTTAGATCTTTCACAGGACAATGAGATAATCATTTTTGATCTGTCAAGGTGGAGAAATTTTGTTAAAACTAGAAATTTAGGTAGAAACCCAACGAAAATCATGCCAAAACATAAGTAATAAATTAGTCTTAATGTTACAGTTAGTCTATGGAAGTGCATGGGGTTTCTACATCTAAGCAGATATCCATTGCAAGTGCATATAACTTTAATTTTTCATTTTCAAATTGTGTGCATTTTGTTTCTTTATTCATTCATCCATTCATGGCTTGAAAACCAATAAATTCACTAAAGTTGAAAGGCACAAAATCAACATAGAAAAATCAATTGTGTTTATATTTACTAATGCGTAACTATCAAGAAAGGAAATTAAGAAAACAATTCAATTCATAATAGGATCATAAGAGTCCAAAATTTAGTAATAAACTTAACTAAGGTAAATGAATTGTTCCCTGAAAGAAACAAAACATACATGACAGAAAATAAAGACACATAGATAGAAGGATACTATGTGTTTACCTTGTGGAAGTCAATATTGTTTTAATCTCCAAGATTTCCAAAATAATCTACAGATTCAAAGAAATATATAAGACTCAATGGGATATTTTACAGAAATAGAAAAATAAATCTTAAAATTTTTATGAAACTACAAATGAATATAAATAACCCATACAAATTTTAAAAACAACAAAGCCAAACCCATAACATTCTGGAATTTCAAAGTGTATTCAGGATCTATAGTAATTTCAGTGCTATGATACTGAACCAAAGACAGACATATAAAACAATGAACTATTGAACTCATTGAAAAAATTATGCATATGCACTTAACATATTTTCAACAAATTATCAAGAAAGTTCAATGAAAAAAAGTCTCAGGGATAAGATATTCTTATGTTACATCAGAGTCTAAAGTCTATTCAAAATGAATTTATGGCATTCATACAAGACCTTAAAATATAAAATTTCTAAGAGAAATATAGAGGAGAAAGTTCTTGACACAGGTGTTGGCAACAGTTCTTTGAATACAACACAAAAGTACATTCAATGAAAGCAAAAATAAATGAATGATGTACAAATAAACTAATGGAGCACCCAAAGCCAACAGATTCCAATGTGTCAACTTTAAATAGTAGAAAATAATGCAAATCACATATGTGACAAGAGGTAAATATCCCAAACATATAAAAGATGTCTATAGCTCAATAACAAACAACACTAACAACAAATACTCCAGTTTAAAAGTTGAACAAAGGAATTGAACAGACTTTTCTCCAGAGAAGAGACACAAATGATGAACAGCTGTGTTGAAAAAATGTTAAATCTCACTCATGATCAGGGAAATTTAAATGAAAGCCACAATGAGATACATCTTCACACCTATTACACTGGGTTTTATATACATTTATATAGAGAAAATTAGTATTGGTGAAAATTTGGAGAAATTGAAACATTTGTGTAATATGGTCGGAATTTAAAACAGAACAGCCCTTCTGGTAAAGAATATAGAGGTTCTTAAAGAATTAAAACAGAACTACCATATGATCAGGCAGTCCCACTTCTCAGGGTATATCCAGAGGATGATCTGAAATCAGAATTCTTAATAGATATCTGATCTCCACTTTAATTGCAGCATTAATCATAATAATCAAGATATGGAAGCAACCTTAATATTCATTCACAGATAAGTGGATTTTTATTTTTAAAAAGTGCCATGTATACACCATAAAATATTATTCAACATTTTAAAGGAAGGGAATCAATTCCACAATGTGCTAAACTATAGATAAACTTTGAGAGTATTATGTTAAGTAAAATAAATTGCTCACAGAAGGAAAGGTACTGTATGCTGCCATTTTTGTGAGGTATCTAAAACAGTCAAACAGAGGCAGAGAATAGAATTATTGCTGTCAGGGACTAGAAGAACGAGCAAATGGATAGCCATTGTTCAGTAGATACAAAGTTTCAGTTAGACAAGTTGAGTCACTTCTGGAGATCTGCTATACAACCTCCTGCCTAGGGTTGACACTACAGTATTCCACTTTTAAATTTTTGTGAAAAGGGAGATTTTACATTATATTGTCTTGTCACAATAAAAAAGTTGAGTTTTAATAAATACCTAAATAACTCTGAAAATCAAATTTTACAAAATCAGATAGGAAAAAATTCAGTCTGATTTACAACACCATGACGAATGGTACATCACTTTCCCACCAAAATTTTAAAAGGGACTTTGTTGGTTTCCTATACTTCTATTCAGCTTTGTACTGGTGCCCTTTAAAAGACAATAAATGAAGTAAAAAAAAAAATTCCTAAAATATGTATTTTTAAGAATCTATATTTACCTATGCTATTTTTGTTTTGTAGAAAATACTTTGTGATATACAGAAACCTACTGAATAGCGAATTTAGCATGTGTGCAATGTAAAGGGTATGTTTCCATATGTGAGTAATGAATGATGCTAATAATCAACAATTGGAAGTCAAATCAAAATTTGACACTGAAATATTACTACAAATATAAAGTTCTAATAAAATAATAATATATGAAATATATTATTATATTAAATAATATATGAAAGCTATAGGATGCTATTGAAAGATAATGAAGATTATAAATGGAGAGTAATGAAATAATTGTTAATTTAAATGTCAACTAAAATTTAAAATTCTTTTTCGAAATAAAGGTAATAAGGAAGAAAATGTATGAGTAGAATTGAAGGGAACAAGTTTAAAATTGAATCACTATTATAACTCTTCATAATAACAGGCTTCTTTCCAGTTTTGAGATTCATTATTTTAAAAACTTTAATATTTTATCTGAGTGAATGTCACTTATTTTTAAGGACATAATAGTAGACTTTGTAATTAAAAAAATAAATTAGAAGAACATAAAGTACATTTCCTGTTTCATTCAAAATAATAGATGTTTCCTCAGAAATTGTATTTTAAAGATACTTAAATCTTGGGAATAATTAACTTGCCTTAAATGGAAACACTAACTTGAAGAAAAAATTTTCAGCAGTCCCCACAGCTGTCTTCCTAACACTGAATACATAATACCATTCTGGTGCTATGGCATATGCACAACACCATTATCATACTGCTTTCTGACTAGCAATATTATTCATGATCTTCCACAATAAATTGTGCTTAAAATGAAGACAGCTGTTAAAGTGGATTCTTTCATCATATGCATATATTATTAAATTTGCTTCAAAATGGCGATGAATTGAATTTTCAAGGTGGAAGAGTGTCTTTATAAAAAAACAAACAAACTATACAAAAAGGAAACAGGTTTTAAGCACTTCATTTTAGCTAGGCATTTTGTTAAGTATCTTGTAATAAATTACCTGTAATCCTTACAACTATACTTGAAATCAGATATTTTTGGCTTTTCCGAGGGTGTATACAGAAGTGCTATGAATGTAAAAGAAAATACCAATTTTAAACAGCTAGTCATTGAGAAGACAAGGATATATTCTCGGGCCAGGATAACACCAATACCTCACTGTCTCTTGGCCCTGGTATCATTTTTCTTCATAAAATAACTTAAGGACTTAAAACTAGAAATTAGAAAATGAAAAAATAATGAGAATTAAGTAAACTTTTGGTGTTTCATATCTAGTAAAATTTATTAGGATATTTAAGAAATTGTAAATTTCAGCAGAATCCACAGAACCTGTAATGTTATCCTTTTTCAGAGAAGAAAAAAAATTAAAAATTTTGAGTTGGACACTGATGAAAACTTTATGTTTGTATAGGTAAAAGAAGGAATTATCTTATCATGTATTTAAAAGGACTAAAGAGAATAATAAAATGCATAGTGAAGATAGCATACAAGACAGAGAATACTAAGAAATGTGACTTGGAGTCACTGGTTTCTCATCAGACTTTCTCAAACCACAGAATTCAAAAGCAGTAGGAAAGACACCAGATGATCATGATTGCTCATCACCTCCTTTGTTAAGTAGGTATCACAGCTCTTTGCATTGCAGGTTCGGAGAACAGCGGTTCAATTTTGTACTTGCTGCCATTTGATGGGAATGGTAATATTGTATCTGCAGTTCAGCTCTCCTGGTTAGAGGAGTATTGGCCCTCTTATAACATAATTCTAGAAAGAATGTCTGTTACTAGTGGTTGTGTCTCATATGGGATAGTAGATGAATGAGCTGATTCTTTGCCTCAAATTAGCAGCAATTTTTATTGCTTTAAAGTTATATGCAGTTTGATCTATGGGGGTTTATGCAAGACTATTTGCTAAGTTGATTACAACTCACTTACCTCAATATACTGCTATTTAAATATTCTATAAAGCCAGCTATTTGCAGTGTTGAATAGCTATAAATTTAGTAGCTATATTTAACATTTTTATGTCTCAGTATAGTCTAACATGAAGCTAAAACTTTTATGTTTACTTTTATTATAGCTTGAACATTTGATTATATTGTGTCTACAGTATATAACCTTAATAGTTGTTTCAATATACAAAAATTTATGAAGTCTTTCACACAATATTTGTCTTAGTTACTTTCCTCTCATTGCTGTGATAAAATACCCAACATGGCAAGATAAAGGGGAAAGGGTTTATTTAGTTCACAGTTTGTAGAAGTTTCAGTCCATAATTGCCTGGCTCCAATGCAGAGTGACACATGGCGGAGGGACATCACAGGAGAAACAGTTAATGGCACACAAGACAGCAAAAGCAACAAGGGAGCCTTAACAGCATCGTTCTGCCCCTTTTATGCAAACTATCAGGATTAGGGCGGTGCCAAACCACTCAGTCTACTGGTTTAGTAATCACACCCTCTTAATACGAGCATCACACACTGCAGTTATAACCATCTCTGAAAAAGCCACCCATGAGTACATGAGGCTTTGGTGGGGACATCTAGACCCAAAACATAACAATATTATATGTTTAGCTTTACATGTTTTTAATATTCAAGAAAGATTGTAAAGAAATAAATAATTGGGTTTATTAAATCATTAAACATAGTGTAGGCACAAAAAGAGGAACAGAGTACCAGAATAATCATTTAAATTAGACAAATAGAAGCTTAAATATTTGTTCATTCTTGATCAGCTAAATAATCTTGGATAGTTTTCTTTACTATGAGATGCAAGTCCCAGAACTTAAAAGAAAATATCATGCAAATTCAAACCTTGAAGAACTCTTCTAATAATAAGACATATATCTATAGTATTTAATCATTTAATATTTAATTGCATGTAGGGAGTAAGTCATTTATATCATAATAGTATAAATTACTAGTATTATAAATTTTCTTCTAATATGAACAAAGCATTCAAGTCTATTGTACTATATTTGCATAGTCTTTTAAAAAGAACTTATAACAACTTTCACTCATATTTACTGGGACAGTTGTTCAAATTATTTTCTTTCTTCATTTATATGTGAAGTTCCTTTTAATTTTCTAAATATTTAAAATTTTAATATTTAATTCTAATTACTTAAATATGTTTAATTGAAATCCTAAAAACACAAAAGTAACATAATAGACAAAATAAAAAGACAAATCAATACAGTTTCTCAAGAATGGAAAAGATCTATAAATCTACATAATAAAAAAGTTTTGAATGTATAGGCACTTCTGTTGTGATAATATTAATTACTAAATGAGGTAAGAGAAAATATCTAGCATAGAATGGGAGGGCTGGACCTATCCAAGAAGCAGGGACAGTCCTTTACTAAAATAAAATAAAAGGGAGCATCTACTCTCTCTGCATTAAATTTAGTTATGGGTAGCTTTCTTTCTGAAATCTGTTTTGTTTAATTATCTTTTCATTTTTTCACAAGCATTAAAGAATTTTTTGGGTAGAACTGGAACAATTTCTTTTTGCCTTTATAATTCAAAGTAAATGTTTAATATATTTCTTAAGAATTGTCTGGTCATTGTCTTATTTACAAAAAGGATCCTTTGGATATTTCAGTCTTGAATGAAGACAGAATGTATATTTATAATATTCAATCTACCTATCCATGTAAGAAAATAAATTCATATAATTAGATCTTTTAAATTTCCTAATAAAGTATACTTGTTTACTTTTGATATTAATAATATTTTATTTTTAGTTTGGAATATTCAATTTAAATTACTAATACATTGCATATATCAATATCATATACAAATTTTGTTATATAGTCTACTATTATGTTAAAAAATCTATCGCTTTACTAAATAAGATTGAAAGAGACATATAAATGTATATAAAATAGCTCCTCTCTGTTCAACTGTTTCAGCTTTAATAAAATCCTCATAACTTTCATCTTCTAATCTGTTTAAGAATAGTAAAAAAAACATATTTGACAGGTTTTGAAAACTGATTATGTACTTCTTTATTTGCTTTGTTTTTCTCCATATAACTATTTTCTTTAAATTTTTATTCCTGAGGATTTAACCCAGTGCTTTCAACTGAGCTACATCCCCAGACTTTTCCTTGTTTTTTATTTTGAGGCAGATGTTCTCAAATTTGTGAACCTCCTGCCTCAGTGTCCCAGAGTGGTGAGATTTCAGGCTAGTCCATTTTTGCTATTATTGAGTTATAATTACCAGTCATAATTTCCTCTTTGTTTCAGACTGATCCAGGTAATTCCCATAAAATCAAACATACTATTCTATTCCTGTGGAAAAAGTAATTGGCATACTTCTGCCTGGAGTGTCTTAATGGCAACTTGTTAGGGTTTATAATCCCTTAAGTAAAAAAAAAACTGTGAATAAGAGAATCCGGGATGGTCCAAGTGTGTTTAAATAGTCACATGGAGGAAATGGGCTTATAATAAGAGAAAATTAAGGGAAATCGAAGAAAATCTATGACACAACAGAAGAAAATTTTTTCTACTTCTATTAAGTTATTAAAAAGTTGCTGGCTGGGGATTTAGCTCAGTGGTTCCGCCATCTGCCTCACAGGCATAAGGTTCCAAGTTTGATCACCAGTACCAAAAAAGTAGAAGTTGCTTAATTTATTTTGGATGTTGATTTTTATGCTGGAGTAACTGATATTAAACTGACATTTTGTAACGCAGTATTCTTTCTATTTCTAATACTCTACTTAAGCTACAATCAAATCTAGATAGCATATTGATTTTGTTTGAAACAAATAAATACAATAATTACATTTATAATTTATAGGCTAGATTATAGATAAATCAGAACTATAGAAGGTACCATGATTCAATAGATTAAAGTTTCCAGTGTAGCATATTTCTTGATTGTTACTTGGGTAGCTTATTTATTTAATCAGACACAGAAACTAAAGATTTAATTGAATTTCTCTTCTTGTTGCCTATATATAAATGCTTGAAACTACTTTTATTTATTTTAAAATAATACTTAACATTTCTTCTACCACTCTGGCCACTATGATGAGCATGTAGCTGATTTCTGAGGGAAACTTGCTTCTTAGGTTGCTGGAATCCTCCATATAATGGACAAATTCCCAGTTTAATTGCCAGCCCTCACCTAGGTAAATTTAATAGACCTCTTTATACCAAGCCTATGTAACACTGAAAGGTGAATTTAGCTGAAGCATCAAGTTCTTCAGTGATAGATTATATGTATGCATGTATCCACCTTTTCTCATCTAAGTTACTTTCTGTGGGTCAAGAATTTTTAATATTTTATGCTATTTTTTCTGGTATTTTTCACCATATGATATGATTATGTATACAATTAAACATTAAATAGTAAAATTTCTTTATATCATTCATGTATTCATTTTTGAATAAAGAAAGTAGATGAATTGGAGATCTTAATAATAGAAGGCATAGACTTTTTCCTTTTTTTTTTTTTTTGGTACCAGGGATCAAATTCAAGTCCTTGCTCTTGTGCAGCAGGTGGCAAAACCACTGAGCTAAATCCCCGGCCCAAGCATAGACTTTTTCATAGAGGTCCTTAAAATGTAATTTATTTTTGTATAATTTTTAAATTGTGGCCTTTATAATGGTACTTCTGGCCAAGGTCTTACTATACACAACAAACTGTAATTATATTTTGTTTACTGTTGAAAAGAGTTAATCTCAGTTTCCACAAACATTTTATTAAAAGCTGCTCTTTTGTCCACTTATAAAGATAATAGTTATAGATATTCTCATTTATCCTTTGCTATATATTGAAAGAATATAGTTTTCTAAGGTCATATTTCTAAGATTATACTTTTCTTACTATACTTTTGTTAGACACAAAATCTCACTGAGGTTTCTTTTTTTAATTTTATTGGTACAGTTTAAATATACATAACAATCACATTCGTCAAAAGGAGTTTGTACATGAACATGATATAACCTGATTCTTTTTCTTCCCATTCCCTTTCCCTCCCTTCACCCTCCCTTTCCCCACTTACAAAAGCTTCGTTTCCATTTTTTCCTTCTTTTATCAAGTTTTTTTTCCTTTCTCCCTTCCACCTCTCACAATTTCCCCTTCCTTTTGAGCAGTTTCTTCCTATTTCATACTATCTACTATACATTTTGGTGCTTATTTACCCTTTCAGTTTCTCACACTAGAGAGACAATGCAATATTTACATATATGTGTCAGTCTTATTTCACTTGAGTATAGTCTCAAGTTCCATCCATTCAGCTATAAATGTCTCAAGTTTATCTTTCTTGATGGCTGAGTACTACTCCATTGTATAAAAAACCCACATCTTTTTTATCCACTGGGGTTTACACTTTTTTGTTTTGACAAAAAGTAAACTTGCATTCATCACTTGTCATTGTACTGATTTTTTCACAGATACTTCTGGAAATAAGCAACATTTAATGATCAATTTGGCTGATTACTATTACAGAAAATATGAGCAATTTAAAAATAACAAAAATGTTATTAGAAATTATACAAATATTCCTTAATTCTTATATTCTTAAGTATTTATTATTTAAAATGTGTAGCAAAGGTAATCTAGATATAAAGAAATTTTGATATTTAATCTAATAATTCTGAAAAATTCCTAGTTTCAGTGAGAAAAAGGGATTGCCTTAAACAGCAATTTTCTTGTAAAACACTTTCATCTGAGCTTAAGGCAGTGTTAATTGTAGTTGCACTAATATCATAAACTGGACCACATGCTTTGTAATTTCCTACAGAAAATTATAATATATATTTTATTTTGCTTTTGCTACAGTAATTATTTCAGGGTATATAATTACCATTTTGGCACTCTAGTGATTAGGTGATTCATTTTCCTTTTCTAAAGTCATGACCCATATTTTACTTTTAGCTCACATTCCTATTGCCTCCTTTCACAAAATTATACTTTCTAAGTTAAAAAAGATTATTTTTTCTGCTTGTGAAGAATACACAAAAGCTGTCTCATTAGTTAATGACCCCAGTGTTTGTACTTTATATGTCATCTATCTTACTACTACAGAATCACATTTATAGTATGGTAACTTAATTACCTATGTATTAATTTCTTGTATAATTTTGTCTTACTGAACTTTATAGTTGTGACTCTGTGAACTTTCTAGGAATATAAGGATCATATTTAACAGCTCTAATTAATTTTAACACAATTGTTTAAAAAAACCTCCTTTCTCTTTTCCTTCCTGATTTTTCCTCTATCTTTAAATATTGTTGGATTTTACATTCTTAATTTTACATGATCAAAACAATAAGTAAAATGAATGCAATTTTGAAGATACTTATGTACCACAATTTTTCATTTTTCCTACCCCAGGGCCAAGGTCTGTTGATTTTTCTGTGTTGACATATGCTTGTAACCCTGTTAGCATTACTGCTCTAATTGTCTTCATACATCTAGAGTTACAGATGAAACTGAAACATCTATTACATTCTCACTTATTCCTATACCACAGTCAAGGGTTGCTGATCCTTACATATATGTTTATTCTTAAATAAGTCTTAACAATCTTGCTTTCATTGTTACTATTTTCTTGGAGATAAAGATCAATTGCCTTTGGAATGATGCTACATTTACATGAAGATAATGCAAGCTTTTAGAGAAACAAATGTCACATAAATGAAGATTTCAAGATGTTTTTAATTTTATCCCAGGAAACTCTAAGAATAGGACTATATATATATATATATATATATATATATATATATATATTGAATATTATCAACAATTATTTCCTATTTAACGTCAAGAAATTAGTTACATGCAAACCACAGCTTAATGACTTACATTTTAACTCACAATACTGTAAGATCTTGTGGGGTAGCTAATGCTATTATTGTGCTTATATAACTAAGATAATTGAGCCACAAAGAAAATAAATTATACAATCATGTTTAAACAGCTGAGAAGTAAGGACTATGCACTATCAGTGATAAAACTTTGTAAACTATTGATTTTCATTACTTTTAAAAATTTTGTTTTATTATTTCAGCATTTGAAAAGTAATACTTTAAATAGTCCCATGCTCCAACAATACTTACAAAGAAAAAAAAAAACACTGTCTCATCTGTTTTCCCTTTTAAGAATCAAGCACTTTCAGCTTCTTTTGTTGATATATAAGACCAACAAGATGGAAAAAATATAGAATTGTTGCAATAAATCTCACAAATTTTGAGATAGTAATATGCCAATATTTCAGAAAAAACTGACTAACATATTTCTTTTAAAAAGTTCAGTTGACATTTTTAATATTCTTTAAAACAATTTTTTTTCTTAGATTTTCTGTCTGCTTATAAGAATTTTTTCTTAACCTCTGCATCTTGTTCATTTCCTGTAATGCATTCAGGACTTTCTTTATATATATTTTTATAGAGGGCAGGGCAAATTCATTTGTTGGACCTACATATACAGGTTTTTAGAACTATGAATATTTGTCCCTATGTTTCTTTACATTTTTCTTTGCCATTTATTTCTTTGAAGAGCTTTCAATAAATATTAATGTATTAAATATATTAAAATGTTTCCTCATGTTTCATGTGTTTTAAAATTTTCCTTTATTTACCATTACAGTACAACTCTGTGCTTAGGATGGCATTTTTTCTAACCTACTCTTATAGCTTATGTTTAGATGTCTCCCCAAAGCCTCATGTAGATGAGGTGAGGCTTTCTTTTCCAGAGGTGGATGAATCTGGAATGTGTGATGCTAGGATTAAGGGGTGTGATTACTAAACTACTATATGTGAGTGGTTGCTTTGGCATTGTACTAATCCTGGTAGTCTGAATGGGATAAAAGGGGCAGAAAGATGATGTTAATTTCTCTTGTTGCTTTTGCTACCTTGTGTATGCTGTGGTGTTTCTCCTCTGAGTTGCATGTTTGCCATCCTTGCCTTGGAGCCAACTGATTATGGACTGAAACCTCAACAAATTGTGAGCAAATAAACCCTTTCCCCTTTAAATTTGGGCCTTGGGTATTTTGTCTCAGCAATGAGACAAAAGTAACTAAAACACTTATATTCTATATCAATATATCACTTTATTTTTAAAATTTCATTTAAATGACAAGACTCAATTTTAAAAGATTCCATCTTCGTAGAAAGTCAAAAAAGATGTATTTCAGTTACAAAAATATCAGCTATTCTTCACTTCTGTATTCTAATTTTTAAATATTTAATGGCAATTATTAATATCTGGTCACTCCCTTATGTGAATATTCTACAAGTTTTAGTTTTGTTTTCCATTGGCTAGTTATTTTTGTAGTAAATTATTTTTTCTTTTACATTTATTTACTAGTTAGTCACTTTCTCATCCCTAGGATAAAGCCACCACAACATAAAGGAGAGAAGGTGTAATTGGATTGTAGCTTCATAGTTCATTCTGGATCTAAGGAACAAATGATATGGTGGAAGTGTATGGTGGAGGAAAGCTGCTCAAATCATGGCAGCCAAGAAGCAGAGAGTGAAAGGAGATGAGAACAAAAATACACTCTTCCATGTCATACTCCCTGGGATGCACTTCCTCCAACCATGGCCCACCTCCCAATAGGATGTTCAGCTATGGACTCATCAAGTGATCAACTTACTGATGGGTATTGTGCCTCCACGTTTCAATCACCTTCCGTGAGCCCCACCTCTGAATATCCAAGACTGTTGGGGAATATTCTTTATTTAAACCGCAATATTCTCTCCCTGGCCCACAAAGGGTCATGTCTAGCTTTTTATGCAAACAGCATTTATTCTATCTCTGTGAACTGTCTACCTCTTAACAGTTCCAGCATTGCTGAAAATCCAAGACTTAAGTCTCCTTTGAGACATAAGACTAAGACTTGTCTGTGACCCCTGTGACTATCAAAAAGAATGTTAATACTTCCACCACATAATTCAGAGAAGAAACATTTCTACTCTAAAAGGGAGAAATAAGTGAATAGCAAAGAATTGGACCAAGGCAAGACCAACATCCACCAGGGAAAACATTAAGTCCTACTTCCCACACACATGTCCAGTTGTGGTGAGATGTGGGCTCAAAAGGCCTAGGGAATCTCTGCGTCTGTGGTCTTGGTGGTTGCAGCCTACATAGTTACTTTTTGGGCTGCCTCTGCTCAGTGCCTGCAGCTGTCCTCAGCAGATGTTTCTGGCATCTCTAACTTCAATAGGTCTCCAATGCAATTTTCATTTCACTCTAACAGCTTCTAGCATCAACATTTCCTGTCAGAAATGATGACCTAGTCACACAATTTGTGCTCGGGCTTCAAGGCCTTCTGAAATCTACATCGAAGCCTCTGTGACCTAATAACTTTTGCATTCCAGCATACCTGAAAAACCAGCACCATGAGCATGATATCAAGGCTGCCATAAACCCAGTTGGTACACAGCTGTAATTGGTTTTTGAATGCCTGGATCACTGAACAGGAGGATACACTTTACTAGGTGTCCCAGAATGCTAAGGTGCCCAAGGGCTTTCTTTACGAAATGAAGTTTTTCAAAGGAGCTTACCTTTATATACTCTTGAACCTATGATCCAATGAGATGTGCATGGTTTAAGCAATTCCTGAAATGCCCTCCCAATCATCTTCCCTACTGTCTGAATTCAAAGTATTGACATCTTTTCAATGGTATCAATCTTTTCAAAAATATGCTTTCCTTGACTCCAACTTTACAAGTGCTTCCTTTATGACCATCAGCAAAGTTTTTGAAATTTGAGCTTTAGTTTTTGCTCCTGACACTATAAGTCTGATAGAAAATAGCCCAGAGTAACCTGACCACAATCTGAGGATTGGGGTGTCATATTTATTAGTTTGTCATCATTAACTTCAAACTCACACAAAATCATAAGACACAGTCAAAATGTAGATAAATTCTCTTCTAGAATGCAACACGCATTAACTCTAGTCCAGTTTTCAGTGCAGTCCACATTTACAACTGAAACTTCATAAGGCTGCATCTACTGTCTGCATTGCTATCATCACTCTGGTCTTCTGAACTTTGAGGAGAGTTTCCCATCAAACTTTGCTTATAACTTTCTTTATAATCCCACATATGCAAAGCTTTTCAAACTCTCTCACAGACAATTTCCAAAGGCTCGGAACCACTGTAGCATCAGAAACACTAAGAGAAATGACATCACTCCTGGTATCAATTTTCTGTATTAGTCAACTTCTAATCACTGAGCCACAATACTTAATATTCTTAACTTAATATCAGAGAATTTTATTTGGTTTATTGTTTCAGAAGTATCAGTTCATATAAGCTGGCTCCAAGGCACAAAGCAGCATGATTTAAAGGCATAGAGAAGTAAAGCTGTTTGATTCATGGTGTCCAGGAAGCAGAGAACAGAGGAAAAAGACATGGACAAGAATATATTCTTCCAAGTCACACTAACAGTGACCTGGCTCTGACAATTCCCATCTCTAGACCCACCTCCTAACAGCATATTTATCTAGGAACACATTAGCACATTAATCCACAGTTAAGTATGCAATCCCCATGATCTAATCACCTACCAGAATCCCCACCTCTGAACACATGAGATGTGAGGGACATTTTAAATTTAATCCATAACATTTTCCTCTGAATTCAGAAATTTGCTATGAAAATGTACAGAGAATATTTAATACTTTGTTAGCATTATCTGCTCATGTTTGGGAATGGTAGTGATGGTGTGGCTGCTGTCTCATCCATGTCTGTCCTGCTTGGTCTTCCTCTTGTCCGTTAAGTTTTGTCTCCTACTTCTCCTTCCACTATTTCCTCATTCTCTTTCTTCTTCTGTTTCTTTTAGTGTTTGTTTATATTTGTATTCAGAGAAATTTTCCTTAACAATCTAGGCCATTAATGGTCAAAATGAATCTTATCTCTAATCATATTTAACAATTTCATTTTATTCCACTTTGATTGCTTTACTATTTTTAATTTACATATCTCTCCATATCTTTCCTGTCTACCCTAAAATTTAGTAGGCAAAAATAAGAATCATTTATTATTTACAAATGAATCTGCAGGTTAATTGGGCCTAGTAGGGCAATTGTTTTGCTCCAAGTGATACCTAATGAGGCTGCAGTCCTCTGGAAGCTCAATTACATTAGAATGTTCAAGAGGCATCTGCACATGGCTGGCAGATGATGCTTGTCATTGTCTCAGAGCTGAGTTCTGGCCATTGACCAGAGCCTTGTTCTCCTACTGGCCTTTCCATGTCCATTAAGCTGTTTTAAGTTTAAAAGTGGGTTCCAAGGATGCAAAAGTGAAAGCTACTGATTTTGTAGTCTAGCCACAGAGGCTGAGCAGAATCACTTTGGTCATGTCCTGTCAACAAAAGCAGGTCACAAGGCCAGCACAGATTCAAAGAGAGGGATAATATATCCCACTTCCTAACAAAATGCAAATATTTCTTTGCATTTTAGTTCTGATTCCCTTAATAAGACCCAATGGCAATGAATGCTGCCTCACTCTGGACCACCCCCAAATCTAAATGGGCACTCATCACTCAGGAATAAAGCAGCTGTTGCAGTCCTCTTTTGAGAACCCTTAACTTTCCCATTCAGGGTTTACATCAAGATTGAGAAGTAATAAAAATATAACTGTTAAATCTTCAAACATATTACCCAATCAGTAATAATTTAATTAAATTCAGAATCATACATTTGAGGTAAAGAAGCTGACACTGCTAAATTAAATTAGAAGAGATATTGTTATTTTGGAACTCCCTAAACCTAGTAATTTCTTATCATCATGAAAGGCTGTCTGTGATGAAATTCCACTGACAATCAGGCATAATAATTTGGGACGTTCTTACTAATTTCACACTCAATAGGAAATTGTGTAACCAGAAAGATCCAACATGTTTCCCATCTGTCCTTTGGAAACATCCAGGGAAGCTCTCTTTTATAAAATTAAAATAATTGAAAGGACAGAAATGGAAAAGAAAGACAATAATTTTTAGGTGATAATTGAGAATCTTTCTGATGCTGATCGATGAAAATGATGAGTTTTTTCATTTCTTTAATAAATAAAAATTAATTTCAGGAAAGATGATAATTGTAACTAATAAGGCTACTATAATATAGAAAATTCTTGAAAATAAGTATGATTATTAATATTGCCTTATTCCTTTAAAAATATAAATGATATTAAAAATACACAGTTGCAGACATACTAGTACATGTAGCACATTAGGTTCCTAGGAGCCATCCATCTGAATTTGAACAATATCCCAGGGACACTCCTACTTCCATTTTTCTGAGAGAAGCAGAAGTAAAAATAAGACTCAGGAAATCTCTAAAGCTCCAACCCAAATCAAAGTCCTGTTAGATCCCACAGCTTGACCTACAGTAACATTTTCCCCACTTGAACTTTGTTAAAGGTTCATCCAGAGCAGCGGCATCCCCCTGTGGTGCCGGGCTCCAGGTGGTCTGTGCAGCCAGCGGTCATGGTGGCCTTTGGGCCAGAGGGAGCTTGGTGTCCAGCCATCTCCTCTCGGAATCCTGTGTCAGCCCTTCCTCAGTGCCTGAGGTGAGCAGAGCCCTGCCGCTGTGTAAGGCAGCCCTGTGCACTTGAGCAAATTAACTGATGGGTGCCAGTGAGTGCGTACTCCCCTGCTTGCCAAGCAGCTGTCACTTTCCCAGTGACCATGATAGAAACCTAAGACAGAGCCGGTCCCAGCACCCAGAAGGAAGCTCCCCACTGCCATCCCAAGCTCCTAGGGCAGAGAAGCTGAGCCGGTCCCAGCTCCCAGAAGGAAGCTCCCCTGCCACCATCCCAAGCTCCTAAGGCAGAGAAGCTGAGCAGTGCGGGTGCCAGAAGGGAAGCACACCCCCACCCCCACCATGGAAATGAAAAGACACATAAACAAGCCTCAAAAACAGACTTCTGGATCACCTAGAGCAACCCCAAAGGGAAACGAGATGGAACAATCTGGTACTCAACCACCTGGAATCTCTGAACTGGCAACAAAAGAGGATCTGGGAAAAATGAAATCAGAAATAATTGCTCAGATAACAGCAAAGATTTTGATCATGGTGCAAGACATGATTAATAAATCTAGAGAGGACACAGATAAAAAAGTAGAGGATGTGAGGAACATGATAGAAACCCAACATAGGAAACAAATGGAATCCATAAAACAGATGCAAACAGATTTCCAGGAGATTAAAAACTCCATCGAAAGTCTGCACAGCAGAATGAACCAATGTGAGGATAGAATTTCGAATAGAGAAGAAAAGATTACAATTAGTGACCAGGAAAAGAAAAATGGCTTTAAAATTGTAAAGGAACATGAGAAATCAATCCAGCAGCTGCTAGACAATGAAAAGAAGAGTAAAATAAGACTGATTGGAGTCAATGAAGAAAGAGGAGAGAGTACAGATGACATAAAAAAACTGTTCACAGAAGTGATGGCAGAAAACTTCCCAAGGAGGAGAAAAGAACTTGACATACAGATAAGTGAGGCACATAGGACTCCAAATAGCCTTCATCAAAAAAAAATCTACACATAGGCATATAATAGTTAGGATTCCAGAAATCCAACAGAAGAACAAAATGCTAAAAGCAGTGAGAGAAAAGAAACAAATCACATACAAAGGAAAGCCCATCAGAATCACAGCAGACTTCTCAATGCAAACCCTCAAAGCAAGAAGAGCTTGGAGTGATATATTTCAAGCCCTAAAGGAAAACAGCCTCCAACCCAGATTGATGTACCCTGCAAAACTATCTTTCAAAATTGATGGAGCAATAAGATATTTTCATGATAAAGAGCACCTCAAGAATTTCATGAATATCAAACCGGCACTCCAAAAACTTTTAGACAATACCCTAGGAAAAGACAATGAGGATCACAACCCCAGGAAACCCAGCAGAATGAATCCACTGGGCGTGACAAATTAAGCACAAAGGGGGAGAATTCAACAAAAAGAAAAAGTCATGACAAGGCTTTTAAAACTTTTAACTTCATCTCCCTAATGAGTGTATAATTCAATCTTGTTATTGTACTGATTAGTATTTTTCTGATTCTAGAGCTGCACACCTTTTCTTGTGCTATACTGGCTATTTATCATCTTCTTATGTCTACTTTTTAATTCAGTTGTCTATTAATGAGCTCTAAGAATTCTTTATATATTCTGGTCATAGGTTATATGCATTATAAATATGGTCTGTTTAAGGACTACTTTTCATTTTAATGATGTCACTTAAAGTTCTAAATTTTGATGGAATCTCATTTATCAATTTTTTTCTTTTATACATCTTGTCTTTTGTATCCTAGGAAGTTCTTGCCTACCCTGAATTCATAAACATTTTCCCTTATAATTTCTTCTTAAAGTTTTATACTTTTAGGCTTTCATATTTAGGTTCATAGATCCCTTGAAATTATTTTCATGTATGTCTTCCAACACTGTTTTTTGGGTTTTTTTTTAACTTTTCTAGGCCCTTTGTACTCCTACATAACTTTTAAATTTCAATATCCAATTCTTCATTTATAGCAAGTATACACAGGCCTGAATTTATATATATACATTGTGTTTTCTAATCCTGCTAAATTCAAATACAAGTTCTAGGGGCTCCTAGAGATTTCTTAGTATTTTCTCTGTAGATGGTCATTTCATCTACATATAAAGATTTTGCTTCTACCTTTTCCATCCTATCCTAATTTTGTCATTTTATTGCCAGACTATTTTGGTGGGGCCTAGGGTTCAAAGTTTAATGGAAAGATAAAGAGTAAGGATATCTGCCCTTGTTCCCCACCTTAAGGAGAAAGTATTGTATCTTCTCCATTCATATAAGGGGTTCTCACTGGAAGTATGGAGTACATGTCTTTAATCTGGGGAGAAGGTTCTGTTCTACTTCTAGTCTCCTGATAGCTTTTACCATGAACATCGGTAGAATTTAGTCCAATAATTTTTCTTCAACTAGTGACAGGATCATATGGCTTTTTCCTTTCCTCTGTTAAAATGGTGACTTTTGGGAGTGGATCTTCCAATGCTGAACCAACACTGCCATCCCTTTAACAAAACCACTTTCTACATACTGCCAGATCTGACTTCTAAGAGTTTGTTTTGTTAAACAAATTTCTATCTATGTTCATACTTTTTTCTTCTATTATCTTTATCCAGTTTTAGGATTAGCACAATGTTGATTTCCTAAAATGAGGGGAGAAGTGTTCCTTCTTTTTTCTGCTTTAATTGTTTGATATAATTTATCAGTTAAAATGTTTATGAGCCTGCTGTTGTCATAGTGGTAGGTTTTTAAGCTAGGAATACACTTTCTTTAATAGATGCTATTCAAATTTTCTATTTCCTCCAGAGTTAGTTTCATTAATTCATCTTCCAAGGTACTTCTTAGAAGTTGTCAAATTCATTTCAACAGATTTTTGTAATATGCTTTCTATATCCTTTTAAATTCTGTAAAATCTGTGGTAATGTCTCCTAGATCTTGATATTGTAATTCAAAAAATGTATAATTGATGTTGTGTAACAGGAAGAAAAGATCTAAAGGAGCAGGGGAAGTGGGTGGGGTAGGGGAAAGGAAAAAAAGGGAAAGAAAAAATACGAGAAAAGGAAAAAAATGGAAACAAAGTCTTTGAAAATAGGGAATGATGGAGGGGGTGAAGGGAGGGCAAGGGAGGAGGGGGGAAGAACCAAGATAAATCATGTAATGATACAAGATCCCAATGATGAATGTAACTGTATTTTATACTGAATATGTACCAATAAACTTAATGGGAAAAAAATTTCAGAATTAAAAAAAAGTTTCATCCATAGGGATCACATGTCATGCATGTGATTAAAACAGAGTGAATTGTGGGACAGTCATACATAATAGATGCCCCTGAGATTACTCAGAGCCTGTCAATCATTTGTGGCAGTCATATCCAGAGAGATCCAATGACACACCCGGGAAAAGGTGAACATCTTTTAAATTCTAAAGCCTGATTCATATTTCTTCTTCCTATTCCCCACTGTCCTTGCATCACTCTTCCCATTCCTACCACCATGAACCTGAATGCCCTGAGCATACCTTCCACATTAACTTCAATTAATATAGCTGTTTTTCCTCTTACCATTAGGTGTACACTTGCCATTATTTGTTTGTCACACATAAGAATGTAGAATCTGATCTTCCTTCCAGGTGCTTTGTGCTGAACAGCTTACACCATGCAGTCAGATGATGTTATCTGGAATACATTAGGAAAGAAGCAGTTTTGTTCCTTAAAAATAAGAACAAAGACTCAAGGCTCTTGCAGAAATGAATATAGCCTGACTTGACTGTGTAATCGGTCATCTTGTCCACTGACAAATAGTCAGTATGCCACTGTCAAAGAAGAGAAAGGGCACTGCTACATGTATATGAAGTTAAAAGAAGGAGCAGCTTTTCCTAGGCATCTCTGGGAATGGGTCCAGCTTAGTAAAAATTATGAGAAACTGCTGGAGCAAATTGATGAAAATCTGATTTACTGGCCTCGCTTCATTAGACACAAATGTAAGCAGAGATTCACCAAGATAACCCAGTACCTAATTCTAATTAGAAAACTTACACTAAAGCAACAGAGGAAACTTGTTCCCTTGAGTAAGTAGGTGGAGCAAAGGGAGAAAAGAAGAGAGGAAAAGGCATTAATAGCTGCTCAGCCGGACAATTCCATTGAGAAGGAATTTCTGGAGAGACTGAATCAAGACATGTATGGTAACATCTACAACTTCCCAATTCACACTTTCAACAAGGCTCTGGAACAACAGGAGGCAGAGAGTGATTCTTCAGATGCCAAGGAGAAAGATGATGAAGATGATGAGGAAGATGTGAGAAAAAGAAAATTTGTGGAAGATGATGAAGTAGACGAAAGTGATCTAAGTGATTTTGAGGATATGGATAAACTGGAGGCCAGTGATGATGAAGATCAGGATGAGAAATCATCCAGTGAAGAGGAAAAAACACTTGATGCAAAGCACAAAGGGAAAACACCCTTGAAAGGAGTTCTGTGCAGAAAATGAGCCCATGGAGAGATAGAATATGAGCAGGAGACAGAGCCCATGGCCAAGCTCAAAACCACATGATTTCTCTCCAAGTGTAATCAGGACTCAGCATGCTCAAGGTCTTCTTTCCTTTTGTATACATATCCTGTTTTTTGCTCTTTGGTATATTTCACACAATATTTGTGTTTTCAATATTTATGCTACTTCACTGGGGCAAGAAATGTGGAGTGAATGGAGGAAACTCGTAAGTGAAGAGTATTTTTATAGTGTATATGTTGAAGTGACAGCTTGAACCCAAGAAGGTTCACAGGTGAGTTCCTGGAGCTGGAATGAGATTGTGAATGTAAATATTTCTAAATTTTAAGCACTTAATTCCTTGGTGTCCTTTTCCTTTTCTTCCTAACCTTTATTTAGAAATGGTAGGTTTTCAATTTTTACTTGTTCACCTTTCCCTATTCCTATTAGGATGAAAGGAACAAGAGAAGGAAAAAAGGAACTCCAATTTAAAATGTTTAATAGAATAGGAAGAAAAGGGGCAAAGGGGAAGGAAGTGGGAGGGCTAGGGTAAAGGATAGAAGGGAATGGGATTAATATGAGAAAATGGAAAAATAGGAACAAAATCTTTCTAAATAGGGAAGACTGGAGGGGTTGAAGGGAGAGCTGGGTAAGGGTGAAAAATAAGAACCAAGAGAGACTATGTAAAGGTGCAAATTTCCAATGATGAATGTCATTATATTGTATACCTAAAATGTACCAATTATTGGAATGAATAATCAATAATGTAAAATAGGAAGAAAAGGTCCAAAGTGGTAGGGTTAGTGGGAGGGTCAGGGGAAAGGAAAGAAGGGAAAGGAAAAATGATGAGAAATGGAAAAAATGGAAATAAAGTCTTTGTAAACAGGGAAGGGTGGAGGGTGTGAAGGGAGGGCTAGGAATGGGGAAAAAATAAGAACCAAGATGCATTATGTAAAGGTACAATTCCCAATGAGAAATGTAATTGTGTTGTATACCTACAATGTACCAATAAAAGAATTTAATACAAAAAATAAATAAATAAATAAATAAAATGTTTAATAGAAAAATGCCTTTCTCCATCACTCTATTTGTACAATATGAGACAGAAAGAATCTTTCCCTTGGGAAATATTCTTGAATTCCATGGTAGGACAGGCCTTCAGAGCCCTGCTTCACTCACTTGATGCAGCTCACCACTGTGCTGTCTGTACAGCTCAGGAGGGTTCTGGCCAGGAGATCCTGAAACATGAAACCAAACAGGCATGATCTTTTTACAGAATTGTTGTTTTTTTCCCCTTTTACCTTTTTTCTTCAGTCTTAGTATTCAAAGAAACAAGAAAAGGATGACACTGGAGTAGAGGTTACAGGCAGAACATGTACTAAAAGCCACACTGGGGGGCAGGGATGTAGCTCAGCTGTGGTGCACCTGCTTAGCAAGAGCAAGGTCCTGAGTTTGATCCCCAGACCCATGCAAAAAAATCCATACAATCTCTAAATATTTTTAGGATATAAATTTCTTTTCATGTTGCATTCAGTCTTTCAATTAAAAAATCCCTATATAGAGTAAGAAATGAGACAACTAGTTCATTACATACATATATATGTACACAGGGCTGTGATAAGCTATGGTATGGAGAAGTTGACCTTTTTGGAACAAATGGAGGAATTTCCTTGAGGACATATAGGAAATGGAAAAACAACTACCTAAGAGATTGTTCCTCCCTCTAAAATGGAAACATTTCAGGTACCTGAATTACTCTAAATAATTACTATTACTTTGTGGTGGCTTAGAGCCTATTCCCTTTTTTGTATTATTCACAAGAACAATTTAAATGTTACAAACTCTGATCATAACGCTTTTGCCTGTTTTCTCTTGGCTTTTGCTCTGAGTTCTGAGTAACTTTAAAGGAAAAATAAGAGGGTCTGAAGGTATAGATCAATCCTAACTACATCCTTAGCATGTGCAAGGCCATGAGTTTGATTTTCATCACCAAAATAATAATGAGAAAAAAAAGAATAAAGTACTGATAAAAGCAATTGAAGACTAGAGGACACAGAAGTGAGGACCTAAAACCCTCCATGTTCATTTCCAGACTTGTCCGTGCAAATGAACAGTAAATTCTAATCAATCACAGGAATTACTTGAGTATAAGGAGGCCCAAGTGAAACCAGCTGCTGACTGCCTTACCTTTACCTGACCTTGAGAGCAGTGGTCCAAGAGGATCAGGCATTCTGTGGCCTCCTGTAGCAGGTCAGTCTTAATGGGCTCGGGTGTGAGGCTCGGGTCCCTTGCCATGTCACATATCAGCTTCAGTAGAGCCCTCAATAAGACCACAGGTCTGCAGGAAATTCTGGAATCAGAAAGAAAATTATTCACTCTAAATTGGACATTAGAACTTGAAGAGACTTTAAAGACTGTCTGGTGGAAAGCCCTCATTTAAAGTGAAGGAACTTTCATATACAGCCTTAATCAGGTTGAGATAAAGACCTTCTATTCCAATTTTCTGTAGGGTTTTATAATGAATGGGTATTGGATTTTGTCGAGTGCTTTTTCTGCATATTGAGATGATCATATGATTTTTATCATTGGTTCTGTTAATATAGTGTATTACATTTATTGATTTACATATGTAGAACCATCCTTGTATCCTTAGGATAAATCAGACTTGGTCAGGTTGTATGATCTTCTTGATGACCCTCTGTATACTGTTTGCCAGTATCTTGTTGAAGATTTTTGCATCTATGTTCATTAGGGAGATTGGCCTATAGTTCTCTTTTTTGGTTGGGTCTTATCCTGGTTTTGGAATCAAAGTAACACTTGCTTCCAGGAATGAAATAGGAAGTATTTCTTTCCTTTCTATTTCACTGAAGAGTTTAAAAGTAATAGCAATAGTTCTTCTCTAAATATCTTGTAGAATTCAGCAGTGAAGCCATCAGGACCTGGGCTTTTCTTTGTTGCTAAATTTTTAATTATTCTTTCAATGTCACTGATTGTAATGGGGGTGTTTAGAGTTTTTATATCTTCTTCGTTTAACTTTGGGAATTCGTATGTATCTAGGAATCTGTCCATTTCTTCTGTGTTTTCCATTTTATTAGAGTACAGATTCTCAAAGTAGGTATTGATGATCCTCTGGATTTCTGTTGGATCTGTTGTGACTTCACCTTTTTCATTTCTAATTGCATGTATATGAGCCTTTTCTTTCCTTTGTTTGATAAGATTGGCTAAGGTTATCGATTTTATTTATTTTTTTGAAAAACCAACTCTTTGGTTCATTGATTTTTTTGTATCATTCTCTTAGTCTCCATTGCTTTGATTTCTACTCTGATATTTACACTTTCCTGTCTTGTATGAGCTTTGGTTTTGTCATGCTCTTCCTTTTCTAGGAGCTCTAGGTTCAGCATTAGGTTGTTTATTTGAGCTCTCTCTGTTTTCCTAATATAGGCATTTACTGCTATGTATTTCCCTCATAGAACTGCTTTTATTGTGTCCCAAAGATTCCTGTATGTTTTACTGGCATTATCATTTACTTGTAGAAACTGTCCAATTTCTTCTTTAATTTCCTCTTTGACCCATTGGTTGTTCAGGAGAGGGTTATTCAATTTCCATGTATTTGTGTGTGGGGGGTTGCAGTTTCTTATGCTATTGATCTCCAATTTTATTCTCTATTGTCTGATAATATACAGGGAATAACTTCAATTCTTTTGCATTTACTTAGACCTTGGGATAGGAAAAGACTTTATGAACAAAACCTCAGTAGCACGGGAACTAACACAAAGAATCAACAACTTTGATCTCATCTTATTAAAAAGCTTCTGCACTGCAAGAGAAGCCATCAACAGAGCTAAGAGACAACCTACAATGTGGGAAAAATTGTTTAGTAGCTGTACCTCAGACAAAGGACCACTATCTAGAATATATAAAGAACTGAAAAAAATCAGACCCCTCAAATTCAAAGACCCAGTACAAAAATGGGCATCTGAAATGAACAGACATTTCTCAGACAAAGAAGTAAAAGCAGGAAATAACATATGAAAAACTGTTCAACATCACTGTTCATTCGAGAGATGCAGATTAAAGCAACACTGAGATTCCACTTCATCCCAGAAAGAATGGCTGCTATCAAGAAATCAACCAATAACAAATGCTGGCAGGGGTGTGGGGAGAAAGGAACCCCTCTCCATTGTTGAGGATGCAGACTGGTTCAACCACTGTGGAAATTAGTGTGGAGATACCTCAAAGAATTAGGACTAGAGGTCACATTTGACCCAGCTATTCCCCTGCAGGGCATCTTCCCCAAAGAATTAAAAGAATCATACCACAGCCATATAGGTGCACTCATGTTTAGAGCAGCACAGTTCATAATAGCTAAAGCTTGGAAACAGCCCAAGTGACTATCAACTGGAAACTGGATAAAGAAGACGTGTTTTTTTTTTTAATAAAATGGAGTACTACTCAGCCATCAAGAACAACAAACTAGAGACATTTATAGCTAAATGGATGCATATTGAAGCCATATACTTAAGTGAAATAAATAGGACACACATGTATAAATACCAAATAGTTTCTCTTGTGTGAGAAACTGAAAGTGTAAATAATGATTAAACTGAATAATTGATAGTGTGAAATAGGAAGAAATGTTCCAAAGGGGCAGGAGAAGTATGAGGGGAAGGGGAAAGGCAAAAAGGGAAAGGAAAAATTATGAGAAAAGGAAAAATGGAAACAAAGTCTTTGTAAATAGGAAAGGGTGGATGGGGTGGAGGGAGGAGAGGAAATGCGGAAAAAATAAGAACCAAGATATATCATGTAAAGGTACAAGTACTCAATGATAAATGTGAATGTACTGTATACCTAAAGTGTACCAATGAAAGAATTTAAGGAAAAAAAATAAAATGAAGGAACTAAAGTCAAAGCTAAATGATGTGAGTGAAAGGGCTGGTTCTGGAAACATCCAGAGACCAGCTTCTGGACCTTGCCCTCCATCTGCTGCTTCCTCTGCAGCAGGCTGCTTGTATTGATGCACATACATGCAACACCTGCTCGAGAACACCCTATCTCCTTCCAGAAGCTTGGTTCTCTTCTAAGGAAACAGGTTCCTCATGGGGTAAGGGGGGAAACAAGATCTATCCTCATCAGGATCCTATACTTTACCAGAGAAAAGGACCTGGTCAAGGTCCTTTAACTTATCCCAGTTAACTTTGTACCATGTTTGGAAGTTAATATTCAAGTAAGGGAAATAAGGTTGGGTCCTGGGGCTCAGCATCAATTAGAATTTTCAGTGATGTAATTTCAGATCATAGCTTACTATCTGTGAAGTCCAGCCTATTTTCTTGTGATTATTAACCTTCCTAAAAGTTGAAAAACACATTTCTGGAAGTGGATAGGGAGGATGGTTGTATAACATTTGATAGTACTTAGTGCACCTGAATTGTATACTTTAAAATGGTAAATTTTGGGTTTTTTAACCACCATAAAACTACATCTTTGTGAAAGCTGGAAAATAATTCAACTTGTGTGGGGGGCCTTGCCCCCCCCCCCGAACTCTTGAGTGCCTTTTACGGGCATGTCTGGGCCTGCTGCAAGTCTACCCGGCAACAAGGAAGTAGCCCCAGTACCCTCCCCTTGCTCCTTCCCTCTAGCCCTACGGTATATATGCTGTAGCAGCTTCCGCAATAAACGAGACTTGATCAGAAACCTGTCTTGTCTCCATCTCTCGTGTCTCTTGTCCCTTGTCATTCTTACTCCCCCTCTAGGGTCTCCGTTGACTTACCCGCGGGCCGGGACAAACTTGTAATGTGAAAATATGTACAATAAATTATTTCTGCACAGAAAAAATGAATCTAGAATCTATCTCTCAGATGTTGCACACACAGTATCAGTAGTACTTCAGATTTATGTAAACATGAACTGGTTTGGGAACTTCTTTAAAATATTACTGTCTAAAAATCTCAAATTAATTTTCTAGGTGTTTGTTTTGCAATTTCAAAATTTCACATAAACTGGCTTATACAGTGTATACCTTTCTGGAATCGACTTTTTTTCACTTAGTTCAGTAGTCATCAGAGCTGTCCATGTTGTGTTTAAATTAAATGTCTGGCCCTTTATTATTTTTGAGAATATTCCAAGTAATAGTTGATCCACCTTTTGATTTCAATTTTCTGTTTGTATGAGTATAATTGATGTGAAATTTCTTGCATAATTTTTGTGTTAACTATATTTTCACCCCTCTGAGTTAAACACCCAAGATTTAAACTGCTATGTCAAATGATATTTGCCTATTTATTCATTTAAAACATGGCTAAATTAATGCCTGAAGTAGATATCTAAATTAAATTATTTTTGAAACATTGGATGTAGCAATTAATTTTTTGTTATGATGATAATCGAGATTGTAGATAAAAATAATGAAAATTTTTAATACATTAGACTTAGTTCAATAGCTTTGTCATTGTTAATTTACCACAAAATATTTTTTCTAAGAAATCTTAAATAATTATGACATACAAAAAATTTTTATACACTAAACAAAGTAGATTTTTGAAACTCAATAACCCTTATCTTTATTTCCTTCTTCTTAATGAGTTAAATTTAAAAGAAACAAAAAATATTTCTATAATGACCACTTGACCTTGAATAGTGATTGCGAGAGATATAATTGAGAAAGATCCAAAAGGTAATTGCATATGAAATAACTTCTTGAAGCTATAATCATAATCAGTTAAGTCAAGAACATAAATACTGATGCACTCAATTTTTACAAAAATTGTATAGGTCAATACAGCTAAAGGCACATTTAAAAGAATCTAAAAATAGAAGTTTAAATGTAAAATCATATTTTATAAAATGTACTGAGGGAATTTGGCTCAATATGGGATAATTATTGATTTGATTTTCTTTGTGGATAACTTGTTTCTAATTTATGCTGAATATTTCATAGTCTCTAATAACCAGTGTAACCAAATTTATTTGAATTGAAAAACTGAGCCTTTGAATAATAAATAGACAAATGACAGAGATACACCCTGATAACTATCCTTCTGACTTAACACACAAAATTTGCAAAGAATATGGTATCAGATATTTATATGAGAAAAGCTATATGTTTTGTATAATGGTTGGTTTTAAAATATAATTTCATGGAACCCAAAGATAAAAGTATATACCAGCATTGGGGAGAATTTGATTAGCATTCATAAATACAAACATATACATATGTACACTTTAAAATTATAGATAATTTATTCTGCCCACTAAAGCTTTACACACACAAACATACGCACATATATTTGCACATAATGATCCACACACCTGTACATACATATTCAGGCTACTTGTAGGGTATGAGTAATAGTCTGTTTTCTCATACACAGCTCTGATGTTTCTATTAAAAACAGACATTTATTATGACACAGAACAATACAGAAAAATATTTCACATCAATTCCCCTCACACGACTTTTCAACACAATAACATAGTGAGGCACAGTGACCCTTCTGTACTTGTAAGGTATTGGTACATGCACATAAACAGTTGTCACACTCCCCTCAGGAAATACATGAAAACATTATCCCTAATTCTGTAATGCACACAAATTCACTCTGGAGATTGTAGGAACAATTCTGAAATGGAAACAAATGGCTTTAAGGGGTGGCTAAGGAGATATTTTTGGTCCTTATTATAGCTTGTCAATTTTCTTTGCCCAGAATGCATAGAATGTTTAAAACCCTGGGATAGTCAAGGTGATTTTCTCCCCAGATATCCTCTTTTTGGTTTCACACAGTTCTGGATGCTGAAAAATTTTTCCAAATACATGTCACTTGGCCTGCCACTGGACTATAATCTACAGAGGGTGGAAACAAAAATCTTTTCAATTTTTTAAATTGAATATTTACTTAAGACTAGTGTCAAACTCTAGTATCAACCTCAACCATGACAAGGGTCCTAGATATTTACAGATGAAAAAAATATCATTAACCATCAGGGTCTACTTTAGAAATCCATGCAGCATTTTTCATAAGTCTCTATGATGACTTTTCTAACTTGTCTGATATGTTAATTTAGTCAAAGAAGAATGGAGATGTCCCATTTGTCCCTCTTACAGGAAATCTAGAGTACTTTCATCATTAATAACAACCCTGTCCAATGAGGTGAAGAGGATTGAATGTTTTCCAGGACCAAGATGATGTCATTGATCATTTGAACTTATGTTACAGGCACATTTTATAATACCTTTTGTAATTGAATGGCTCCTGTTGTAGCTAAAACTGCCTCCACAGTACATACAAATCAGTCTGGTATCCTTGTGGGAATTTCCTTGAAGTACTGAAATTAGTTTCATTTTTGAGATGACTCCCTAATCTATTTGTGCTGTGTTTGTTTTTGTTAACCTAACAATCAAATGTCACTGACAGCTACCCCTAACATGCAAGTCACATTGTTTAATTGGGAAGGAAGTAAGTCAATATCTGATTCCCATACAAGAAGTGAATCTTCAAGTGCACACATGGTGGGCTGGAATTAATTATTATTTATAATTGCCTTCCCAATTTTATTCAAATGAAATACAAATCTATGAACATGCACAGCTTGACAGAATATCTTACATATAGTCTTCCAGCAGGCAGTGAATTTGGAGTTCACAACTGATTCTGCATATTTGAGTAGGAACTTTGATTTCAATACTACTTCAGAGCAAAAATATCAATCTGTCTTATTTCAGGACATCAACTCATGGGTCTTCAGAGAATACTTGAGAAAGTAGGTAGGAACAACATCCAGAGATTTTTGATATAGGAGAGACCTTTAGTTGTCTAAACCATCTGTTTAGTGCTGAGGAACTCAGTTAGGAGTTAAATCCATCAGTGTTCACAATGCATAAGAAGAATAGCTATATTATGTTTTCCTTTGGAAGAACTTTATTGCAGTGCTCCTGATAAAAGAGTTTAATTACTCCTTGTTCAACACTGCAATGATCTAAGTCCCCTAGGTGCAGAGGACTTTTCTGTCCTTGCACAAATCTCTTTAGTGTTGTCACTTCAGGAACTCTGCCTGTCTTTTCCAGTCATCTCATGTTCCCTCAGACTTTTCATCCAAAATGCCTGGATATAAAAGGGACACTATTTTTATAGGATTTAACTAGAATTAGGTTTGAAAATCCAACCCTTTTTCAAGTCAGGCTTTCAAATAGTTGGTCCTGGATTTGCTGCTAGGATACAAAATTGTAAATCATGCTCAGAAAAGGTCAGCACTGAATCCTGAATTTTCATATAGGTCATTATAAAGCACACTTCTATGACTATGATCATTACTCAGTAAACAGCACAGAAAACATAATCTTTTTCTCCAAGCAGATATATTTAATGACTAAGCTGCCTTACTTTAGTGTTTATGTCTGTGTGTGTGTGTGTGTGTGTGTGCATGTGTGTGTATCCAGAAAAAGCATGGTAAGTATAGATGAAAACAATTTTAAAGCACATTTTGAGGAACCAATCCAGTGTTGAGTAATACAAACCAATGAAATAGAAGAGAGAGCCAAGAATAATCCCACACATTTAAAATAAACAGATTTTTGACAAAGGATCCAAGAATACAGAATCAGGAAAGGGCAATGTCTTCAATAAATGGCAGTGAGAAAACTGTATATCCATATGCAGTATTATAATACTAGATCCTTGTCTCTCACTAGATACAAATATCAACTCAAAACTAAAGTACTGGAAGAAAACAAAGGAAAGCACTTCAAGCTGTTGGCTTTGGCAAAGGTTCTTGGCTATGACCCCACATACTCAGACAACTAGAGCCAAATATTAATAAATGGGATGATATCACATCAAAAAATTTCTGCATCTCTCTCTCTCTCTCACACACACACACACACACACACACTCACACATACACAATAGTTAACTGAGTAAAAAGACAACCTAGAAAATGGGAGAACATATTTGTAAATTGTACAACTGATAAGGGATTAACATCTATAACATACAGGGAATTTTAAAAACTCCATAAGATAAAAATTCCTAACTGAAATGAAGTAAAAATCACAGTGTCTCAAACAAATGCAAATGACCAAGAGAAATGAAATTATGCTCAACATCACTAATCATAAGGGATACACAAATCAAATGACAATGAAATACTACCACACCTCAATTGAAGTTATTTCCAAAAAGACAAAAAATTATAAAATTAGTGCAATCCCCTATGCAGAACAGTATGTGGTTCCCTAAGAAATTAAAATTAGACTACTATATGAACTGTCCATCCAACTATAGGATATATCCAAAAATAAATGAAATCTTCATGTCAAAGAGACACTGGCACACTATTGTTTGTTCCAGCATCCTTCACATTAGGTAGAATATGTAATTAACCTAAATGTCCCTCACTGAACAACTGGATAAAGAAAATGTGGTGTATATATACACAATGGAACTTAAGGAAGAATGCCTGGCATTTGGAACAACACAGATGGACCAACAGGGCATTACTTTAAGTAAGCTAAATCAGAAACTGAAAGACAATGTATGATCACACCTATATGTGGAAACTAAAAATTGGATCTTATAGAAATTGAGAATAGAACAGTGATTACCAGGGACTGGGAAGAGTAGCAGGAAGGGAGGATGAGGGGTGGTTGGTCAATAGGTAAAATGTTACATTTTTTTGAATTTTTTTTATTAGAACATGTTTGCAGAAAATACTGATATTGTGTGGAGTTGGTATATGTACATAGCACATCATAGCTGTTTTCTGTCCCCTTTACTTCCCACCCCACCCTGGTCCTTCCAACTCTTGGTTTTCTTCCCATTTGCAAAAGCTCTATTTTCATTTTTTTTCTTCAGTTCTGTTTTTCATCCCTTTCCACCACCTTCCCTCCTTCTCCCTCCATATCTTGTCAAAATGTTATATTTCAATAGGAGGATAAATTCTGGTTGTCAATCTAAATATCATTTAATGCATTATAAATCTCAAATTAGAAGAGATTTGAATATACTCATTATAAATAAATTATATAAGTTTAAGGTGATGAATATGCTGATTAACTTGAGTTGATCATTACACTGTATATACATGAAACTATTGTGAAAATAAATGATAAAATAAAACAAGTAACAATATCTAATATCTGGGGATGGTAACGAATATGAAATATCATTTGAATATCATGACTCTCAGCCTAAGATACTAGCTGGCAGGTACTGCTACTGGCAAAACTTTATTATTATTATTAAAATTCAAAGAGTTTAGAAAGATGAGCAAAAACACAGATTAAATTCAAGGAAGGAAATGGAGTCTACGAATAGACCTTGGGTAGCTCTGAGAGGAGAAATATCCAATAATGAGCAACGTGAGTCTGCTCAAAAATGGGTATGAACTCATGCCACCTGGAATTTCAGCCTCTTTTGTTTTGAGGAAAGCAGATCCACTGTTGGCAGAAGTCCCTAATCTCATGACAGCCTCTGCATCAAAAACATGTAGTCCAGGCCTTGGGTCCAATCTGTTATGGTAGAAAACTACACCTGCTTGATATAGAGATGTGTCTATGCAGTGAGTGAGCTAGGAAATCTTAACAGCAAAAGCTCAATCAGCAGTCTGAGTTCTATTGCTTCACTGTAGAATGGACCTGGGCATCTAGGAGAGTAGGCAAGTTGGTTCACTAAGCAACCATGATAATCCATAGTAATTCTATAGACCTCTGCCTGCATTCTGACATTGAGAAGAACAATTCCTGCCCATGACACTTAGCATAGCTGGTGATGAGGCTGACACATCTACAGCAGTCACCATCAGTTTTCCTTAAACCAATCCCAAGCATTTAAGGGAATCCTCTGTGAATTAAGGATTCTAGTCATGTAGTGGTTTTGCTTTAGGTGGTGGAAGTGGGGTAGAAATTTTTCCACTGGGACAGGTACACTTCTTTCTGGCAAAATCGAGATGCTCTTGGGGATTCAACCAGCCTCAGTCCTTAATAATCAGTATGCATTTGACAAATGACTTTTTCGAGGACTCTTCTACCTTGTCAATCATAGAGTCCTAACTAAACTAGCCCACAAATTATTAGGCCTCTATGGGCTAAGTATTTCATTTCAGCAGGAGCTCAGAAGCAAATAAGCTAGGAGCAACTTTTTTGTTGGGTTTTTGGTTGTTTTGTTTTTTGGTACCAGGAATCGACCTTAGGACCTTGCACTTGCGAGGCAGGGGACAGCACCACTGAGCTAAATCCCCAACCCTAGGAGCAACTTTTTGAAAGTAGCAAACTAGTAGCCAAGTCAAAACCACAATTCCAACTTCAAAGTTCTTTGTAACTGAAAGCTTCCTCTGTTTGCCAGAGATAACAAAGCAATAAAAATCATTAATTAAAGCAAGCTGAGCTTCCTCTAAATACTTAAAAAAATTCAATAAGGCTCTAGGCTTTTTACTTGATAAAGAGGCAAAGGTAGAGTTTTTCTTTTTTTCTTGATTACAAGAATTTCAGTGATTTAAGACAATTGGTCGTCATTCAAACCCTATGTATTAGTAAGCTTTCCTTTACTGAAACATCCAAGAAAATCAATTTTTCAGGAGGAAAGGTTTATTTTTGGCTTACAATTTCAGAGGTTTCCAGCCACAGTTGCTTGTGTCTGTGGCAGCACATATCCTGGCAAGATCAAATGGAGGAGGCTTATTCAAATTTATAGGAGCTGAGAAGTGAAAACAGAAACAGGAAGGGACCAGAGCCTGAATATTCTCTTCCAAGTCATCCCCCTAATGACTGAACTTCCTTCTTCTTATAGGTCCTACCTTGTTACAGGTTTCACCACCTTTCAGTAGTATCATAGGTTAGAGACCAAACTTTACCACATAGGGCTTAGACATTTTAGATCTAAACTGTAGCATGTTGTCCCTGCCCTCCAAAGGGTTACATCGAGGTCACAATGAAAAGTGAGTTCATTCCATCTTTTAAGAGTCTCCCAGCGTTAGCAAATGGAACATTACTGAAAAGTCCAAGCCCACTATTTCTTCTATGATTCAAGTCAAACTTAGTTGTGACTCCATAAATACAAAGAAGAAAACATGTAATGGTGGGACAGGGACAGAGTAAGCCGCCCTATACCAAAGGAGCAATGAGGGCATAGAAGGGAAGAATGGGACAGAAGCAAGACCAAGACTCAGTGAGCAAAATACTAAATCTGAAGAATCCATGTTCAGCATTTTAAGGAAACTGTAGTGGAATGTGAATTTTCAAGAGCTTGGACAGCCCCACCTGTAAGTTTTTTCTGGTTGTGGCTCATAAGATATTCTCTTGAACTGGTGTGACTTTACTTGCTGCCTGCAACTTCCCTCAGCAAGTATTCCACATTTTCGGCATTTCTAATTTCCTTAGGTCTCTGCTGCAGCTTTGCCTTCCCTTCCTCACCTCACACCCTGGTGAAGGACTGTATGCAGGAACTCCAAGCATGTCACACACTGGCTCCCTCACAGGGTTTCCCTGAAATCTCAGCAGAAACCATTACAGCCAACCATAATCAACTTTATTTATACTATTTCCTTAGATTCTAATAAACTGCAAGATCCTCATATTTTGTTTTTCAGTACTCTGGCAATTTTTAAGAGTAATAAATAATCTTAACACATAGATTATGTTAGTTAAAAGTATTGGTCTTTTAAATTTCTCCCAGGCTTCTATTTTCTGAATGATCAAATATTTTTATTAGGCATTTTTACTAATATATAATACATAATGATATATAATAATAATAATATACAATGTAGGGATGCAAATAAAGATCATGAAGTTAATGGGCAAAATTAGTAACTTTAGGTTAAAAAATTTATTTTGCCACCAATAAAAATTGCAACATATTTTAAGACTTGTTTGCAAATGATAAAAATTATGAATATCAAAATTGGGATTTTCAGAAATATATTTTATAGTCACCACTTTATAAAAATATTAATATTCCTGAGCTCATTTGGTGACAAAAGTCTGTAATTCTAGTGCTCTGGGAGACTGAGGCAGAAGAATCACAAAATCCCAGTCGAGCCAACTTAGCAACTTAATAAAACTGTGTCTCAAAGCAGAAAATAAAAAAAGTGTTGAGGATGTATTTGAGTGTGAATACCCCAGGTTCTACTCCCAGTATTAAAAAAAAGTCTAAAATTTTTTTAATCCATTTAATCATAAACAATTACTGAATTCTACTCTATACTTAGTCTGAAAGCAAGACAGATATTTTCCGTATCCTCAAGATTTACTTAATCACCAATACTAATGAGTTAGTCATTGAAGCTTTCACATGACATGTAGAATTCCAACATAATAACAAATGAGAAAAAAAAATGGTCAGAAGACTTTCAAGCCTGCATTGTAAGAAGTGTCTGAAGAGTTATATTTTTCTTATAGAGCATTAATTAGTTGCAGTAAAATTTATGACAATTAGGCATGAGACAATGAGATTTTTACAATGTGGAAAAAGTTGAAAATGTTTAGAAGATATATTCTACACGGAGATGGCTAAATCCTGTACATTGCATGCTAAGTACAGCAGAGAAGACTTATTTGCTGGATACAGTTTAAATAAACCAAGAAACTGTAAGCAAGGAGATTATCTACATCAACATAACCACTGAACAAATTATATGGCCCTAAAAGTGCCTGACAGCCAAGTTAAGTACTGAAAAGGAAAGAGAAATTCTACAGATGTTTTCTTACAGTGAAGTAAATCTGTGGTCAGAAAAAGAGGTTAATATGGTTGTTGTTTTTTTTGGGGGGGGTTGGTACCGGGGATTGAACTCGTGTCCTTGCGCTTGCATGGCAGGCGGTGAAATATGGTTGTTGCTTTTGTTGGATATATTTTGTTTCTTACTAGTCTAGATAATTAATTGAGTGATATATAAAACAGATGACTTAAAAAACAGGGAATGAAAATGTGAATGAGATGAAGTATGTTAGGTAATACTAGGTCAAATTAAGGGTTGAATCAGTATACAATTAATGCCAGTGACACATATCTTATTTTAAATCACTAATGTAGGGAAAGTATATTTAAAATATTTGGTAAATAATTTTTTTCATTTATGCCTGAATATGCAAACTGTCAAGAAAGAGGAAAGGGGAGGAATTTAAAGATTAAACATTTTTCTTCTTCCACAAAATTACAAATATCAGCTTAACTAATGTAAAATATATTTGAAGAAATAATGGCTTATTGAATGATAAAATGTTTGCTTTCATTAAAAAATCTGATGAAACTTATTTTCCAAAATAGAGTATAAAAAGATGCATAGATAATACTAATATATTATTAATTCGGGATGAGGAAAATTTTCTTCTTAGCTTAAAAGCCTGTCACTCAATTTTTCTGTAATACTGAAATAGTGTTGACATGATCAAAATATGTAGAAATATTCTCTATTATTTCAAATAATTAATAAAATATGTTCTGCATAACTGAAGCAACAAGAAAGCAATTGAACATTATCACAACCTGCTTTTTTTTTCTTTTTCTAATTAAATTGCACTATAGTATACCTTTACCTTTGCATTTATTATTATTATATTTTAAGAATTTTTTGAAAAACATCATCCCATTACCCTTCATTATATGAAATTTTCTATTCTGTGATGCATTTGAGATAATGGAACCCAAGAGTGCAATTTTGCTGATATCTTGATTACTCCCTACAAATAATGCTGGCCCACCTGTCTTTAAATACAAGATCCTTTAATTACATATAGTCAATAGCCTAGCTTCACTATTTATACTTTGTTGCAATACAGGAGGATACCAATCCACTGTGCAGCAGCAAAACAGATAAATTACTTAAAATGTTATAATTTAAAAGTTATCTTTTTGAGAGTTATTAAACTTTATTGTCTTTAAAAACTGAATAGTGTTAGCATTATTTTATTATAGACAGACGGCAGTAATACCTTTGCTAATAAGGTGTTTCCGTACCTCAGAGTATCACAAATAATTGAAATGAAAAATTTCATCCAAAATTATATTACATAGGAAAAAGGGATTAGTTGGAAAGCATTATTTTTTATCTTTTTATACAGCTTTATCTTCCTGGGATACCCTCTCCATATTTGTAAACTGCCAAATTTTTACTCCTTGTTAAGATTTATTTCATACATTATTAAGATTAAATTTTTCCTAACTTCACTAAGTAGATCTTCAATTCTTCCTTTGTCTTCAAGAACTCTCATACTCACCTTTGTATTTTGTGGCTATTAATCCTGATATGCCATTTCATTGGATTTAGACACAGCTAATCATACTCCTGCATTTGTCTGGGTGGGTCGTGGATGTGTGACCTTGGATAATATATAAGGTCCCTAGCTCTTTCCTCTTTGGCACTGTTCTCTTGCTCTGTTTGTCCCCTATCTTCTCACACAAACTCCACAGACTTTTCATCTTACCCTAAACTGAGCAGGTTTGCTCCACCACAACTTCACACAATTCCATCCCAGCCTTGGAATCAGCAGAACATGGATTGAATTCCCCAAATTGTACCTAAAGTAAAAATTGATCAAAGATCTAAATGTTGAAACAGAAACACTTAATCTGTCAGAAGATAAATTAGGTAAAACTCTTGCAGACAAAGGTATAGGCAAAAACTTTCTGAACAGAACTCCAGTAACACAAGAAATTAACTGAGTCAATAAATAGGATCATATCAAATTAGAAAGTTTCTACACAGCAAAGGAAGGAGCCAACCAAGTGAACAGAAAATCCACAGAATGGGAAAGAAAATTGCCAGCTATTCTTCCAACCAAGGAGTAATGTCTAAAATATATAAGTAACTCAAATTAAAATACTCAATTAAGAAATGAACAAGTAAAATGGATAGACACTTCTCAGAACAGAAAGTAAAAAAGTCCAATAAACACATAAAAAATATTCAACATCTCTGGCCATCAGAGAAATGCAAATTAAAGCAAACTGAGATTCATTTTACTACAGAAAGAGTTGCTATTATCAAGAAATCAAACAATAATAAATGCTGGTGAGGTTGGAGGGAAAAAGGAAACCTTTTACCTTGTTGTTGAGAATGTAAACTCCTACAAGCACTACAGAATATGGAGATTCCTAAAAAAAACTAGAACAAGAAAATCCAATTAACCTAGATATTCCCCTTCTACGTATTTTCCTGCAAGAGTTAAGACATCATATTACACGACACATGCATACTCATGTTTACAGCAGTATAATTTATAGTAGCTAAATATTAGAAGTGGCCTATATCACCATCAAGAGATGAATGGATAAAGAAATTGTGATATTTATACACATGAAGTGCTACTCTGTCATAAAGATTGATGAACTCGTATGTTTTGTAGGAAAAGTATATATTTGAAACCATAACATTAAGTGAAATATATCAGACACAGAAGCTTAAATGCCACATGATTTCTGTTATAAGAAAAACCCAAATTATAAATAAGAAGAAAATAAAATACAGACAATAGGAAGTAGGGAGTAGATCTCTTTCAAATGGAAAGGGAGCCAAGAAATGGAGGAGGGTGAAGGGAGAAGGGGAAAAGCAATTAAAAAGAATTAAGATGTGTTTTGTACATGTACCAACTCCCCACAAGGACTGTAATTATGTAGTACAAGCACATGCTAATAAAAAATAAAAATTGCGAAAAATTAAAATTAAAAAAATTAAACCTCTCCTTTAAATTGTGGGTGTTGGGTATTGTGCCTCAGTCACAGGAAAGCTGATCAATACAAGGTCACCATTTGCTGCATGAAAACAAACATAAGAAGTGCCTAGAACAGGACATGGAATATTTAAAAAGACCTTGTTATTGTACATGAAAACTTCAATTGAAGCAATAAATTTTAATAAATGTTTCTTTGTTAACATAAAAACAAAGATTATTATAAGATAAACTTAGACACTTAATATAAACAATATAAATGCCATGTAAGATGAAATAATAACATGGGATGATATATATTATCCCACATAATATCAAAGTAATATAAGTGATAGTTCTATGAAATAACTTTCCTCAATCTCATACTGATCACTTAGTCTCAGGCCCTATAGTAATTCTCATATTTCTATCCATACACATCTGGCAAAGTATTATATTGATTCGTCTTTTCTCCCATATTTAAAGAAAAATCTCTCACTCATAGTTTTATATTTTTTGTTCCAGCATGTTTCTTTATCTATCACACCTAAGTGCTGATAAAGCATAATACATAATAGTAGCTTTTTAGTAAGTAGCAATTTCCTTGGATAACTATTTCACTCTATGGTTTCACATGAGACTTGGAATTTTAAAAAGATAACTCCAAATTCAGAACACTGACAACATCAAATTCTTGTGAGGATGTGGAGCATCCAGAACTCTCCTTACTAATGTGAACTCAAAAGGGGAAGTGAATTAGAAGACTGTTTAATGAGGTTTTTTTCACAACACAAAACTTTCTCATACCATATTACCTAGAAATTATGCTTCTCATTATTTACTCAAAGGAATTGAAAACTTTTACCTACTCGAAAACTTGCACATGGATATTAATAGCAGCTTTGTTTATAACTGTCAAAACAAAAGTGGTCAGTGTAGTCTTCAGTAGGTGAACGGACAGTGTGTGCTACATGTAAGTAATGGAATTTCATTCAAAAATAAAAAGAAATGAGTTACTAAACTATGAAGACATGAACAAAGCTTAATTGAATATTGCTAAGTGAAAGAAGTTAATGTGAAAAGGCCATATACAATACTTTCACTCCAAATGTAGGAGTTTCCGGAAGGGGTAATAATCTTAAGAAAATAAAAACATCAGTGGTTGTGAGAATTAGGAGGATAGAGAATAGTGACAGGCATAGTCCAGAGGATTTGGGGACAGTGAAAATATTTTATATTATACTGTTGAATTCATGTCATAATAAATCTGTCCAAAAACATAGAGTGAAGAAGATCAAGAGTGAGCCCTGGAAGATCCAGCCCACAACCTGGCAGGTACCTCTACAGATGAAGTTGGAGGGCTCCTGACCACCTGGAACTTGCAGATCCAGATCACGACCTGGCAGCAATCCACTGGATTCTCCCCTCTCTCTGCACTCGTCTGGCCTCTTGGCTATATTAACATCTGGTCCCACACTACAAAGACACAGATGACACTGGACCACCAGACTACTGTACTAGGGCAGAGAAGGCGAGCCAGTCCCAGCACCTGGAAGGAGGCTCCCCCCATTGCCATTCCATGCTCCTAGAGCACAGAAGGTGAGCCACATGGGCACCAGAAGTAACCCTCCACCCCCAGGGAAATGAGAAGACATGTAAACAAGCCTCAAAAACAGACTTCCAGGTGACCTACAGCAACCACAAAGGGAAACAAGATGGAACAATCTGATACTCAACCACCTCCACTCTCTGAACAGGCAACAAATGAGGATCTGGGAAAAATGAAATCAGAAATAATTACTCAGATAACAGCAAAGATTGTGCTCATAGTGCAAGACATGATCAATAATTCTAGAGAGGACACAGATTAAAAAAATAGAGGATCTGAGGAACATGATGGAATCCCAACACAGGAAACAAATGGAATCCATAAAACAGATGCAAACAGATTTCCAGGAGATTAAAAACTCCATCAAAAGTCTGCACAGCAGAATGAACCAATGTGAGGATAGAATTTCGAATAGAGAAGAAAAGATTGCAATTAGTGACCAGGAAAAGAAAAATGGCTTTAAAATTGTAAAGGAACATGAGAAATCAATCCAGCAGCTGCTAGACGATGAAAAGAAGAATAAAATAAGACTGATTGGAGTCAATGAAGAAAGAGGAGAGAGTGCAGATGACATAAAAAAACTGTTCACAGAAGTGATGGCAGAAAACTTCCCAAGGAGGAGAAAAGAACTTGACATACAGATAAGTGAGGCACATAGGACTCCAAATAGCCTTCATCAAAAAAAAATCTACACATAGGCATATAATAGTTAGGATTCCAGAAATCCAACAGAAGAACAAAATGCTAAAAGCAGTGAGAGAAAAGAAACAAATCACATACAAAGGAAAGCCCATCAGAATCACAGCAGACTTCTCAATGCAAACCCTCAAGGCAAGAAGAGCTTGGAGTGATATATTTCAAGCCTTAAAGGAAAACAGCCTCCAACCCAGATTGATGTACCCTGCAAAACTATCTTTCAAAATTGATGGAGAAACAAGATATTTTCATGATAAAGAGCACCTCAGGAACTTCGTGAATAACAAACCAGCACTACAAAAAATTTTACACCATATCCTAAGAAAAGACAATGAGGATCACAACCTCAGTAAGCCCAGCAGAATGAATCCATTAGGCGTGACAAACTGAATGCAAAGGGGGAGAATCCAACAAAAAGAAAAAGTCATGACAAGGCTTTTAAAACTTTCAACTTCATCTCCCTAATGAGTGTATAATTCAATCTTGTTAGTGTACTGATTAGTATTTTTCTGATTCTAGAGTTGCACACCTTTCCTTGTGCTGCACTGGCTATTTATCATCTTCCTATGTCTACTATTTAATTGAGTTGTCTATTAATGAGCTGTAAGAGTTCTTTATATATTCTGGTCATAGGTTATATGCATTGTAAATATGGTCTGTTCAAGGACTACTTTTCATTTTAATGATGTCATCTAAAGTTCTAAATTTTGATGGAATCTCATTTATCAATGTTTTTCTTTTATACATCATGTCTTTTGTATACTAGGTAGTTCTTGCCTACCCTGAATTCATAAATAGTTTCCCTTATAATTTCTTCTTAAAGTTTTGTACTTTTAGTCTTTCATATTTAGGTTCATAGATCCCTTCAAGTTATTTTCATGTGTGGAAATAAAGGGTTGAGGTTAATCTTTTTTATACAGATACCAGGTGTTCTGGTGCCATTTGCTGTAAACACTATCTTTTCCTTGGATCTTGAATTGAGTTTATATTCTATAAAATGTTAATGTTAAATAATTTTTCAAACCTCAGTGGACCATATATGTGTGGTTCTATTTCTAGATTCTCTGTTTTATTCCAATGATCTATATGTCTTTCCTTATACCAACACTGCCTTGATTACTGTAGCTTTAGAAGAAGTCTTAAAATTAGGTTCTAAAGGTCTTCTAACACTGTATTTTGTTTGTTTGCTTTTGTTTTTTGTTTTTCTTTTTACTTTTCTAGGTCCTTTGTACTCCTACATAACTTTTAAATTTCAATATCCAATTCTTCATTTATAGCATGTATACATAGACCTGAATTTTTATATAAACCTTGTGTTTTCTAATCCTGCTAAATTCAAATACAAGTTCTAGGGGCTCCTATAGATTCTTTGTATTTTCTCTGTAGATGATCATTTCATGTACATATAAAGATTTTCCTTCTACCTTGCTAATCCTATCCTAATTGTGTCATTTTATTGCCAGACTATTTTGATAGGGCCTAGGTTTTAAAGTTTAATGGACAGATAAAGAGTAAGCATATCTGCCCTTGTTCCCCAACTTAGAGATAAAGCATTGTGTCTTCTCCATTCATATAAGGGGTTCTCACTGGAAGTATGGAATACATGTCTTTAATCTGGGTAGAAGGTTCTGTTCTACTTCTAGTCTCCTCATAGCTTTTACCTTAACAGCTGTAGAATTTAGTCCAATACTTTTTCTCCAACTAGTAACATGATCATATAGCTTTTTCTTTTCCTCTGTTAAAATGATGACTTCTGGGGGTGGATCTTCCAATGCTGAACCAACACTGTCATCCCTATAACAAAACTACTTTCTACATCCTGCTAAATCTGACTTCTAATAGTTTGTTTTGTTAAACAAATTTCTATCTATGTTCATACATTTTTCTTCTATTATCTTTATCCAGTTTTAGGATTAGCACAATGTTGATTTCATAAAATGAGGGGAGAAGTGTTCCTTTTTTCTTCTGCTTTAAATGTTTGTTATAATTTATCAGTTAAAATGTATATGAGCCTATTGTTGTCATATAGGTAGATTTTCAATCTAGGAATATACTTTCTTTAATAGGTGCTATTCAAATTTTATATTTCCTCCAGAGTTAGTTTCATTAATTTGTCTTCCAGGGTACTCTTAGAAGTTGTCAAATTTATTTCAGAACAGATTTTTGAAATATGCTTTCTATATCCTTTTAAATTCTTTAAAATCTGTGGTAATGTCTCCTAGGTCTTGATATTTTAATTTTAAAAATATGTAATTTTTATTGTGTAATAGGAAACAAAGGTGTAAAGGAGCAGGGGAAGTGAGAGGGGTAGGAGAAAGGAGAGAAGGGAAAAGAAAAAAAATATGAGAAAAGAAAAAAATGGAAACAAAATCTTTGCAAATAGGGAATGGTTGAAGGGGTGAAGGGAGGGCAGGGGGAGGGGGAAAAAAAATAAAAACCAAGATACTCATGTAATGGTACAAGATCCCAATGATGTATGTAAATGTATTTTATTCCTAAAATGTACCAATAAAGTTATTGGTGTAAAAAAAAGAGTGAACCCTAAAGAACTATGGATTTTGGATGATAATGTTATGTTGATATAGCTTCTTCGGTTGTGCAAATGTATCATTCTGCTGGGGGATGTGGATGAGAAAGGAAGGTGTAAATGTGTGAGGTCACAAAGAATTTCTCTACCTTCCTTTCCAATATTCTGTGAACTTAAAATGTACCCCAAAATTGCTTTTATTTAAAGAAAACAGAAACCTAACAAATTGTTCTTTGTCAGCCTTATTATATAAACTTCGAATTTGAAGTCAATATTGACCACTGTTATTATGTAATTTTCATTCTCTTTAGTAAGCACATGAAATTAGATCATAGCACAAAAATCATTTTTTATTAAATAGGACATACATATATTGTGTGTGTAAAAATAAAATAATAGCATTGCCTACTGAAAAAAATTATGATTCCTACCAAAATGATTGGAAATTTGTTTGCATTTATTTTATATGGCTATGATAAGTTTTATCACTTCTGTTACTTTGTTACTTGAACAAGCACATAGTTCATTTAAAAATTCCTTCAAAACTAAAAATTGTAAATAGTAAGGCTGTGAATAATTTATAAATATATTTTATTTCTTAACTATGTAGTCTTTTAACCCACAGAAATGCTTCTGGTTATCATTATTATATTTTTTATTGAGTGTACCTTTTTTTTTTGGTACTGGGGATCGAACTCGGGTCCTTGCACTTGGGCAGCAGACAGTGAAATCACTGAGTTAAATCCCCGACCCTTATTGAGTGTATTTTTATGACGAGTATAATCATTTTGAACACTTGGGCACAGCTGAGATTGACAGTGTTCCTCTTGGACACCATGCTCCATTTGAAGTCTACATCTGACAAGTTGTACAGCACAATGCACTCTTTCATGTGACTCTCTTTTATATTGATATCCACATAAGTGCCTCCTATTTAGACTTTCTAGTTATGATACCAGTTTTAATTTTTTAATACTATGAGACATTTCCAAGGTCCTTGCCCAGTGTGTAACATGGTATTAATCCAACTTGCCAGGTCTTCACTCCCAATGAGTATGTCAATGATGAATCTGCTTTAGTCATGCAACACAGACATCTGTATTCTTGGATCTGTACTAAGACATATTTTGAGATGGTCAAAAATTTGCCAAAATGGGTCTTTAAATTGGGGGGGGGTCTCATTTTTTTAAGTTCTTTACATATTCTAGATAGCAGTCCTTTGTCTGAGGTACAGCTGCTAATTTTTTTCCCACATTGTAGATTGTCTCTTAGCTCTATTGGTGGTTTCTCTTGCAATGCAGAAGCTTTTTAATAAGATGAGCTCCTGGCTGGGTATGTAGCTCAGCGGCACTGTACCTGCCTTGCAAGCATGAAGTCCTGAGTTCAATCCCCAGTATAAAAAAAAAACTAAAACAAAATTCTACATTTGGGCCGGGGATTTAGCTCAGTGGTTCTGACACCTGCCTCATAAGTGCAAGGTCCTGAGTTTGATCCCTGGTACCACAAAAAAAAAAAAAAAAAAAAAAAATTAGATCCCAATTGTTGATTCTTTGTGCTAGTTCCCATGCTATTGAGGTATTGTTCATAAAGTCTTTTCCTCTGCCAATGTCTTCAAGAGTTCTACCTAACTTATCTTCCAGCAAGTTTAGTGTTTCTGTTTTAATATTTAGATCATTAATCCATTTTGATTTTAGTTTAGTGCATGGTGATAGATATGGTTCTAGTTTTAAGCTTTGGTAGGTTGAAACCCAGTTTTTTCAACACCATTTATTAAATAGGCTATCTTTCCTCCAATGAGAATGGTTGGGTCCTTTGTCAAAGATGAGGTGGCTAAGTATGTCTGATATTGTTTCTGCATCTTCTAACCTATTCCACTGATCCTCAGGTCTGTTTCTTTGCCAGTACCATGCTATTTTTTTCACAGTAGCTTTGTAGAATAGTTTCAAGTTGGGGATTGTGATACCTCCTGCCATGTCTTTGTTGCCTAGAATTGGTTTTGCTATTCTGGGTCTCTTCTTGCTCCAAATGAATTTTTGGATTGTTTTCTCTAGTTCTGTGAAATATATTGTTGATTTCAAAAGGCATTGCATTAAATCTATATAGCAGCTTTGGAAGAATGGTCATTTCCTCTATGGGCATCTGGAATGAACAGACATTTCTCAGACAAAGAAGTAAAAGCAGAAAATAAACATATGAAAAAATGTTCAACATCACTAGTCATTTGAGAGATGCAGATGAAAACAACACTGAGAAACAACACCCCAGAAAAAATGGCTGCTATCAAGAAATCAACCAATAACAAATGTCGATGAGGTTGTGGGGAGAAAGGAACCCTTCTCCATTTTTGTTGGGAGTGCAGACTGGTGCAACCACTGTGGAAATCAGTATGGAGAAACCCCAAAGGACCAGGACTAGAGGTCCCCTTTGACCTAGCTATTCCCCTGCTGGGTAACTTCCCAAAAGAAAAGAATCATACCACAGTGATATATGTGGACCCATTTTTTTTTTTTAAGAGTTGGAAACATTTATTGGGAGAAAGAATGCTTCTGCCTATGAGAGGCAGAAGGGGGACCAGAAAGTGGGTTGCCCATGCCTGCCCACCCCACTTTTCAAAGTTGTTTTATACAGTAAAGCCATGTGGTGAGGCCAGTACAAAATGAGCCAAAACTATAAGACCCAATGGAAATTTACAAGGTGCGCATGAGGTGGGACAAAGCCATGACCAACAAATAAGATTACAAATACAGTCACATGGGCAATATTGATTAGATGGGGATCCAATGGGGGAAAAAGTCACAAACAAGGAATTTTCCACTTAGAATATTAACCACTGCTATCTATCCCCAGGGGAAGTAGTGCCTCCTCTTTTTATAATGCTAAGCAGTGAATGTGCCTCAATTGTTCTCCAGGTTGGCTCCTTGCAGTTTTGGCTCCTGGAGGGTTGGCACCTTAAGGGAGGCCCTGTCTAACTGCCTATAAGATATCTAATTAACTTACCTATCTACAATACTCCCCCCTCTGAAGAAGTACCCCTAAGTGCTGTGATGGGGCAAAGGGTGAAGCCCGGTCTGGCTACTTCCAGCTGAAAAGGGTCATTGTTGTGATCTGCATCAGAGGTATGCTATAGAGGGTCTATCTAAAGACCTTTGATAGGCGCCAGGCATTGTCATCTTGGTACCCATATAGCTTTGAGTCTCGAGGAGACAAAGAACAGTTAAGAATACAGGGACAAAATTATAAGGTCAGCAGGATTGCTATGAATATGGCCAACAGGGGTTTCCACTAGGAGGAGCTAGTAATATCCTCCCATGAATAGGATAAAGGAGAAGGTCCAGGGGACTTCAGAATCCAACATAGAAGTACTATTGTAGTTTAGCAGTTATAAGCTGTTTACAAGGTTGATGTGGTGGATCCCGGTAAAAGAAGGCTGGTACATTTGTCATTGGTTCCATTTGTATGACTGCTTGGAGTTTGGCAGCTCTAGGCAAGAATAAACAAAACTTAAGAAATTAGAGCATGCATAATCTAAGCATGAGCACACTAGAATGGAAGGGTAGGTTGGAGAGAAAGTCACTCTTAGAAATTGAAATAGTGATTGTAACCAGGTGGCTCTTAGATTATTTCATTGATAAAGGTTATGTGTAAATCTGATACTTTGTCATAAATCTCTCTAGTTTTAGCTATAAGAAGATAAGAGACACTTTGAAAAGCAAATCTTGCTTAAGAAATTTAAAACTCTAGCTGAGCTCTTATAGATTTTACCATAGTTTTTCCTAATGATCCATAACTCTGGTCAGCTACTGGTGTAGCTATAATCCACCAGAAGGTGTCAGTGACTGGAGCCCCTTTTTATATCTAGCTTTATTACTATGGTATTATTTTATACCTCTTTTGGTTATTCTTTTTTGCTCAGTATCTAAAAGTAAGTTAAAATGAGACCTGTATCAGTCAATATGAACCTCTTGCTATCTATCAAGGTCAGTTAAGTCTCTTCAGGCATTATTTTAGAACCATGCATAGAGCCTCTCAGCTCCTCTGTCAGTGTCAGCTGTCAGGATGGGTCACAACCTTGCTTGACTATGTTATTTTCAGTGAAAGCATTGGAGATGTTTTCCTTTTGGTGACCCTCCTTTGGCACAAGGTAAATTTGACATCTGGTGCCCAGAAATCTCCCTGTTGAGGAGATTGAGTGATTTACCAAAGATGTAGGATCCTGTAGGAAAGGTTCCTTTGTGTCCTGGATCTTTGTTGACCTTGAGGGGCCAGGGCCAAAATATTGGCTGTCCTCCCAGTTACGTTTCTAGTTTTGGTCTCCAAACTTTAGTTGTTGAACACGCAGAAGAGAAGATCAGTGACGTGAGTATTTTATTAGGACCAGTGAGCTTAACTATTATAATAGTTAAAACATCAGGCATTTTTGAAGTATAAAGCACAGTTAGAAGGCTGCTATTTCTTACCAACTATGGCTGTTTTAGTAGTTGAATCACTGTAGAATGTTAACAGACAACAGTTATACATTATAGAGAAACTTAAGATTAAGAGCTACACATACTATTTTAGCATGGCAATCATGATGACATTTTCTTCATAACACTTACATGTCCATCTTAGTATGGAATAGTCTTTTAGTCAAACCCTCCATCTGATCACAAGACATTAAATGACATAAAGAGAACTCTATTTGCCATTCTTTAGTAGGAGGCCATCTAAAGAGAACATGAATATTGGCCTATAAATGTACCTTATGAGTTCATAATGTTTAGCCTCTAATTTTAATGTGTGACATTGTTTCAACTGTTTGGTGACTGAACATCCCTAAATGTGGTGACACAACATATATCATATAAGTTTTTAAGAAAATTACTATTTGACTGGCTATCTCATGCTGGCTTGACATGTACCTCTTATCACAAGTAGCTGGAGTGCAAGAGAAAGGCAGATACCTGAGTCAAGAAAGATCATTACCATAAACAATGCCTTAGAAGACCTGTACACCCAGAAGGCATGAATGATATTTAGTACACCATGAAATAACAATGAATATCAGTTACATGAAACCCCTTGTCATTTAATTTTGTTTTGTATCAAGAACATTTTAAATAAAATCTTATTGTTTTTTTCACAGAAAACTTAACCATTTGACCACGACCAATATATACATATCACAATGATATGTTTAGCAATGTATTTTTTACAAGGCTATGAAAATTATTGGGATCCCCTTTGTGAACAAAGGCTGGAATAAATATTTTTCCAGGCAGCCATTCTTTTATTTACCAAGGAGAGTCCTGTCCAGTAGTTTTTCTAAGCCCAAGAGTATTTTTTAATTACCTTAACAAATTTTTAGATGACCTGTGAGAGCCAGATCATAACAATTAACACATGATTTTGACAAAGGAAAGATTCCCAAGTTATACATAGACAACAATATGTACTGTATTTGTAAAACCAGTTGACATTATTTGGATTATCTGGCAACCTGGGGAGAGCGTGTCTTTAATTATATTTATCTATAAGCCAACTTGAGTTACAGGCAAACATCTTAAAAAATCCAAAATGCCAAAAGAAAAAAGCTCAAACATAACAGCTGTATGTGTTGTAACAAATTGAACAGACAGACACACACACATAAGACAACTTGTTTATAAACCAGAGTGCACTCAGATATATTTGCTCAGGTTGAGTTATAATAACTTTTATAATTTTTAGGTTTATAATTATAAAAAGACTAGCCAGAACTTTGTAGATCAATTAACAGAGATCTCTTGTGATATGAATCAAAAGGAATAAAAATCTTCTACACCTGTGAAAGCAAAGACCATTTTAAGATGGGGCCCTAAGCCGATGGTTTATCTGACAGCTATACAGGCTTCTCATTGTTGCTTTGATAACCATAGTTGTTTGATAGCCACATGTGTTTGTTCCCTCTAAAGGGACAGATCATTAAAGGTAATTGTAACTATCTCCAGTGGGGGTCTGCTCAGGCCAGGTTTGCATCTGGAAGAGACTAGGAGCTAAGTATGAATTCCATGCAGTGAGGGAAGAAGTCCTGCCAAAGCTCCAACCTGCTTCACTGCAGATGTCTACCTATGACAGTTTTTCCCATTTTGAAAAAAAAAAAAAAAAAAAAACAAAGGAAAAGAATGCACTCCTGTCTATCCCTCTTGTTCTGTGCCCAATCTAAGGTGTCCCTTAGACTTTATCTTGTCCAGTGCCAATGGCAGCTGACTAGAGGTGTAAGGAAGTGGCTAGAGCTGGGTTAGCTGTTCTTACCATTCTCTAATTTTGCCTGAGGGCTGAAAGTCAGATAAATCTGGACTGAAACTTTTACACTTATTTTTTGAGAGTTTCAGGATTAAACCCAGACCAGTTTCTATATGGCTCAGAGATAAGTGAATGTCAGTTTAATCTGGAAGGATTCCAGGGAGGGGAAACTCACCATTCTGGAAGCTTTTTCTTGAAATCCTGCAGCTACAGAAGAGGGAAGTGCCTTGACTCAAATTGTGTTATTTCTCAGGGTCAGGGCAATGGAGAAGGGACAGAAGAGTGCCTTAAAGTGTGGCACAAGAACTAAATCTTAACCACATCAGGTGTAGGAAGACAGTTGAGATCAGGAGCTTTTTCAGAGTGGATCTGCGATCCTTAACAAAACATGTCTCTAGAGACAAAAGCTATGATTGACTCCAACTGAATTGCCAAGCAGAAAATCAAACCAATAATCAAAGAACCCGAATGGTTGCTTTGTGGCCCTTGAAAGAGAATAAAAGTGTTCTAACTATATTTTTTAGGGCTTTTTAAAGAAATACATTATTTTAAATCTATAATATATTATTTAAATACCCTACAGGCTGTTGAGCAGGTCCCTGTTCTTGTAGAAACACCCCCAAAGCCATGTCTCACTTTTATTAACATACAAACTGAAATGTCCTATGGCAGGCACTTAAAAGTGCTTGTTTGAGCTTCTGGAATATGGTCTGGGAACCATGTTCCCAGGTTAAAATATGTCTGTCTTTTGGGATTTTTGTAAACTAATAGAGGGGTCATGCAATCTCACTATGTCCTGTTATCTGAAGGCCACAAAAGCCTGTAATTTCTAGAAATCTCCTAGGTGTTTTAGAGTATTGGGCTGTGGAAAGGAAATAATTAGTTTAGAATTAGTTTAAGTCTTTCTTACCCCAGTCTTTGGGTTCCCTTAGATATAATAAGGCCTAAATATTTTACCTCAAGGCTGCAAAGTTGTGCCTTAGATCTAGAAACATTATAACCCCTGTCTGTTAGAAAATTCAGCACAGCAGATGTCTTGGCTAGAAAACTCTTCTGTGGGGCACATATCAGTATACCATCTACGTATTGCAAGACTGACTTGGAAAAATCTATAGTATTTCATTCTATCAAATCAGGATCTAGGGATGGATAAATAGTTTTTTTTTCTGCTAAATAGTTGACAATTTAAAATAATTGAAGGGCTTAGTTCTCATTTTTCATATACCTTCAAGAATACATGCCTGAAAATGTCTTCTATTTAATCTCCTGATTGACAGGCCAGTGGGGTTCTTGTGTAGGAACTGCTTATGTTCCAGTAGGAACCAGTTATTTCCCTGGCTGCCTGTCTTTTGAGCTTCCAAAATTAGGATATTTGTCCCTATATGTAGTCGCAGTATGTAATACTTCTTGTCTTTCATTAGAAATCAATGTTTGATTTAAGAGCAACATTAGATCTTTCTAATCTAGTTCATAGGTCTGAGTAAGTTCTTCAAAGAACTCAATGTGTGTATCAGGATCAACTGAAAACTTTCTTAGGTCTCATTCAATCTGTCTTAGATCCCTGAGAGAAAAAGACACATGAACACAGGTAGTCCCATATTTGCCATTTACTTCTTGCAAAGGATGTTGTCTTTGAGGGACCTGAAAAACTTAGCTAAGGATGGATATAGCCTCATAGAGAGATTAGTTATGGCTGGCCTAGAAAATTCACCCTCAGTAACTGGTGGTTAGGGTGAGGAGTAGCTTCAGGCTTAGAGGTACTGAATGCCTTAATGGTGAGGTGTCTCTCATTTTTTCAATGTCCCACATTTACCTTTGAACATAACCAAGAATTACTTCTTAATATAAAGAAAATCTCAACATAAGATAATTTGATCATTTTTTCTCTCTTACAATATAATTCTAATTGTGAGATAGCATTGTAGTACTTTCCTCTGTGTACTTGGCTTTAGGAGGTAGGCACACCATGCTTGGGTGTAAAGAAACACCAAATTGTTCCTTAATACATTCCAGAGGAGTAAGAGGTTCAGATATGGAGCTCCTAAACTGAAACAAGAGAAACAAATATGGGGGCCCATAAGTCTCTGCTTGATTCCTGTGTCCAGTAGGACATCCCCAGGGTGTCCTCCAAGGTTTATACCACTCCAGGGTAGGTAGCTACTATCTGGAGAGAGAACCAGAAAATAAATCCAGACTGGACTATTTACTCTTTACCAGTGCAGCATTTTATCTTCCTCAGGTAACTCATATCCTTACTCCAGCAGGTACTCTCAAAGCACAAGTTACAATTGACTTCAGCCATAACAATCATGTTTAGAGAAGGAAGTATTGCTAGCAAACCAAGAGGTTTAAACCATGGCTTTCTAGTTCCATGAAAAAGAGAGAAGAAAAGAGGTCAAAAGTCAAATTAGGGCACTCTTCCTGCAAAAGGGATCACCTCCAGAGATTGTAAATCAGAGATTCTGCCCTGACCCCTAGGTTAGAGAAAGCTCTGAGAAATTTCTGTTCTCTATCCAGTCATTTAGGCAACTTTTATTAGCAAGACAGGGCTACTCCTTTAAGGTCCATTTTAAATTTAATAAGTATTTGAAATTCATAGGTCCTCCTAGCAGCCACAATCTATATAGTAAAGGTACCTTCATCAACTTATGTGCATGCATGAAGGAAGAGAATGACTGACCAAAATAGTCCCATATTCTAGTTAACAAGTAAAAACACAAATGCAAGTTACTGATTGCTATTTTCCCTAGTGTAAGATAAAACAACCAGTTGCCTTAGTCTGACTTTCTGGAAGGAGGAGGGCTCTGACTACAAGGGATTTTCAAGTGAACTCCCAACAACTTGGAGAAAAGTTTAAGTGGAGTTTTTAACTCACTAGCACAGAGAAAAAGCCTAAATAAAGATAAAGCTGGTTAAACATCCCCCCCAAAATTACTATATAACATTTCATAAGTCCATAGTCAACATTCCAAAGTCCATAACCTATTGAAAAAGCCATTTTTCTCCCCTACACACATCAATGATGAAGACCGTGCCTAGGAGTGGGAGAGAAGTTTCGGGTACCTTTTAATCTATCAAAGAATCATTTTCTACATTTGTCTAGAGGTCTTACTAATAGTAGAGAAAGCAGTCCAAACCTATAGCTCAACTCTTAACAGAGGCTTAAGAAAGGGCTCTGACAGCATCATTTCTGATGACTCTGAGAGGATATGTGATGATCACTGACAGAGTTCCCCTTTCACCGAACTGAGGAGTCCAGATAGGAACATGTGGAGATTTTCTGCTGATTACCTGGATGGGCTGTTGGGAGATAGTTTCTTCTGAGGGACCTTTGGGTAACCACCAGAGAGTAGCCCTGGCCATGACCCCTCACCTCAGTTTCTGCTAGTTCCAAGCAGAGATCTCTCTCTGAAAGGAACCCAATTGCCTATCTGGTCAACGTTCCACCTGCCATTGGCATCAATGGGAGTGGGAATTCAACAGAGGGCAACTAGAGAAACTTGTCCTCTGCTTTGAGAGTGGCAGCTGCCCTAAAGGCAATTACTAGTTGGCAGAGTAACCACTGTTTGGCATTCTGTAAGGGACAGATAAAAGTCTGAACTATCTTTATCTGAGAGGATTTCATAAGACACCCATTTTACAAAATTTTTAAGCAGCACATACAAAACAACAAATACAACACATACAAATGCAACACATACAAAAGAAGAATAAAAGGTACTTTTAACAAAAGACAATGCATACAAAAAACAAGAAATTTGCGAACATTTAAACCACACAATTTAAAATTAAGACACTTTTGAAACAAAAGCCAAAACAAAGGCCAGAAATCTATGAAAAACTAGAATCTATGAAACAAATAGCCAGAGCCTATGAAATAAAAGTAACAATCTATGAAGCAAGAAGATCAAAGTTAGAACCTATGGAACAAAAGCAAACTCTTACTTCTGACCAGTAATCTTGGTGGAAGACCTCCAAAATGATATAGGGGAAGAGATGTAACTCCCAAACCTGCTAGGTATCTGAAATGCAAGTTCGTGTTCTCTAAAACCAAAGAATGCATTCTAGGAACAATGGAGGTTAAGAGTAGGAAAAATTTATTGGGAGAAAGAAGGCTTCTGCTTAAGAGGAACAGAAGGGGGACCAGAAAGTGGATTGGCCCTGCACCCATATTTATAGTGGCACAGTTTGTAATAGCTAAAGCTTGGAAACAGCTCAAGTGCCCATCAACTGGAAATTGGATAAAGAAGATGTGTTTTTTTAATAAAACGGAGTACTACTCAGCCACAAAGAATGATAAACTAGAGAAATTTATAGCTAAATGGATGCATATTCAGACCATACTCTTAAGTGAAATAAATAGGACACACATGTGTAAATACTGAATAGTTTCTCTGGTGTGAGAAACTGAAAGTGTAAATAAGTATTAAAATGATTAAAATTGATAATTGATAATTTGAAATAGGATGAAAATGTCTAAAGGGGTAGGGGAAGTGGGAGGGGAAGGGGAAAGGAAAGAAGGGAAAGAATAAAATATGAGAAAAGGAAAAAATGGAAACAAATTAAATAGGGTAGGGTGGAGGGGGTGAAGGGAGGACAGGGAATGGGGAAAAAATAAGAACCAAGATACATCATGTACAGGTACCAGTACCCAATGATAAATGTAAATGTATTGTATATCTAAAATGTACCAATAAAAGAATTTAAGGAAAAAAATTACCAAAATGAGTAATTTGCTGTCTCATTGTTCTGTAATTATTGTTCTTTGATATAGACAGCTTCCTGTCCCATTAACATTGGAAAAATGACCAGGAAATGATCTTAAAAGTGAAAAGATTAAATGAATGGTGGCTTATGTGAGACCTATTTGTTGGTGTTTCATTTGTCATATTAGCAAATGATATAATTTATTTCCTTCAGATAAGATGCTACTTCTAATTTTAACCTTAAACAACCATAAGAGCAGGTTTTTGGCCTGTTTTCTTTTTATGAAACCCTGTTAGCAAAGCAAAGTTACCATGGAGCAAAAACATCATAAAAAACTGAGTAATTTTTAAAGGAAATTGAATAAAAATGAAATTGATAGTTTTCATTGAACCCTTCTGTGACTTGTGTAATGAGTTTTGATCTATTGATCACTTGGATATCTTGGCTGAATTATGACTATTGCCTCAAAGTTGTCATTAGTTGCAGCCTCAGAGGTATGTGTAGTAATTTCCTCACATCTAATACTTCCAAAAACTCCAGAGTGCAAATTCAGATTCTTTACTCTGATTTTAAGACCTAGGATCCATTCAATATTTGGCATATTTGGCATAGGTCTTTCCCACCTAGTAATTGAGAAGTAGCTGCAAAGTATGATCTCTAGTTTAAGAAAGAGGAGTTAATGGCTTTCTTGAAAAGTGGAAACTTGCATAGGATATACATATTGGGTTCATAAAAGTTACTTGGAATCACCTGATTAGGAAATTAGGTGGGGAGGAAATATTTTCCTCTTTTTTTTTCCTCATTAGTGCTTAAAAGTTACTTGGAATCACCTGATTAGGAAATTAGGTGGGGAGGAAATATTTTCCTCTTTTTTTTTTTTTTCTCATTAGTGCTTACTGGTTACAGAGGTTAATAAATTTTGTTTTGGCAGATTTATATACAGTTTCATATTTTGGAAGAATTTAATTGCATACAATATATTTTGATAGTATCCATTGTCCTTATTACCACACTTACACTCAGTTTCTTAATTACACCAGTTTCTTAATAAGAGAGATTCAACTTTTGAAATTTAATCCATGCTGTTAGGAATATACAAATGCACACACTTTGGGTAACTGCACACTTCTGAAAGTAATATGAATATTAAAGGGAAAGTTTTATTATAGCCAGACAGCTGGAATATTTTTGGAAAATTGAGCTACCATATTTCTTGTTTAATTGTATCTCATTCTTCTAAATTTCTATGTCTTGCAGATATTTGAAAATATTATTTTCCTTTGCCCAATGTAATGTTATAGGATATAAGGCAGCACCTATTATTAAATAGCAGAACTGTAGCAGTGGAGTTCAGAGAGACAGTTCCACAATTAACAAATGGTAGAACAAGGATTTAATTTAGGGATTTCTGCTTTTAAATGTCATACATGTTCTATAACTTTGCATTGCTTCTTTTTCTTGGAATGTTCTGATATATCCCAAAGTCTGAAATTTATTGTTTTGACACATTTATGCTGGCAGATATTTTACAATTCCTTGAGATGCTAAGATCATTTTGAAAAGAGTTGATTTTGGAATGGCATTCTTCAGTTAGGTATGATTGTCTATTTTGTGGAAAACAAAAATAGAGCAGTGTATTATAGTCTGTCTGTTGTGGAGTGAAAGCAAATATAAAATATTCAGTGAACATATATGAATCATTTTCATTCCTGTATATTATGTAAACAGGGTTCTTCAATTACACAGTTTGCCTCTGACCTCATCTTTGACATCCAAGGCCATGAAATGAAAAATCAAACCCCGTATTCTGGAAAGATATACAGTCTAGGAAGATGGTGGGTCCTACTCAGATTATATTGAGATTTATTTTTTTTAAACCCACTAAATATTACTATGGCTAGATCATAGAGTAGCACTAACTGTATTTTCATTTTTTTTTTACTGCCACATCCTCCAAAACACAGGAGAAAACATCCTACAATCCACAATGAAACTGAAAGATGAGAGGAAATAACAGGTAATCCATAATTTCATGATTGATACATTCTTTTTGTCAGTGTAGGTTTAGCTTTTGATTTGTTTAGTGATAGATTAAGAGAAGACATGTCTGTATCTAATCACAGGATCCTAGACTCTAACATATGCTGAATTTTTTATGGAACTTTTGTGATGTATTGAGAAAGGGCTGCATGTATTTTGTGGGCAAAACTGAGAATAGAGATTTTGTAATTGTAAGAAAATGTACTTCCCCATCCTGTATCTAAATTTCATTGAAATTAAATATACTCATATAACTTGGGTAACATTGACCATTGTACACTTTTTTCCTCTGAACTCAGAAATGGTCACATGGCTTGGATTAAGGCTAATTAAATATAGGTAGTCATGATGTGTGCCTTGTAAGACAACATTATCATTGTCAAGTTATTTTCTCTGTTACAGGTAATCCTAGATCAAATTGGGACTTCTGTAATTGTTGAAGTGAATCCACAATAAAAAGGAGAAATTCTGTCACCCAGTAGAAATGTAACTTGAGTGAAAGATATACACTTCTAACTATTTGGTGGGGTTATTATTTCCACATAATTTAAGCTTAATGAAACAACAATAATACATGTATAATAAAAATTTGCCAAATATGTGAAAATTGTATGAAGTATAACAATTTTAAAAACTAAAACATAAAAAAAATCACTTCAATAGAGAATCTAATTAGTAAATTCAAATAAAATAGTCTAAATTTTATACATCTGGGAAAATTTAATTTGAGATTAATATAAAGAAATTACATTTGCAGCTAAAATTACTAGCATTGACTAAATATGTAACCAAATATATGTTTAGCTTTTATTTTGATTTATATATTTAATAATCTCAAGAAGAATATAATACATAATGGCAGATTTTAAAAATATACTGGTTAAGTCAATTCATATATTATATGCTTTCAGATAGGTTAATGTATGGATGGATATATTTAGATCATGATTAAATTGTTATGTTGTATATTAAAAAGAATACTGTTGCTTTTTAAGTGTTGTATTATGAAAATAACCTCATCAGTTTTATTACTGTATGTGAAATTTGCATATAGAATATGGTTTTTCAATAAAATGAATAGTAACAGTAGCATTGAAAGAATATATTAAATTTGTAAATTGCTTGCTTTATTGTAGCCAGTGTTCTCTCAGTCTTAAATTGTAATTATTGTCACTTAAAGACTAGTTGGATTAGGGAGTCATGTAGATTAACTAAAAGTTTTACTTTCATTCATGATTCAAAAGGATTCAGCTCAAGATCAGGTGGTGCTCTGCTTTGGGCCACTAGGGAGGACAGAAAATAATGCAAGGAGGACACATAAGGGAGCAAAACTACTTACATCACCTGCCAGGAAATCCGACAACAGAGCAGGAAACCTGGGATCTCCCACCCCTTCAATGACCAAGGACCTCCCATGAAGCCCCACCTCTAATATTTCATCCATCTTGCCAAAGTGCTACTCTGGGGACCAAATTTTTAATGCATGGCTATTTGGAGTGTATTTAACATCTAAACAATAACAATATCCTTCCCAAAACATACTATACCACTGTACAATTACAAATGTCCTCACAACCATTTTTGAATTTGACCCATCATTCTGTGGTCTCCAAAATTTACATTTCTCCTATGTGCATAATATGCTCACCATTCTCCACAAGCCCATCAAATTCTTATCCTGGGACATCATTGACCAGATATGGATGAATCTGTTTAATACGGTACTGGGGTTTCTCCATATAATTCCTGAGCCCTATTCTCCTGGCTTGGAACATACATAGTCTAAAAATGTATGCACATATAGCCAACATACAGTGGTGGAATTAGAATATCAACTGTAGATACTTCCCAACATAAAGGAGAGAAAATGAATAAAATTAAAATCAGTGACCATAGCAATTGTAAAATTCAGTGAGCTATGTGCTTTCAATTATTAATTAGAGCTGTGTAACTGGGAAATGTGACTCATAATTTCCTAAAGCTCTTGGCTCAAGCCTATGGGGCATTTTATCATATGAGCTACCCTCCTTTCAAATTTAAACTGTACTTCTTGTTTTTAGTTTATCAATTTTTTTTATCCTTTTGTCCACATAAATGAAAGAGTTCAAAAGCTTTTCTGGATTTTGTATTGTTCTCTTTTCTGATACAATTCCTTTAAAAGCTATTGAATTGTTTTGAATCAATGAATAATCTATATTGGGAATCAGGAAACGTGCTTTCTGTTAAAGGATGTGAAAGTAATATTTTTTTCTGTTATATGGCCTCTCTCATAGCTACAAACTCTGTGTTTGTATTGCAATGATACGTAAATAATTTCATGTAGCAGTGTGACCATGAGTCTTTGTTTAAAAAGATTATCATTTGTCTTGATTTGGCTTTTATTTCATAATTTGCTGATGCCCTGCTCTACTGCTAATGAAGAAAATTAGACAAAACTGTCTTTCACTGATCTCTTTGAAATGAGCTTCCGCCTTGAGCCCTAACAAGTGGCTATAACAAACTAAATGTACTTAGATCCAAAGAAGATTCATTATTTAAAACAAAACATTTACAAAAGACAGCTTTAAGATTCTTAAAAGCCTATTTCAGTCTATTTTAAATAGTCATATCCATGACAAGTATTTTATGAAGCATTAAATTAATATATCTAAGTTCTTATCTAAATAATTTAGAGCAATAACATTGGCTTCTTATTTATATTACCCAAATCAAAGAGGGGGCAGTGATTTATATTGTCTAAAAGTAAGGACTTTATTTAAACATAATTTAATGATAGACTAAGCCTTCTGAGTTCTTGTAAATTTGCACATTCATGAAGAAAACAAATACTGTAATGCTTCTGTTAGTCATTAAATTTGAGGCTAAACTTTTACAGATAAGTGGAACAATATCCAACTTAGGACATCTATAAAGATCTCTTCTTCAGTTTTCCCAGTTTTTATTGATAAACTAAGGAAATTTTGAAGTTTCATTAAATATGAATGTTTTATATACTTGAACAGTGCAGCACAAAAGGCTGTATCTTCTAAGAATAAACATTAAACGTGGAAATTTGAATACTCTTTTACCAGTTCACAACTTACTCATGATTCACTCATTGAGCAAGATGATATGAACTGACTGAAATATTTTAATAGTTTCCTTTTTGTAACACATTGAGGACAGACCTGGGGCTGAAAAACTTAAAAGATAACTTTATGGTTTATAAATGATATGTTCCCAAATTTTGTAAGAGTTTTCTCTAATGGCTGATTTTGCTAGCTTATTATTTTTTTGGTGTTTAAACTTGTAAATCTGAACATTGTGACTCTGTACAGTAGTTATTCCAAAATTGAAATAACAATGTGTCTTCTCAAAGAAACTTTGTTCTTCACAGAAAGAATATATCAGAGTAAAATAAACTATTAACCTTTACTAAGTTTTATAAATTATGTGAAGAAAGCTGTCTTCAAAGAATTTTTAGCACACCATTTCGATAGTGGTTCATTCAGATAATTTTCCATTTGATTTTTAAGGTATGACACAAAGTACAATTTATATCTTCTATTCAGTTTCATCCAGAAGCAAAAAGGAGCCAGATATACATAGTGATTATTGAAGACACTTAAAAAGCTCTCAGTGTTTCTTAGATACTGTTATACATACTTTATATCCATTCAGAACATTTAAACCTTACTCACTGCTTATGGAACAAATGTACTCTTGACGCCATCTGTAGGCTTACAATAGCTTCCTGCAGTCAGGTGCAGAAGAATGTACCAGGGCCCTTTGCCCGCTGGAGATCCAATGGATCCAGTTAAAGGTCCAAAGGCAAGAGCACACTGTAGCATCCTATGCAAGTCCATATTAAGAGGCTGAAGGGTTTGCACTGGTAGGCTAAAGGTCTACGCTGGAAGCCGGAAGACAACATCCAAGGTGAAGGTGAATACTGGAGCTCCTCTAAAGTAACAAACTTGAGTCTTCTTTCATTACTTCCCTTTTATTTCATTATTGCCAATAGCATACTGGTTGGTGCCACTCACACCCAGGGTGGATCGTCTGTCTTCAATAAATCCTTTCAGCCACACTCAGAACTATGCTAATCCAACTGGTTGACCATTTCTTACTCAAGTTGACAAAATCAGTGACCTATCACACCATTTAAAAGTTAAGGAGATAGGGTCATCGTCCAAGAAACAAACAGAAGTTCATTGGGCTATGAATTGGAAGAGCCAAAATTCAGACCAACTTCTCTTTTTTCTTGTTGTTGTATTTTTTTGTTTGTTTCTTTTGTTTTATTTTTGGTACTGGGGATCAAACTCAGGACCTTGCACTTGCAAGGCAGGCAGCAGCACCGCTGAGCAAAGTCCCCGGCCAGACCAACTTTTCTTGATTTACTGGTCATGATCCCAATTATATTTTTCTGTTTTAGTAATCCTATTGTACCTATATCTATAATGTGGTTTATATCCATTATATATTGGTCACTAAGGTTTTAAGGTGGTCATTGTAGCTATTTTTAACAGGTATGAATATGTTAGTATCTTACTGCAGAAGTCCCCAAATCCTGGACCATGGACTATTGCTTTCCCATGGTTTGATAAGAATGAGACCATACAGCAGGATATTAGCACTGGGTGAGCAAATAAAGCTTCATCTGTATTTACAGCTTCTCCCCAACACTCGCATCACTATCTGAGCTCCACTTCCTATCACAGCAGTGGTGACATTAAATGCTAATAAGAGTGCAAACCCTGCTGTGAATTGCATGGGAGGGATCTGGGTTATGCTATTCTTATGAAAATCTAATGCCTGATGATCTCAGCTAGAGCTGAGGTGGTGATAGTAGCACTGGGGAATGGCTGCAAATACAGATTAATATTAACAGAGAGATTAACACCCCAGAAACTATAATAAATCATTTATCTCCAGATTAATATCAAATTTATATCAGATTCTTATCAGTGATTGGCAAGTGAAAATTAAACTGCATCTGGTGGCTGGCTTTATAGTGGCAAGTGAATTGACATATTTCAGCTGTACAGCTGCATATTGTGGCAGGGTTTAAGTCAGAATTATTATTTCAGTTATTATTTTTTATTTGTTTGCAACACACTTCAGCTGTCACTGTCTCCCTCACCACTACTCCTCTATGGGACCACAAACAAGCTCATTACTCTCACTGATTCAGCATTATGGTCAATTGAATAGCCATTTCATTATATATTACAAAATATTAATAATACAAATAAAGAGCACAATAAATGTAATGCACTTGAATCATCCAGGAATCAACCTCATTCCTGTCCATGGAAAAATTGCTTTCCATAAAAACTGTTACTGTTACCAAATATATTTGGGACTATTATTTTACAGGATAGGAAATTGTAGTTCACAGTGAAGATTTTATAATTTTGAATGCTTAATGTTGCCTGTTAACTCAGCTTCTGGTATAGTCACTACTCTTATTTTATCATATTTTGTAATGTTAATTATTTATAACTTTGTCCATATTATTCTTGAGTATTATTTCATTTATTTTATAAATGAAATTTAACAAAACTCAGTCACATGTACATGCATGCCAAATTGAATGAGGCTTTGAAGAGAGAATTTTTGTTTCTTCAAATCAGAAAAACCATTGTTCTTAACAAACCCACATCTAAGTAATTTTGATATATGTGGTCCACAGACCATTGCAAGAATCAATAAAATAAAAATAATTAATAGTAAAGAAAACCAATTTTCAGAGATTGACAAGCAAAACACTATACTTCTAGTTTAGAAACAAATTCTTGTAGATAAATCCAGAGTTAATATCTGAAGAAATTATTGAATCTTGAGTTTGCATGATGAATAATTGATTATTAGATCAACTATTAGTTGTTGTCGGGGCAAAATTATGTTACTAATCTAAACTAGACTGGCAATAAATCTGAATAAAAGAAAAGGAAAACACATTATCAGGGCCAGGATATACTGAGGCTTTGATCAGAGACATGGGTAGCCAGAAATGAAGACATTTGAGTAAATATTTTAATTTTATTCAGTTCCTTGGCAACTAAGTACTTGAATAAGATATAATAAAGATAAACCTAGCAATGATTTTAAATGGAAAACTAATTCAAGGGTTTTGACAGAGACAAGACTTATGGAAGATTTTTTTTTAATTTGTATACTTTGTGTTTTATTGGGTAAAGTCATGATTTAATCAAACACTATAGATGGAAAATTTGAAATGCCTAATAATATAAAGCTCTTGTCCTTTTGAAATTGGAACTATTTAATGTAACAAGAAAGCTCTGAAGTTACAGATTTGGTATTATATTTGGGAAAACATTGATGGGATTTTAGTAGCTTAAATATTGTTTTATCTCATACACATTTGTCATTTTGTATAAACATATGGTAAGGAGGATCTAGAAATAGGAAAAATGTTGGTAAAAGGTTTTTTGGAGCATATTTAGTTGGAAATAAGTATACTATTTAGGCCCATTTCCAAAACTGGAAAATATTTAGAAACTAAACATGTACCACGCTATGTCAAAATGTAATAATGGGTTAATATCAAAATAATACCTTTACTGCATACTAATCCTACAACTTAATTGGAAGACCTAAAAGTTTTTGACTAAAATTAATCATTGACACAGCCAACAATAATCAGTGATGCATGTTTACAAAAAACAATTGATATTATCATTTTGCCTCAGATGACAAATAATATGCTCAATTTTGCAAAGCATCAGAGTTTGGAATACATCATACATATAGACATATATTATTTTATTGTTTATTGTTATTGAACATGTAAATTTTGAAGATCAAAAAAACTCCATGTGTTTCCACAGTTTAATAAGTTTGAATGAGAGAAATGAATACAAATAATTGCACATAACAGCCAGCAACTGCATTAATTCAAAATAATGCCTATGATTCACCTTGTATTATCAGTTTCTGTGCTTGTCAACAAAGTAAATTATAGGCCTGAGGCCAATCCCTTGTTGTGGATGACTTTCCACACTATTAATGCAAAATTTCAAAGTGCACTACTACATATTTTGTTATTAATGAAAAATATGAAATGAAGAGATTTATTATTGTTATTAGGGCTTATTAGAAAAATTTATAAATTTATGTTGATGGGAACTACTACAAGCTCATTTCAGCTTCAGTTAGGCTTCCTCTTCTGCAGGTATGATATAGCAAAGGGGTCATGTTATTTTATTCTTCATATCCCAGAATCTAAGTCTTAACCATAGAAATAAAACTATGGTTTGAATACATTCCCCCAAATTCATAAATTTAAAACTTAATCATCAATGCAACAGGGTTTACAGGTGGGACTTTAAAAAGTTGATAAGGGCAACATAAGAGATATATGAATATCTGTATTGTAGAACATTAAATTATGAAATAAAAATATAAAATTAGCCTTTCACATTCAATGCACATATTTTTTGTAATTGTTGTATTCCAAATATTCAACTTCTGATTTTTTTTGACTTAAGATATATCCCTTCTCATTTATAAATTTACTTTGTGGCATATCAGAAAAGAGCTTTATGGAATTTTAACACAGGGTTTAGGTAATGCATAAAGCTTAGCAACGTGGACTATGCCTACAGGTATCCAGGTAGGAAACACTTCCTCTAAAATAGTGAATTACTGAGTTTTGTGCAATCTTCATATTTTCATTTGGTCCATTCTTCTGCTGCCAAATTATCTGTAATATAACCTCATGGAGAATTAAAAGGTAGGAAAACTGACACTGAGGTGTGTGCTAAAAGAAGCTGTTTTCTTCACTGGCAGTCACTCTACAAAACCAATGCCAAGAACAGATGGTAAAGATGTTCCTGGCTTCTGCTTCTATCTTGACAATCGAAATACAGTCACAGATCACAGTAAAAGGGTAAATGCCACACTTTTCAGATGAGAGAGCAAAACCTCTAGTGTCCTTCTAAACACTTTCTTCGGAACATCAGGTTCTTGTACAGTTGATTGTTGTCAAGTTCCCCACAGATTAAATTGAATAGAACCATCTGAGAAGAATGGAAGAGAGGTGGTAGAATCATCTCATCATTCTTCTGGTTTATTATTTAATTTTTTTTGGTACCAGGGATCAAACTCAGTTCCTTGCGCTTGCGCAGCAGGCAGCAAAACCACTGAGCTAAATCGCCGGCCACATCTCATCATTCTTAGCAACAATTGTGTTTTCAAGGTTACCATGGTATTTTGGGACATTCACAGAGCCGAGGATTATTGATATTGAATGTACATTTTATTCATTTCTGTGTCCTGTCTTCAGAGATAGATTAAAAATAAGCTTTATAAATGAAGAAAATACTCTATCATATTAAGAAAATTTAGCTCTTTAAACTTGTAAGTTCTATCCAAATGAAAGGATTCTTAACTAAAGTGCTAAGGGCATCTTAAAGGGAAACAGAAGTGTGACATCTAATATACTTATTGATGCAATTTGTAAGAAAAACAGAATTAGTTTTCATTAATATTCAGAATAGACCACAATTCAATCTGAAATTACTTCACAAAGGAGCAGACATCATGCTGATGAAGGAGTTCTGGATAATTAGAATTAATCATAGCCCCTAAACCAAGATTAGTTTTAAACAAATAAAATAATTAAATTGAAATACTCTCAATAAAATACATTCTATTTATCTATAAGGATTTTTCTCTCACAAAATATAATTGAGTCTGAATTGAACTTTATTCAATCGGGTCTTGATAGAAAATGTTATAAAAAAATCTCCCTGACAATAATAGGCTTTTGAAAGGAAAGTTTATTCCAGTTAACAGGGATTCAAATCAGACTCAAATAGGAGATTCTAGCAGCTAGCTGGGAAAAGCTGTTTCTTACATCCGAATGTGAATAGGCTGACACGGAGAGAGAGAAATAGCAGCAGCTAGCTGGGAGAGATTTCATCTGTGAATGTATGGGGTAACACTAGGAGAGAGATATTAACTAACTGGAAAAGGAATTAGGTTTATACAGGTATTGAAAGGGCTAAGGAATCTGGAGAAATGTTTATGACTTGGATGCCCAAGGACAGTCTGCTCAAGTGTGTAGACTGGACTTCTTCACACCATGGAGATTGTATACTTTGAGTCCTTTTGCCCTATTTACTGAGAAGCTGCTGTTTGCTGAAAGTGGCCTGTTTGCTTTGTCCTGTTGGTTTAGGCCAGGCCTGACAGAAAGTTCTTAATATCATCAATATTTTATTAGGATATGCAACTTTTTCAACTCCTTTGGCCATAATGGATGTTCTCTGATAATCTGATAAAGGGAATTTGAAATATTTTTGACTCATCAGTTTTCATTATTCTATGTATTTAAGTTGATTGATTAAACTCTTTTATACAATATGTTGTTCCATACCCCCCCTTTTTTGTACTGGGGATTGAACTCAGGACCTTGTGCTTGTGAGGCAGGCGGCGGCACCACTGACTTAAAAACCCTCCCCGTTTTCTCCCCTTCCTACATTCTAAGGAAAAGCCATGGCACAAGCAAATTTTGTATTTGTATTATTACACTTTTGTCTGCAAAAATATTTATATAAACACTAACAAACTGTAAACATAAAAAGTGTTCTTGCTCTCTATTATTTTCATTGCCCAATGACATCTTCATTGAATATGAGTTTTCCCTGTTCTATACAATATGGATCATGTGGAAAGACAAATGAACTTATATTTTGTCCTGATTTAATACAACAAGTTTTTATTTCTAATAGGGAAATCTTCTGGGATATGTTATTCTCTTTACATTATCATTTAAATTTTAATTTATGTGCCAATTTCACAGTTATTTTTTTATATATCACATTAGAAATAAAAATATGGGTTGCAATGTTCCGGGTGTTCTAATGCTACACCACACATCCCTATTTTTATTAGTTCATATAAACCTTAGATTAATCTCAAATTAATGATACTGTATGATATTTATGGCAATTATATTCTGCATTCATTGTGCCAATAAATCAATTAAATACTATAACTTACTGAATCCATCATGACATCTCTTCTGTTACTAATTTTAAAAAATCAAACTCTAGGTAAATAACCACTGCAGTCAATTGCTACAGATATGCTGTGCTATGAATTTATTCCTAAAGGAGTACATCACTAATCCAGATTTACTAAGTGGTGAGAAAATAAATTTCTGAAGGATTTGTATCTACCATATCTATTATTAAATCTACTTCCTCACATATAGATTTTCTTATGGCATTGAGAAGCAGTAATTGGTGAAAACTGAAATTGAGTTATAAATTCATAGAAAGGCTTCTTATCTTCTTTGCATGTGAACTTCTTATGGTATTTATCTCATCATTTGATGTACATTTTCATTATTTCCATAAGACAAAATAATTGTACCTATTATATTTTAGACATGACTCAAAAATAGGCTCATTACCATAGTCAGTAAAATATACAGTCAAAAGTCTAATCATTCAATCAATTTAGAGTAATAAAGCAGCAGAATTTATAAGAAATTACTTTCAAATAATGTGAGATGTAAAGTTAATGTCACTGAAGTAGTAAGTTTTCTGTTACATACAATATTGAAATAAAGATAGTTGAAATTTTATTAGGGATAGATGAATAACTTCTAGCCAATAATTTAAATATCATATGTGTCTCATAGGTTCCAGTGTGTTATACAGGCATTGTCATTTGTTTACAGAAATTGTTTAATTTCTTCCTTGAAATTTTTGTAATCCACTGGGTATTCAGATTAATGTTACAGAATTTCCAAGTGCTTCTAAATTTTCTGTGTTTTTTTCCCTACCTGTGATTGATTTCTATTTTTATTGCACAGTGTTCTGATAGTTAACATAGAGTAATTTCAATTATTTTATATTTATGTAAGCAGGCTTAATGGAGTAGCATATGATCTATTTCAGAGAAAGTTCTATGTCTTGCAGAGAAGAATGTATACTATGATGTAATAGGGTAAGACACTCTGTCAATATCTTTTAAATCCATAAGTTCAATGGTGGGGTTTAGTTCTGATTTATCTTTATTAATATTTTGATTCATTTATTGATTTCAGTGCAAAATTGAGGTATTGAGAGTACCTATTGTGATTGTGTTAGTATTTATTTGATGTTTTATGAAGATAGGTGTTACAATATAGGGTGCATATATATTCATCAGCATTACCTCTTCTTTTTGGATTATTCCCTTACCTAGTGTATGATGACATTCTTTGTCACTTCTGATCAGATTTAGCCTGATGATTACTTTCTTTGAGATAAGAATTGCTACCCCTGCTTGTTTTGGGGATCCTGTCACATGAAATGTTATTTTCTATCCTTTGATTTTTAGTCTTTGAATATCTTTTTGGATTAGATGAGTTTCTTAAATGTAGCAGACTCTTGGATTCTACTTTTTTTTAATCCAGGCTGTCTTTTAATTGAAGATTTGAAACCATTGATACAAGAGTTATTATGGAGAAATGTTGATTAATTACTAACATTTTGCTCCTCCTCTATTGTTTACTGTTCTAATTTTCTTTTTATATTTCCTTTCCCTGTTTACTTATTTGTCATGCCTGTGGTGTTTATTCCATATGGATTTTTTGTTTTGTTTTGCTTTCACTGTTTCTGGTTTGGTATTCATAATACTCTTGAGCCATTTTTCTTTCCCCTGAAATATCCTTAATTCCCCAACGGTTTTGAAGTAAAATTTTGCTGAATATGTTAATCTGGGTTGGATGTTGTTTGTTTTTAGGGCTTGAAATGATTCACTCCAAGCTGTTCTGGCTTTTAAAGTTTGCATTGAGAGATCTGCTGTAATTCAATGGGTTTACCTTTATATGTGCTTTTTTTTTCCCTCTGACTTTTTAAGAAAATACTATTTATTGTTCTTGTTGTTGTGCACATCTGGTGTTTTAATTCTAATTTGTTTTGGGGAGCTTCTGTTTCTCATCATGGTTGATGTTCTCTAAACCTCACTTTCTTATAAATTGCATCATTTCTCATATTTGGTAAGTTTTCTATTATGATTTATGTAAACTAGTTATTCCATGTGTTTTATCTTCTGATTTCTCTGTAATTCCAATTAGCTTTAGTTTAGTCTTCTTAGTTTTTGTTGTTTCTTTCTTATTTTTTTTTTAATTTCTCTGAGTACTCAGTCATATATAATTTACCATTTTGCCTTTGATTTCAGAAACTCTATCTTCACATTGATCATTCTGAAATTTATGAATTCTATATAGGTTTTTTATTTCTGGTATATCTGCCTGACACATTTTTGTTGAATAAAATAAAATACCACAAAGAAGTATACAAGTCTAATTATATGATCCTATTTTTATAATCTTAACCAAAGAATTACTCTTGGTCAATGTATTTATATTTATGTAAAAATACACATTCTGCATAAACACATATTTTTCCTACAGCTTTCAAGTTACAAAATTTTTCTTGCCTATATTAATTTACTATGCTTTGTATTATTTATTTCCAAACAAATTGGTCCCATCTATTCATATTGTCCAAGATATTCAAAATTGTTACATTCCTGATTCAGCTTAAGTATATTCTTTGAAAACATCTCACAATTATTCAATTGCTTTTATTTGTTCTATTTGTCATTTTATTTGCATTGTTCTTTTATCGTTTTGTTTAATAATTTAGGTAATAAAATTAGTTGTAATATTTTGTTAATATAAACATGAGCAATTTTAGGTCACAATTTAAAATAGAAAAATACAAAATTAAAAACAAAAATAAATGACCAAGATGACACAGGAATAATTTCGGTTATATGGTAATGGAAGAGCATTAAAAGTAATATTTGTTTTTATAATGTCTTTTGATCAACATATTCATGATTATGCCACCATTATCTAGGCAAAGTATTATGAATTTGGAAAATTTTATTTTTAGATGGAGAAAATGTGTTCCAAAAGATTGATTTCTTATAAGTAGTAATGAATTAGACGTTGCCAAATTTTTCATAAGCTTTTCATAATTTTAAACTATTATTTACGTACAAGTCATATAAAGAATGCTAGCCTGGGAGAGATTGTATCTTTTCCTATTGCATATTGTTAATAAAATCATACCTTTTGTCATTTTTTGATAACCTGGACTGGACTCAGGGATTTGAATAGAGTTATATCCCTAACTCTTTTTTCATAAATTTATTTTATTTTTTTAAATTTTGAGACAAAGTCTCTATGTCACTATGTTTCCTGGGCTGGGTTGGAACTTAACTCCTTGTCTCTATCTTCCATAGTGTCAGGATTACAAATATGAAACAAAATGCCTAGCTAAAATTAATAACTTTTAAACTCTTAACACTCAAGAACTAATTGGTATTTGCAAGATGGTGATATTCTTTTTATGAACTTCTTTGAGAGAATCTTTAAACACCCTACTATTTATCTTCATATTTTCATCCTATCTTTTTCCATCTCATCATCCTTTTAATGTTCCTATGCACTTGGGGGGGGGATTCAGGAATACTACATTGCAAAGAGGGGTCCATAATGTAAGTACTGTCATGATAGAAACTAATATTAACATTTTTACATCATTAACTATTCACATTCACAACATCTTTGTGCTTAATGTTTTTCCCTTTCAGGTAACATAGTAAAGAAAGTAGAGTATTTTGGAATGTCTTACCCTACCCCATAAAGTAAGTCAATATAAAAGTCAACAGCTTAGCCCAGGCAAAGCCAACTTCCCCCTTTCTAATCTCCATCACTAAAAGTCGTATTTTATTCCTTTGAGTATTTTATCCTTTGAATTCATTCTATAGAAAACCGCATTGACCAATATTCTCATTTTCTATTTGGCAATGATAGTCATGTTAGTATTATAGAAATATGAATTTATTATCTTACTGCTCTGGAGGTCAAATATCTGACATGCATCTCACCAGGCTAAAATCAAGGGATTAGTGTGACTGTGTTATTTTTAGAAGATCTAGGGGAAATCCAAATCCAATCACATGCAAGTGCTGGCAGAATTCAGTTCTGTGCAATTTTAAGATTGACTTCTCCATTTCTTCCTACAAGGGTAAGATGTCCTCTATATTCTTCAATGTTACCCTTTACAAATATCTTTCCATTTCTTGTAGAATGTAACCTATATTTCATAATCAAAACAAGGTACAAGTTATTTTATGTGTGTGTGTGTGTGTGTGTGTGTGTGTGTGTGTGTGTTCATTTCTCTGATCCTTCTTCCATTACTGAATCTCATTCATTCTAGAGCTGGAAAAGTGATGCTCTACTTTTAAAGACTTGTGATTGTATTTTCCAAAACAGACAAGCTCATCTCTTAGATGAATAATTGGATGTGGAAAATCCTTTCTGTCTTATAAGGTAACATATTCATGTATCTCAAGAATTAAGACATGAATAATCTATGTCTGGAGTGGGGGGACAGTCTCTCTACCATATTTTTTAAAGTGCCAATTCAGTATCACTCTCTTTCTCTCTGACTACTGCAGCAAATGATAGTACCAAATGCTTGCTTACATTGGTGTCTACTTATTTCAACCCAATCCTTAAATATTTCCACTGTGACGTACCCCCCTTAAAGTTTCCAAAGTAAAGTTCTTGAATTGTGGTTCAAGATATGAAGTCACATAAACTATGCTGTTGAAATTAAACTATGTTTATAGAATTATTTGTATGAATGGCAATATATATAATATTCTTGCCTTGCATTGTATTTTTTATTTTCCATGTAATATTTAAGAACCAGGAATATTTTTTTCATCAGTATGTTTTCAGTGCAAAATGTTTACATTCCTTGTTAGGAGTTATACATGTACATAACACATTTTAATTTCATTTTTTATTCTCTTTTCCTCCCCTGTCTCCCGCTCCCTCTTGAAAACAAAGAACACATTTTTTTCTAAACATTTTATTAGTAAATGCTTATAATAAATGAAGTTTACATTCATCTTGGGGAGTAGATAGGTACATAACAGAACTTGTTTCTTTTTTGTTAATCCACTTCCCCTTCTCATCTACCTCTCTCCCTTCATCCCTAAATCTCTTTTCCTCATTTTCATTGTGGTTATTATTCTTAGCTCATTTTATGACATGAAAGGTTTATAGTCATTGTGGTTATTAGGGTATATGGCAAATCTTAATTCTTCTTACTCCCCCTTTCTTCTCTCTTTGGTCTCATGTAACCCTTCCCATTTTTAAGAGATCTAGCTCCTTAGTTCCTTCTATCTATCATTTGTTATGCTATTGGCACTTTGCCTTACTCAAATGAGATATCATATAATATTCAACATTGTGTGTCTCATTTATTTAACTCAACTTTATACTTTCTAGGTGAATCCATTTTCCTACAAATGTTTCAAATCTGTCCTTCTTTATAGCTGAGTAATATTCCATCATGTATAGACACCACATTGTCATTATCCATTCATCTTTTGATTGACATACAGACTATTTCTAGGATTTAGCTATTATGAATTGTACTGTTATAAATATTGGTGTTCTTACATCACTATGAGATGATTTCTTTACCTCTTTGTGAAAGATTTCTAGAAGGGGAAAAGGTGGGTCATATAAAATTATATTGTTAAGAACATAATAAAGTATCTTTTTTTATTCATTAAGTTTATTGGTACATTTTAGGTGTACAATATGATGACATTCATCATTGGGAATTTGTACCTTTACATGATATATATTGGTTCTTATTTTTTCCCCATTCACCTGCCCTCCCTGTAACCCCTCCACCCATCCCTAAACTGAAAGTGTAAGGATCAAAATGTATAATAGATAATGTGAAATAGGAAGAAAACTTCCAAAGAGGAAGGGGAAGTGGGAAGCATAGGGGAAAGGAAAGAAAGGAAAGGAATAAATATGAGAAAGGAAAAAAACATTATAAATATCTTAATATCTCCAATAAATCTACAAAAAATGTACCGAATATGCCTCAAAATTTACCAGCTGAAGAAATTTCAGGTTGATTAAAAATCCCCCTTTAATGTTAGACAGCCTTACATTTGGGTAGCAGTTCACTTCCCAAGTTTGTTACTTGGATAAAGTTATTTAATTTTTCTAAGCTTCCATTTCTATACCTATGTGGACAATAATAACATCTATTTCATAAGTTTGTCATGAATACTGTCAATTCACTATATAAAGTACAATGTAAATAGAAACACAATTTGTGTTAGCTTTGATTTAAATTATAATTACATTAACTAAGGTTCTCCACTTGTATTTCTTGAATTTCTGAGCAAATTAATATTTTTTCTTGAAAAATAATGAATTAAAAGTAATGCACTTATTACTACCTATATGTAGTTATTGCATTACTTAAACAAAGACATTTTCATACTTTATTGAAAAACTTCAGATAAAATTCCATGAGAAAATACTTTTAAGATGTTTGAATTGTCAACTTTATAGATATTAACTTTTAAAATAGCTAGTAATTATGTCTAATTTATGAGGCAAAGAAAATTGCACATATTTATTCATCATTCATCATTTCCAAGAACTTTCATTTCTGATTTGCTAAAAAAAAATGATTTTGTGTGTACTTTAACTTTCAGGAACCTCTCTGAGCTATAATTTATTTACATAAAAATGCATATTTAAGATAATAGCACTGACTTCCTGGAAAAATGAATATGGATTACTTTTGCATAGTGGAAAATTTAGAGTGCTTTTGAAAAGATACTGGTATTTTTTTTGCAACCTAGGTGTTACAGTAATTTACCTAAAATAATATAAATGTTATTTCTACAAGTTAGAAAGATGTTACCTCTAACATATTAAAAACTTTTACAAGTAAAGCATTACATTCAAACAAGCTTTCAAAATACACTTTAGTCTTGTAACTTCAAATACTAATAACGTAGAGGGTATAATTCTGCTTTACATTTATTTTAAAAAATCAGTAGTTTTATGGAATTATAAAAATGTTAAGAAGGATGCAGTAATGTTATGTGAAAATATCAATGAATTATCGAAAAGTTAAACTATGTACCATCATGCAATTTAAGAAAAATAACAAAAGTGTAACCATGTTCTTCTCCAGAATAAGTACAGTGCTTAATTTTACAACCATAACTATGGACTCACTTTCATCTTATAGAACTTTATGATAGTAGAATAGTATCTACATTTTTACTTCTGGATATTTCACTCAACACTATATTGTTCCATGTAACACTATTCCATATATTTTCAATACTATGCATTGTGAATTATATTTTTATGCATTTATCCAATTTTCTAGTCACTATTTCACTAAAGAAAGGCAACACATAATTCATTGTATATAAATTCCTGTGCATATATAATGAGTGGAGATATTTATGAAGGTATGTAGACCCAAAGCAATTTTTAAACAGAACAGCTTAATTTGAGCATTCCCATTATTTTATATTCTTTCAACCATTTTCTTTGCTACTGTAGGTTTTTATAATGGATATAAATGTGATTTTAATTTTATTTTTGCTATAAGTGATATTTTGACCATCTTTTCTATATATTATATATATATATATATATATATATACACATTGTATTTAATATTCCTTTTCGTGATATTTATGCTCTACTTTTTTGCTTATTACATTCTTAGGACCTCTAATTTTGTTTTCATATATGGATTCTCTATATTGCAGAATAAACACGTTAATTGTAATAACTATAAATATCCTTTTACACTCTCTGATTTGTACACTTCTTTCCTTGATGGACTTGGTGGAAAGATTCCAAATTGAGCCCCAATGATTATACCCTTTGGTTAACTCTACTTCAGATTCGGAGTTGTGACTTGATTTTAACAGAAGATACCAAAGAACAAAAGGAGTTACTTGTTTTGATTACTCGATATGACATAACAAATGAGTTGAGAAGTTGTTCAAGTGATTATACTAGGTTATGTAAGATGTTACTGTTGCCATAATTGACAACTTTGACAATACAGAATGAAAATTGTTCTTGTTAACTTGAGGTGAGCAGCCTATGTTCATGAGGCTCATGGTCCAAGGAACTGCTGGTGGTCGTTAAAGCATGTAGAAAGATTCCAGTAGACTAGAACATTGTTAAAGTCCTTGGTCATGCAACTCAAAAGAAAGAAATTTTGTCAATCTATTAAATGAGCTTGTAAGTAGATTCTTCAAATACCTGGGTATGATAGCCCATCTAGTACATTCATTTAGCCTTGTGAGAAGCTGAGCAGGGAAATTTACTAAACTAATCCTGGACTTGTGCTTCATGGGATGAATAAATATGCATGGTATTGTCACCTTTTATTATTTGTTAAACAACAAGAGAAAATTACATTTTTCAGTGATAATAGCTATGCTTTTGAATTTAGACCAATATATTTTAACTTCTCTTTTGATCCTGGAGAATTTCATCTATGCTATTTTCTATAAGATCTTTTTTTTAATTGATGGTATTGGTTTGTATTTTATTTTATTTTGTTTTTATTTTTTGTATTGAATTATTTTACTGGTACATTGTAGGTATATAACACAATTACATTTCTCACTGGGAATTGTACCTTTACATAATGCATCTTGGTTCTTATTTTTTCCCCATTCCTAGCCCTCCCTTCACACCCTCAACCCTTCCCTATTTACAAAGACTTTATTTCCATTTTTTCCATTTCTCAGCATTTTTCCTTTCCCTTCTTTCCTTTCCCCTGCCCCTCCCACTACCCCTACCCCTTTGGACATTTTCTTCCTATTTTACATTATCAATTATTCATTCTAATCCTTGGTACATTTTAGGTATACAATATAATGACATTCATTATTGGAAATTTGCACCTTTACATAGTCTCTCTTGGTTCATATTTTTCACCCTTGCCCAGCCCTCCCTTCAACCCCTCCATTCCTCCCTATTTACAAATATTTTGTTCCTATTTTTCCATTTTCTCATATTAATCCCATTCCCTTCTATCCTTTCCCCTAGCCCACCCACTTCCTTCCCCTTTGCCCCTTTTCTTCCTATTTCATATTACCTATTATACATTTAGTCCTTATTTACACTTTCAGTTTCTCACACCAGAGAAACTATTTGGTATTTACACATGTGTGTCCTATTTATTTCACTTAAGAGTATTGCCACAATGTACATCCACTTAGCTATAAATGTCTCTAATTTCTCATTTTTTATGGCTGAGGTTTTTTTTTTTTTTAAACCCACATTTTCTTTATCCAGTCTCCAGTTGATGGGCATTTGGGATGTTTCTAGGTTTTAGCTATTACAAACTGTGCTGCTATGAACATGGGTGCACATATATCACTGTGGTATGATGTTTTTAGTTCTTTGGGGAAGATCCCCAGCAGTGGAATAGCGGGGTCAAATGGGACTTTCAGTCCTAGTTCTTTGAGGTATCTCCATACTGATTTCCACAGTGCTTGCACCAGTCTACATTTCCACCAGCAATGGAGCAGAGTTGCTCTTTCCCCACAGCCCTGCCAGCATTTGTTATTGGTTGATTTCATGATAGCAGCCATTCTTTCTAGAGTGAAATGGAATCTCATTGTTGTTTTCATTTGCATCTCTCTAATGACCAGGGATGTTGAACATTTTTTCATGTATTTATTTGCTATTTCTACTTCTTTGTCTGAGAAATGTCTGTTCATTTCAGATGCCCATTTTCAGATTAGGTTTTTAAATTTGGGAGGTCTGATCTTTTTAAGTTCTTTATAGATTTGCAATAGTAGACTTTTGTCTGAGGAAGAGCAGGTGAAGATTTTTTCCCACATTGTGGATTGTCTCTTCACACTGCTGGTGGTTTCTCTTGCTGTGCAGAAGCTTGTTAATAAGAAGAGATCCCATTCATTGATTGTTTGTGCTAGTTCATGGGCAACTGAGGTTTTGTTCATAAAAATCTTTTCCAACACCAATGTCTTCAAGGGTTCTACCTAACCTCTGTTCCAACTGGTTCAGAGTTTCTATTTTAATATTTAGATCTTTAATCCATTTGGATTTTAGTTTAGTGCATGGCGAGAGATATAGGTCAAGTTTTAATCTTTGGCAAGTTGTAGCCCAATTTTTCTGGCACCATTTATTAAAGAGGCTATCTTTCCTCCAGTGAGGGTTGTTTGGCTCCTTTGTCAAAAGATGAGATGTCTGAGTGTGTCTGGCATTGTTTCTGCATCTTCTAATCTGTTCCACTGGTCCTCAAGTATGTTTCTTTGCCAGTACCATGCTGCTTTTATCACAGTAGATTTGCAGTAGAGTTTCAGGTTGAGGATTGTGATACCCCCTGCCATGTCTCTGCTACCTAGAATTGCTTTTGCTATTCTGGGTCTCTTCTTGCTCCAAATGAATTTTTGGATTGTTTTCTCAAGGTCTATGAAGTATGCTGCTGGGATCTCAATTGGAATTGCATTAAATCTATATAGTAGTTTTGGAAGTATGGCCATTTTCACTATATTAATCCTTCCTACCCAGGAGCAGGGGATGTCTGTCCATTTTCTGATATTATCTTCAATCTCTCTTTTCAGAATGCCATAGTTTTCAGAGAAGAGGTCTTTGATTTCTTTCATTAGGTTGATTCCTAGGTATTTCAGTTTTTTGGATGCTATTGGGAAAGGAATTATTTGCCCTATTTCTCTCTCAGTGAGTCTGTCATTCGTGTAGAGGAAAGTTGTTGATTTTTGTGTGTTGACCTTGTAACCAGCTTCTTGACTGACTTTGGTTATTAAGTCTAGAAGACTTTTGGTGGAGTTCTTGGGGTCTTCTATATAGAGTATCATGTCATCTGCAAATAATGACAATTTGACTTCATCATTACCTATATTTATTCCTTTTATTTAGTTCTCTTGTCTAATTGCCGTGGCTAATGTTTCCAGAACTATATTGAACAAGAGTAGTGATAGAGGACATCCTTGTGTTGTTCCTGATTTTAGTGTGAAGGATTTCAGTGTTTGACCATTTAGTATGATATTGGCTGTTGGTTTTTCATATATGGCTTCTATCAGTTTGAGGTAGAGACCATCTATTCCAATTTTTTGTAGGGTTGTTATCATAAATGCATGTTGGATTTTGTCAAATACTATTTATGCATCTATTGAGATGATATGGTTTTTGTCTATGACTCTATTGATATAGTATATTACATTTTTAGATTAGTGTGTATTGAACCATCCCTTCATCCCTGGGATGAATACCACTTGGTCAGGGTGTGTGATCTTCTTGATGATCTTCTGCATTCTATTTGCCAGTATCTTATTAAGGATTTTTGCATCTATGTTCATTAGTGAGATTGGCCTATAGTTCTCGTTTTCAGTTGGGTCTTTCTCTGCTCTGGGGATCAAGGTGATGCTTGTTTCCAGGAATGAATTTGGGAGTATTACTTCCCTTTCAATTTCATTGAAGGGTTTAAACAGTAGTGGCAGCAGTTCCTCTCTAAATGTCTTGTAGAATTCAGCAGTGAAGCCACCAGGGCCCGGGCTTTTCTTACTTGATAAGTTTTTAATTACATTTTCAATTTCATTGGTTGATATTGGGTTGTTCAGAATTTTTAGGTCTTCTTTGTTCAACTTTTGTAATTCATATGTATCTAGGAATCTGTCCATTTCTTCTGTGTTGTCCATCTTATTGGTGTATAGGTTCTGGAAGTAGGTATTGATGATCCTCTGGATTTCTGCTGGGCCTGTTGTAATTTCACCTGTTTCCTTCCTAATTGCATGGATTTGGGCCTTTTCTTTCCTTTTTCTGACAAGGTTGGCTAAAGGTTTGTCAATTTTGTTGATTCTTTCAAAGAACCAACTCTTGGCTTCATTGATTTTTTTTGTATCATTCTCTTAGTCTCCATTGCATTGATTTCTCCTCTGATCTTTATAATTTCCTCCCTTGTATGAGCTTTGGGGTTGTCTTGCTCTTCTTTTTCTAGAAGCTTCAGGTTCAGCATCAGGTTGTTTAATTGGGCTCGTTCTGTTTTCCTAATACGCGTATTCACTGCTATGAATTTCCCTTGTAAGACTGCTTTCATTGTGTCCCATAGATTCCAATATGTTGTATTGTCATTGTCATTTAATTGAAGGAACTGTCTGATTTCTTCTTTAATTTCCTTTGTGACCCATTGGTTATTCAGAAGTGTGTTGTTCAATTTCCACATGTTTATGAAATTTTTTGAGTTTCTTTTGCTATGGATCTCCAATTTCATTGCACTATGGTCTTGTAATATACAGGGGACAACTTCAATTCCTTTGCACTACTTAAACATGTTCTATGTGTGAGTATGTGGTCTATTTTGGAGAATGACCCATGTGCATCTGAGAAGAATGTGTATTCTGATTTTGTGGGGTGGAATACTCTGTATACATATGTTAAGTTCATTTGTTCAAGAGTTCGATTGAGTTCTAGTATGCCATTACTTATTTTTAGTTTACTTGACCTATCTATTTGTGACAGTGGGGTGTTGAGGTCCCCCACTACAATTGTATTAGTGCATATATGACTTTTCCTGTCCTTTAGTATTTGTTTTACATAGTTGGGTGCACTAGTGTTTGGTGCATAGATATTTATGATTGCCATCTCTTCCTCTTGGATTCTTCTCTTTACAAGGATGTAGTGTCCTTCTTCATCTCTCTTAATCAGTGTTGGTTTGAAATCTACTTGATCTGCCAAGAAGATAGCTACTTCTGCTTTTTTTTGGGTTCCTGTCACATGGAGTATTGTTTTCCACCCTTTAACTTTCAGTGTATGAATTTCCTTTTGAATGAAGTGTGTTTCTTGTATGCAGCATATTGTTGGATTTTGCTTCTTGACCCATTCTGCCAGTCTATTTCTTTTGATTGGTGAATTGAGACCATTAACATTGATGGTTATAACTGAAACATATTGACTTATTGCCATGACTTTTTCTTTTTGTTGGATTCTCCCCTGTTACATTTAATTTCTTGTCATGCCAGATGGGTTCATTCTGCTCTGCTTCCTGGGGTTGTGATCCTCAATGTCTATTCCTAGGATATTGTGTAAAATTCTTTGGAGAGGTGGTTTGGTATTCAGAAGTTCCTAAGGTGCTCTTTGTCATGAAAGTATCTTATTTCTCCATCCATTTTGAAAGATAGTTTTGCAGGGTACATGAATCTGGGTTGGAGGCTGTTTTCTTTTAGGGGTTGGAATATGTCACTCCAAGGTCTTCTTGCTTTGACGGTTTGTGTTGAGAAGTCTGCTGTGATTCTGATAGGCTTTCCTTTTTATGTGATTGGTTTCTTTTCTCTGACTGCTTGGAGAACTTTGTTCTTCTGTTATGTTTCTGGAATCTTAACAATTATATGCCTATGTGTATTTTTTTTTTGATCAAGGCTATTTGGAGTCCTATATGCCTCACTTATCTGTATGTCAAGCTCTTTTCCCCTGTTTGGGAAGTTTTCTGCCATTATTACTGTGAAGAGATTTTTTTATGTCATCTGCACTCTCTCCTGTTTCTTCATTAAGCCCCATCAATCTTATGTTATTCTTCTTTGCATCATCTAGCAGTGCTGGATTGATTTCTCATGTTCCCTTATAATTTTGAAGCAATTTTTCTTTTCCTGGTCACTAGTTGCAATTTTATCTTCTATATCTGAAATTCTGTCCTCACATTGGCTCATTCTGGTGTGGAGACTTTGAATGGAGTTTTTCATGTCCTGGAAATCTATTTGCATCTGTTTTATGGATTCCATTTGTTTCTTATGTTGGGATTCCACCATGTTCCTGAGCTCCTCTCTAGATTTATTAATCATGTCTTGCACTAGGGGCACAATTTCTCCTGTTATCTAAGAAATTATTTCTGATTTCATTTTTTCCAGATCCCCTTTTGTTGCCAGTTCAGTGGGTCCAGGTGGTTGAGTATCAGAGGGTTCCATCTCATTTCCCTATGGGGTTGCTGTAGGTGATCTGGAAGTCTGGTTTTGAGACTTATTTACGTGTTTTCTCATTTCGACTTGGGTGGGGGCTGTTATCACCTGCACAGATTACCTACTCTGAGCTGGGAGAGGTGGGACAGGGGCGGGGAGCAGCAGTAGGGATGGTGACCCAAAAGCCCTTTCCTCTGGGCTGGGAGCAGCTAGAGGTATGGTGGCCGGGAAACCCCTTCCTCTGGACCAGGAGCAGTGGGATTGTGGCTCAGAAGCCCCTTCCTCTGGGCTGAGAGCAGTGGGAGGGATGGTGGCCCGGAAGCCCCTTCCTCTGGGCCAGGAGCAGTGTGACAACAGCTCAGAAGCCCCTACCTCTGGGCCAGGGACAGTGGGACTCAGTACCTTGGTTTGGTGGTCTGGTGTCCTCTGGGTCTTTGTAGTGTGGAATCAGGTGGCTGCTGGTCTGCAGCGGGGTAATTCGGTGTCTTCCACATGACTCAGGATGTAGGTAGGGCATGCACAGACCTGCCTGTCTGCAGCAGGCTGATTCGGCGTGTTCTGTGCAACTCAGGACCTAGATAGGGTATGGGCAGACCTGCCTGTCTGCAGTGGGGTGACTCAGTGTCCTCTGCGCGACTCAGGACCTTGTTAGGGTGTGCACAGACCTGCCTGTCTGCAGTGGACTGACTTGGCGTGTTCTTGGGACTCAGGACCTCACCTCGGTAGGGCATGGGCAGACCTGCCCGTCCACAGGGGGGTAACTAGGCATCTTCTGTGCAACTCAGGACCTCGGTAGGGTGTGCACAGCACAGATCCGCCTGTCTGCAGTGGGCTGATTTGGCATGTTCTGTGTGACTCAGGACCTAGATAGGGCATGGGCAGACCTACCTGTCTGCAGTGGGGTGACTGGGCATCTTCCGGGTGACTCAGGACCTCGGTCTATAAGATCATTTTTATCTGACTCTTCTTTTGGAATTCTGAATCTGTTGCATTGGTTGAATTATCCTTGTTTCCACGACACTCTTCTTATTTGCAATAAATATAATTTAGATATTATGTCAATATGATTAATATATATTAATTAATATAGTTAATATACAATGAAATTTTCTTCACAGCTGTTTTGACAATTTTTTTTTTTTTTTCTGGTACCAGAGATTGAACTCGGGTCCTTGGGCTTGCGCACCATGTGGCAAAACCACTGAGCTAAATCCCCAGCCTCATGTTTTGATAATTTTTATACATTTCTTTCTCATATCAATTTTGTTATCACACTGTGAATTATCACATTTCGATACACATAATATATTCATTTATACATGATATGTATGAAACAAGCTATCCTAGGGTTTGCATACATATCCACAGCAGTAAGAATTATATATACATTTTTCATACCACATGACAGTTAGATTTGAGTCACAGAGAATATGATTGTCATTGTCCTAAATGCAGGCTTTCTGATAAAACAGAAACTTAAAATAAAAAGATATTAGCTGTTTAGAAGAATAAAAAGCAAAATTTTAAGATAATATTATATAAGTAGAGCAAAAAGTATAATGTGGCTTTGAAATTACTGTGTGACGACACAATGACAGAAAAATAGAAAGTATTTCTCCTCTCATGTTTACCAGACTTTACACCAGCAATTAAATTTCTCCTGTGTCTTTGTCTAGAAACTCCTCCTTTAATATACTGCAGAAGTTCTCTAAGGCTCAACAGAGAGGCAAAGGGATACTTTCATCAAAGTCACTGCCAGTGACGTATTTCAATGATCCAGTTTGAAGAATGTAATGAGAAAAGTAAGTTTGTTCAATAATTTTTATATTAACCAGTCAAACATTCTTGTACTAGGCAGGTCAAATATTATTTTGAAGTTAGACTGATGCAAGAATTAACTTGTTCCTTGTCCACCTGTTATCAGTTTGACACTAGGCAGTTTATGTACATTCCTACCATTAGTTGTAGGAATTGTGCTTCCTTCCTTTGATTTTGAGAGTGGTCCAGAGCTATGTTGACCAATAGAACCTCGAAGAGGTTGATATTTCCATTTCCTAGCTCTAGACTTTTAATATAATGGCAACTTATGCTTCATATATGTCCACCTTCTCTCTGACAAAGTCCATGTTTTCCAAAGAAACCCTTTCTTTTCTCTGCTAATCTCTGAGCTGACAACTAATGCAAATATGCAAGCTGTGTGACATCCACCTTCAAATTTAATCTTCCACCTTCCATCAAACTCCTAACTTGATGCCAAATAAAGATGATATAAATTGGCCAGTGAAGTCTTTATTGAATTTCTGATCCATAAAACAATGATAAAAAATACAGTTGTTGCCTGAAATCTCTTTTCATAATTTTTAGTACATCAATAAATAACTAAAATATTTAATAACATATTTTTGTAGATGTTATAGAGCAATAATTCTCACAGAAAAACGGAATATTGAAGGGAGAAAAAGAGATAACCATCAATCTATTATAAAGATAATTTATTACAGTATCCGCAAATATTTTGTAAGGTATGCACTTAAATATTGATGACATTTACTAAATGATAAAAATCTAACAATTATTAATCTAGAATACCGTATGACATTTCATAATTTCCGGAGTAAGAAATTTAGAATACTTAAATAAAACTTACAAGAAAAGTGGAAACAATTTAATTCTCATTATTATAAATATAAAATAAAATAATAAAATGAGAGAAAATTACTGCAATTTACATTGTTAATATGGTTTTTGGTAGGATAACAAAATAGCAAACATCATCTCTGGAAAAAATAGGAGGTTATTTTCAGCAAATCCTCATACTTTGGTACAAATGAATGTTTTAGAAATAAGGTTTTTATTGCTGAAAATGTTCTATTTAAATGAGAAAAATACTTAAGGTCAGCTCTTGCTTAGTTGTGTTGAACTTCTAATTTTGAGAGAAATAACAAGTGTATAAAAATTTCTGTCCCTTCCCTTCAGTCAGAAGAGAAAATTTTTCTTGACAGCTCTGTTTAGTGGGAAAGAGTAATATTCAGTTTGTTTCATTTTGGTAAAATATGATTTTGTAACAATATCATAATTCATAAATGTTTTGTTTTCTATAATTGCACATATACTATGACATTAATAGACATTAAGCCCTACACATATATTTTTTATATATCATATTTTTATTGTACATCACATCTCAAGACTGTGTTCAATGAATATAGAAATTTCTATTAGTGGTGCAGTGCATCACTTGTCACTGTCTCATATTTTGTCTAAAATGAACTCTCATGTTCACTGGTCTACAGTTTGTACTGTGATTCAGGATTTGATTTTCCTGACACATTTGGAGATTATTTTCAGTTTGGAATTAGAATTCTTTCAGAATGTCCAAAATATATATTACAAATATCTAAAGTAAGAACATTTCTCAAATAGTCTTTAAAACAATTATTTGCAATAATAACAACAGTGCTTAAAACATTTTATGACTACCATTTTAGAGTGAGTTTTTATTGTAGAAATCAAAAGCGTAAAAATATTTTGGCAAGGTTAAGAACAAACCAGACAATAAAAATAATGACCAAGTATGTGCAATGGTAGATAGCAAAAGTAGGCTTCACTGGTGATTGTAAAGACTATTCCAAAGATAAGGTTCATTATATTTTCTAGGGGGAAAAGGTTTGATTTTATTGATTATAATCTATTTTAAAAACAATGGTTCTATTAAAGACAATGATAAAAATGACTGTTCATGTATCAAATGAATCTATGTTCAAAGTTATGTTTACTGGATGCTAACTAGAATCAAATAATTTTCTATAAAGTCAAAAAGGAATAAAATCAACTGTTATGTTTTTTCTCACCAGTACTTTTCTATTAAAACATTTAACCAAAGCCTGATGTTTTTGAGTATTAGCAAACCCCAATGTGATCCAAAACTTCATTCTGAATAGCAGGTTTAGCTTAAATTACAGACTTGCATCTCTCATTTGAAATATTCCTTTGGCTCAACCCTAAGTTACTGGCTTTTATAGAAAACTAAATGTTTGAAAAAATATATGAATAGTCTCCTGGGATATATTCTTTTTAAAAACTCTTATATTCATATTTCATAAGGCTATATGTAGCCTTATGAGTATTTTTAGCATTCTTTGCTCAACTATTTGAGGATATAGAAATCTTAAATTATTTACTTTATTCATTAAGTTTATTGGTGCATTTTAGATATACATTATGATCACACTCATCATTGGGAATTCATACCTGTACATGATATATATCTTGGTTCTTATTTTTTCCCATTTCCTTTCCCTGTCTTCAACCTCTGCATTCCTTTCTATTCACAAAAGCTTTGTTTCTGTTTTTTCCTTTTTTCATTTTTTCTTTCCCTTCTCTTCTTTTCAATGTACCTCTTCCCTTGTTCCACTTTCCTTTTAAATATTTTCTTCGTATTTCACAATATTTATTAAACATTTTGGTCCTCATTTACACTTTCAGTTTCTCACACTAGAGAAACAATTTGATATTTACACTTGTGTCCTATTTAAGAAATCTTAAATTCTAAAAAGTAAACCTGAGGGTATTTGAAAAGTAATTAAACCTGTTTCTGATCAGGATCTAAATATTAATGAAAATAATTAGGTAGATGATTTCCAAAATTTTAGACATACATACCTTTTCTTACAAAAAAATTAACTGTCATGAAATTCAATACAGTGTTTGTGACTTTCATACCTCATTCAATGCTTAATCTGAATTACAATCAAGTGAACTAAATGCCCTACAGTTTAAACATTCAAAAACCAAATTGATTATTGCAAAATGCAGGAAGTTATATGAGATACATACAGTATCCCTTTAATTACTGGATACTATAATAAGTATAGGAGTGCTCACTAAAGTGTTATCCAATGAACTAATATGCCAAGTTAAGTATGGTGTCAACTATAATTCAAACATCTAATAACAATATTTTCTGAGTATATAACTATTGCAATTTAATAAGAGGCTAAAAATAAGGGATCAGGATAATATTTAACATCAAATATGATGATATAATACAGTTCTTAGATCATTGGTTCTAACTTCACCATTAATGTATGACCCCATTAATTTATTCATTAGATCCTTCAATTATCTAAGTCTACTCATTATTAGATAAACATATATTAAACACATGAGATGAGAGATATTTTGGTAAGTAATTTGTACTACATTTAAATAAAATAAAACTTCTATATTTCATAAACTAACACATCTGTGTAATTATTTTCTTGTGTTTTAATTTGGAGGTAGTTCTAAAGCAGCAAATGCTAGCTATTAATAACATGGAATATTAACAAAATTTATGAAACAAAATCTATGACTATAGAGAAAATTTTTACAAAACAAATCACTATGAATCTTTCTTTGATCAGAAATGCAGATTTGGGCCGGGGATTTAGCTCAGTGGTTTCTCCACTTACTGCACAAGTGCAAGGACTCGAGTTTGATCCTTGGTACCAAAAAAAAGCATGCAGATTGGTCACTCTCTCATCTCTTCATCTCACACACAAAAATAAGTATAATTAGGAAAAAGATAGCATGAACAAAGACACAGAGAAATTAAAATTATTATCTACATAGTGATCCAAAATTATCCTAATGTGGAAAAATATACAAGGGTATTTTAAATATCAGGAGCCAACTCCATTTATTAAAAGCCTATTATAAATATACTATTTCAATATTTTAAATAAATAAACCACTTAACCCTAAAATTTTATTCGAGATAAATGGACACAATTTGTTAAATTTGGAGATATTTTGTAACTTGATACTAACATTTCAAGATAATTTTTAATTTTGGTGCACTTAGAAATAACCACTGTCTATTCTCCCAGAGAATGCTGCCTCCCAGGAGAAGGGTCTGTAAATTTGACATTATGGCTTGTATCTTGATGACCCCCTAAAGCCTCATGTGCTCATAGGAGGGGAATTTTGAAGGTGGGTGGACTAGAGTGTGTAAATGTGGATTACAGGCTTGATGTTGATATTAAGGATGTGATGCTGAGATTAGGGTGCCCCACGTGGGGGTGAGTCCCACCGCTCAATAAGCTTGCAACCTTGATGGAATATAGAAGGGACAGCAAGAAAGCATCCTGCTGCTGCTTCAGCTGTTGCTTTGCTGCTTGTGTTCCTGCTTTCTGCCTTTTGCTTGCCCTGTCACACCATGCACTGTTTTTCCTCGGCTGTTGCCCTCTGCCATGTCACTCTGCCTTGGACCTGGCTGAATATAGACTGAAACCTCTGCAAGCTGTAAACTGAAATAAACCTTTCCTCCTTTAACTTTGGGTGCTGGGAATTTTGTCTCAGCAGCGAGAAAAATAAGTAAGACACAAAATACCTTGCTTGCTAAGCAAGAAAAACAATCTGACATTTTCTTTTTTACTATAAGAAGAAGAAAAATATTTTTTAAAAAAAGGGATCTCCAAGGATATGCCATGAACAAACTACATTCTAAAAGAAATGTCTGGAAGACAAGTTGGGAATAGGGGACCAATCCATCTGAATTCAAGGAAAAATTTTTTTAAAAATAGGCATTCAGGAAGAAGCGAATGAGAGATAACCAACTTTGAATAATGCAAAGGCAGTGATGTTGGCAAGAAAGTTGGAATTATAAATAATTAGACAACATATCGAAAGGACTTGCCTCCTTATATGAAAAGATGTAATATACTAAACCTATAGGATAAAAATAAGATTTTTGTACTTGTCATCAAACAATATTAGAAAAAAGGTAATTGGCTAAAGTTATTTTCTAGTCAAAAATAGAAACACATTGCATTTAATTTATTCTAGTGTGATAAAATTAAAAGTAAATAAATGATTAGGAGAAAGCATATCAAGTAAAAATTTTTAAAAAAGAAAAAAGTGACTGAGCTAGGAAGATATATATTATTTAAGTCTGAATAACTTTACATAAGTTGAGTGATTTAGGAAGTCTTTGGATATAAGCCTTGAATTTTAGAGAATGCTCTGGTTAGAAATCTGTGTTTAGGCCTTAGCATTTGTATGGTAGCTGACTTGAAGGAGAAGAAAAGTATGCCAAGAAGGAGTTGAGAAATCCATTTAAGGGCCAGAAAAATAAACTTACGATGTGGGGAAATCAGGAAATTAAGTAAGGATGATTTTTGTTTCAAAATGAGAAGTGCTTGATATTTTCCTGGCCAAAAGATATCACATACTTACACCTGTTTTAACACTACAGAAGTTGTCATGCCTGTCATATGCTCCAATGAAAGAAGAACCACACTCACAAACATACACAGAGCACTGTCATCTCCTTCCTTGATTTCTTCACCTTATAACCCCAATTGCTATCTTACCTCACTACAAATCTAAATTCTGCTTCCATCATCCTATTGAAACGTTATGAGATTACTAGTGACATAACTGTGAAGCCCTATGCACACTTTTCTCTAGTATAGTATAAAACTACTTCCCAATATCAGTTAATATTGTTCACGTCTTATTTTCAAAAAAATAAAATTATTACGCACTCTATTGCAAAATATGTGAGGAGATACTTTAGCAACAGGGCATGATATGCTCTGTTCTCTTTCCTTTTAACATAGTGGCCCAAAATGGTACAGTTGGGAACTATTCTGTCAGTTTGGGTCATGCACTAGTGATTACAATTATCCTGCAGTGGTGGTATAGAGTCTTTAAGAAATACACTTTTAGTGCTTAAACAGTTCGTATTCAGATATCATTTGCAAGTGCTCAATAAATACAGTGCTATCTCTCTGACAGAAATATATCTAAATTTTTACAAAAATGTGTGTGTGTACATGCGGTTATATTATAGAAAACTGCGCTAGAAGCCTAAGTCTAAAAAAAAAGTCAATTTATTTTATTGTCATTTCTGGTAGAAAAAGGTATTTTTATCAAAACATTTTAGTATATAAGCACATAATGCTAGTACTGCTTTAATTTTTTATAAAAATAATTACAGAGAAATAAATTTCAAATATAAAGTGCAAAAAGATAAACAAAATGTTAGCCAAATAAGTTCTCTATTACTGAAAAATGGGAAAAATCCATATAATGTGTCTAAATTATAAAATAAGTAACGTTTATTCTAATATCTGGTAGTGTTTTAGTGAACATTGACTATGTTTCATTTTATACAGTTTACTACCTGTACAGTAATCTCTTGGTTCAAAAATGCTTCTGTTTTCAAACAATTCAATTCTCAAACAAAAACGTTTGACAAAATTTTGCTTGTGTTCATAAACTCCTATTTGGTGACAAACATGACCACCGACCAGACAACCACCTACCCCACCCAAACACAAACACAGCTATCTTCCCCAAAACCATAAAACAGATTAAGTTTGTAAATTGAGGTACTACTGTATTTTTTTCACTTCTCTATATGAGTATCATAATATGAAGGAGTTAAATTACTTGAAGAAAAGACTTGAAAATTTTGAGGCTGTTTTTGATGTTTAATTTAACCCATTCTTGAAAGTAATTTAAGACCTACCATTGATTCTTATTTTTTTCCCCATTACCTGTGCACCCTTCACCCCCTCCACCCTTCCCTATTTACATAGATTTCATTTCCATTTTTTTTTCTTTTCTCATAGTTTTTCCTTTCCCTCTTTTCCTTTCCCCTTCCCCTCCCTTCATTCCTTTGTCTTTAGATCTTTTTTTCTATTTCAAAATATCAATTATTCATTTTAATCGTTTTAACTCTTGTTTACACTATCAGTTTCTCACACTAGTGAAACTATTCGGTATTTACATGTGTGTCCTATTTATTTCACTTAAGAGTATGGCCTCAATATGCATCCATTTAGCTATAAATGACTATAGTTTTTCATTCTTTATGGCTGAGTAGTACTGCATTTTATTAAGAAAAACCCACATTTTCTTTATCCAGTTTCTAGTTGATGGGGATTTGGGCTGCTTCCAAGCTTTAGCTATTACAAACTGTGCCGCTATGAACATGGGTGCACATATATCACTGTGGTATGATTCTTTTCTTTTGGGAAGATATTCAGCAGGGGAATAGCTGGGTCAAATGGGACCTGTAGTCTTAGTTCTTTGAGGTATCTCCATACTGACTTCCTCAGTGGTTGCAGCAGTATGCACTCCCACCGACAATGGAGAAGGGTTTCTTTCTCCCCACAATGCTGCCAGCACTTGTTATTGGTTGATTTCTTGATAGCAGCCATTCTTTGTGGGATGAGGTGAAATCTCAGTGTTGTTTTCATCTGCATCTCTCAGATGACGAGTGATGTTGAACATTTTTTCATATATTTGTTTACTGCTTTTACTTCCTTGTCTGAGAAATGTCTGTTCATTTCAGATGCCCATTTTTGAATTGGGTCTTTGACTTTGGGGGGTCTGATTTTTTTCAATTCTTTATATACTCTAGATAGTAGTCCTTTGTCTGAGGTACAGCTGCTAAAAAAAAAATTCCCATATTGTAGGTTGTCTGTTAGCTCTGTTGGTGGTTTCTTTTGCAGTGCAGAAGCTTTTTAATAGGATGAGATCCCAGTTGTTGATTCTGCTAGTTCCCGTGATGCTGAGGTTCTGTTATGAAGTCTTTTCCTATGCCAATGTCTTCAAGAGTTCTACCTAACTTATCTTCCAGAAAGTTTAGTGTTTCTGTCTTAATATTTATATCTTTAATCACTTTGATCTTAGTTTAGTGCATATATCATGTACAGGTACAAACACCCAATGATAAATGTAAACGAATTGCATACCTAAAGTGTACCAATAAAATGTACCAATAAAATTAATTTTTTAAAAAAGAAAGAATGGCTGCTATCATGAAATCAACCAATAACAAATGCTGGCAGGGCTGTGGGGAAAGAGGAACCCTGCTCCACTGCTAGTGGGAGTGCAGACTGGTGCAAGCATTGTGGAAATCAGTACCTCAAAGAACTAGGACTAGAAAACCCATTTGACCCAGCTATTCCCCTGCTTGTTATCTTCCCCAAAGAATTAAAAGAATCATGGCACAGTGATATAGGTGCACCCATGTTCATAGCAGCACAATTTGTAATAGGTGAAACTTTGATACAACTCAATTGCCCATCAACTGGAGATTGGATAGAGAAAATGTGGGGTTTTGGTTATAAAATGGAGTACTACTCAGCCATAAAAAATGTGAAATTAGAGATCTTTATAGCTAAATGGATGCACATTGAGGCAATATTCTTAAGTGAAATAAATAGGACTCACGTGTAAATACCAAATAGTTTCTCTAGTGTGAGAAACTGAAAGTGTAAATAAGAACTAAAAGGTATAATAGATAATGTGAAATAGGAAGAAAAGGGGCAAAGGGGAAGGGGAAATGGGAGGGGTAGGGAAAAGAAAGAAGGGAATGGAATTAATATGAGGAAAAGAAAAAATGGAAGCAAAGTCTTTGTAAATAGGGAGGGGTGGAGGGGTTGAAGGGAGGGCAGCGGAATGGGGAAAAAATAAGAACTAAGATGGATTATGTAAAGGTTCAAATTGACAATCATGAAAGTCATTAAATTGTATACTTCAAATGTACAATTATAATTAATAAAAAAATAAAATCTAAGTGAAATCAGAAAAAAAAAAGACCAATCATTGAGTCTTAATCCTTTAGATGGTACCATCTAGTGTTGAAGTAAATCACTATTCTTGGGTGGTCAAATGTCTCTACAATTGCTTGTATAGTCTCTACAATTTGTTCATATCTTCTGCCTTCACTATCTATGTGGATAAAGTTGCATCCATTAATGGATATTCCTATAGACCTTTCTTGATGTATTTCTCCTTTTTGTAGTATTGTCTCCTGCAAATCTTAGCTAGTTCAGCTACCGGGAATTCTGTTTTCTACTTCTTCACTCCCCACAGCCTCTCTGCTGTTGGAGTTACCCATTTTTATGCTTTGAAAATTTTCTTCATGGAGACACTTGTTGCAGGATTATGGTTTACCTTGCTTGTTTTTATTCATTCAAGTATTGCAGTCCTTTGCCACCTGTTTTCCAATCACTAAGATTTTACGTATTTCCATTTTCTTTCCTATTAAAAAATGAAATGGAGTATCTAGTACCAATTTCTCTGATAAGGATGAAAATCCAAGTTTATACTTGCTTTACTGGTTGTTTTGAAAATCTGCTTTGCTACTGTTTATAAGTTCCAATGTTTTAAAAAATTTCTTTAAATAATTTAAGCATAGATTATTCTAAACAATCCATCATAAAATAAACATAATATGTTTAGACTATGCATGTCTAGTAAATGTAGTATCTGTTGATTGTCACTCAGGTTTACCTTTCTTATTCCCTATGGGGTTGATAATATTTGAGTTTACTGGTCATTGCCCTTGAAGAATAATCAATGTTCTCTGAGAGAACATCTCTGAGATGAAGGAAACTTGCCCCTTCTGTCCAAATAGCCTGTAATCTTTTCCTACCACCACAAATTTTAGGCTATCTCAAAGTAAATTAAAGATGTAAAACATTCCTAACTCATTCTGACTGAGCATACTCAGAATCCATATGTACTAGCAGGTAGAGTCTGTGACCACAAGTTCCCCAGTATTTTATTACAACATCCTCCAAATTCTCCTCCCACTCCTTCTTCACCTTCTTTTTGTACTCTTCTCTATCCTTCTTTAATTTCATTTTTCTTTCTTTTACACTTTGTGCCAAGTAAAAAGTATCTCTGGACTTCTCAACCGTCTTCACTCTTACTTGAATAATTGAGTTCCTGGGATCCCAGCAGGGGAAACTGGTAAAACTTGGCTGTGAATTCTGTTCTTTTGGCCTGCCTCAATCAGTATGCATAAAGCATGAGAGCAAAGGCAGCTATAGTGATCAGTTGTTTGCTTTCCTTTGCTCATTATAAATTTTATGTAAAACTGGTCAGAGAGTTTCTCATTCATTTTTCAAACTTTTATTCATTTCAAACAGAAGCTATTTAATGTATAATGCAGAATTTTGTTTAGTTTTGGCACAATTTCACTTGCCATTATGAGAAAATATGAACTCTTCATATTTTTAAGAATTTCAAATTTTTATGAAAATGTTTCTCAAAAGAAATCAATTTTTTTTCTGATATTAGTTTGTATATACTGAGCATGATGGGCAGTGAATGACTATGTAAATTGTTCAAATGTTGTTATTTAAAGTAAAAAGCCCTGATGTGCAACCAATTTCTTTTTTTATATATTCAAGGAAAAATGTTTTCTGAAGTCAGATATACGTTAAGCATATCTTAAGAGTCAGGCATGGTGGTGGAAGCCTGTAATCCCAGAACTTGGGAAGCTGAGGCAGCAGGATCGCCATGGGTTTGAGGATAGTCTGGGCTCCGTAGTGGGTTCAAGGCCAGCCTGAACTATATAGCAAGACCCTGTCTCAAAACAAAACAAAAAAATACATTAAGAGATTAATACATATATTAATACAATTTAGCATATTTCAACGACATACAATTTTAAAATGTCATTTCAACAATGTATTTGAAAATCATATTTTGCTCATTTAGAATATTGAAGAAACAATTCAAGTCACGTTACTCACAAAATAAATTAAATATTTCAGTAACAACAAATTTACTGTCCTGTAAGAACTCCCTCAATTTCACATAAAATCATTGCAATTAAAAAAATGTAATTCTGTAGTTGTTAACCAATATCCAAATGGACAATATTCACCATTTTAAGCATGTGTCTTATTTATAGTATTTTCTTGCACACAGGTATTCGTCTCTGAGACTATTAAAATTTATTTATGTTAATAGAATATATTTGAGTCAAAAAAGAAATAACTTGGTTTATTGTACAACAGGGATTAGAAATAATCTGGGTCATTATGTATATGGAATACATCTTAGTTGCTTATATATTTCAATATATTGTGCTTTTAATGAAATCAAATATATGGCATTGTACTGATTCCCTAGCATAGATTTCCACTTTACCATATAAAACTGAAATAAAGTATAATAACACAATGCATATTCTGTTAGAAGATAGTCCTATAAATGATATTTACTCTGTGCCTGAAGTATTTCTTCTTTTAATTCTCTAATTCTTCTGTAAGCCAAATACTTATAATAGTCCTTAATACTTTTATATTGAGTTTAATCCACCACTATCAACAAGAATTGAACAAATGTTATTTTTGGCCTCATATGAGCCATTGCTTTTGCTTGAAAATTTCTAAAATGTTAGCATTCCATAAGCAAAACGGATTGGAGGAGTAACTTTATTTTTCTAGGATAAAAGGACTACATTGGACTTTAAGTCTGTCCTCATTCAAATGAACTGAACCATTATAACTATACTTATAAACCCTGGAAGAAGAAAATCCTTATTCTGTAGCTCATGCCAGAAACTTAGCATTCTCCTAGCAGCAAATTTTTGCTATGCTCCACTACTTAAGATGTTGTTAGGAAATGTTAAAGGATTTACCAGAGAAAATCCAGCTGGCTAGAATTATTGAGTATGGTAATAGTAAATTCTAAAAACCATATTAGAAAAATAAACAGTGCACAAAATACCAAGGAAAGTAAAACTAAAATTTAAACTGCCTAAACATCCATTTTGAAAATTGATTATTAACATATATCACAAGATAAATGGAATAGTGAACATGAAGAAATTATAAATGTATTTAATTGAATGAATATATCATAAAATTTCCTTTGTATATGACAATATCTAAATCAAGTATATTTTGCATGGATTAAGTATTATACAATTATTTAGTTAATTATTTGATTATTGTCCCAAAATAGGATCAGTTTATTTCATTTAAAATATCATGTTTATTAAAATAAATCTTTCAGATTAAGTGAGCAGTCCAGTGGTATAAGACTTACCGAGCATAAAAAAAATATATATAGTTTTGAGTCCCAAGCTCCTGAAAATCAATAAAATAAAATAAGATTTAATACACAGTTTCATAGACCATTTTGATAGTAATACAAAAAAAGAGTTTCAAAATGCAAATGCAGCTTTAAAATTCCTTAAAATCTAATTTAATATTCGCAGTTAGATAATTTAAGGACATACTTATTTGGTAAATTACTTAAACTTTAACTAAGACTCTACTTATACCCTTATAACAAATTTTAATCATTTTTCCAGTGGAGTATTCCTGCCATTTGTAGATTTTGTTAGAATACAAGCATTAATTCATACTCAAAGAAATACAAAAGTGGCCTCTCTGGGAACTAATGGCTTACTTAAAATCAATATACAGTGTTGAGGAATTACAATAAATTGCACATGACCTTAACTCATCATACTTCAAGTTACAGAACAGTTAAGTTATAAATAAATCTCACTTTTAATGTACAATATACATGAATTTGACACATTTTGTAATAAATTATAAGTTATATATTATGTAAATAAATATTTCTTGATTATTTACTCCCACCATCTCTTGTCAAATGACACTTTTTAAATAAATTTCATTTGACACCATTGCATGAATAAAATTTTGTTATATATATTTTTGATTTGGTCCTTTCCTTGCACATATCTGATAATTAACATATATTGTAAGATTTTTCTTTAAATATATATGAAATATTTTATCTGTACTATGGCAATAGGATTCTAAGTGATCTTCTTCAGTCTCTGTATACTGTGCAGTATATTTTCTCCATACTATTGTTAATATTGCAGAGGTATTTCTAAGAACACAAATCTAATGTCATTATTATCCCAATCTCTTGACCGCATCATAGCATCATAACGTACTCCAACTTTTTGCTCACACCCACGAACAACAACAACAAAACAAACAAAAGTAAACAGTACGTAAAACAAAACAAAAACCTACATTACCTGAGATTTTCTCGGCCATGTTCAGCTCACTCTATTATAGGAAGACTCATGTCTTTTCTCTTCTTCATTAATTGAAATGTAATTACACCAATAATTGTTTTGCTTTCCGTTTTCCACCCCAGAAATGTTCCCTATAGTGGACTTTTACTTCATTTTGCTCTGGCATTCATTTTGAATGTATGTTAAACTTTCCTACACCAGAAGCAGTTTCCAATTCTTCACACACTTTCTCCATCTCCTCACAGTTCTTCAGTGTGCTTGATACAGACATCTACTTAAACTACCTCCTGGTAATCACCTCCCTACAAGGCAGACAGATAAGACCTGACTCACTGCCCTGACTCCCATTCTCAGACATGTCATTGTAACCACTTCCCAGCCACACTGGGACTCACAGAACTCATACCTACTTCTTCTAAACCCACCAACTATCACTTCTCACAGGAAACTGGCTTGGATATCTCCTTGGACAAAAAAGGCTCTGATCCACAGATTCCACCCCCATCTAGGGGTGAAAAGTACTGGTAGAGAAAGTTTCTTCTTTCCTTTTGGCCTTTCTCCGAAGAGTTTTTGGTTTTTTCAAATTTTTTTGTTCGTTAAGTTTATTGGTAGATTTTAGGTGTACAGTATGATGACATTCATCATTGGGAATCTGTACCTTTACATGATATATCTTGGTTCTTATTTTTTCCCCATTCCCCTACCTTCCCTTCAACCCCTCTACCCCTCCCATTTACAAAGACTTTGTTTCCATTTTTTGTCTTGTTCTTTCTGGAACTGGAGCCCACCAGTTCTGTTATTTAATGTGTTTTACTGAATCACCCCCTTTGTGATCTCATCTGACAATCACAACTAAACCTAACTTAGTTCACTGGGAGAACTCTTCCAGAAATTGGATATATTGGTGGGAAGAATCTGCCATGTAAACCAAAACTGAGGATGTCTGTCAATTTTTAATTTTTCTTCAAGAGATGTACATGGTCACAATTTAGATACTTTATCCTTTGGTTATCTGCAAGGACACAGAAATATCCCATGAGAAAAAAAAAAAAAACCTTTAAACAACTAAGACTAACTTCCTCAAACCCTGTAAGGGCAGGGCTGGAGTTTATACCTTCTGAAGATAAACCACCAGATCATATTAGAAAAAAATATCTCCTCCATGATTTGCTTCCTATTCCATTCAGTCTTTGCTCATATGAAAATATCTGTCTGAAGTATTCTTCTAGATTACCTTTATCATCTTTCATTTTTATTTTCTATCATTTCATGTTACTTTGTAAAATTATTTTGTTCACTTCTTTACAGTTGTGCATCACTTAACAAGGAGGTAGGTTCTGAGAAATGCATTGTTGGGCAATTTTGCGATACATAGTAAAAATCATCAAGACAAACAAACCTAGATTTTATGAACTACTACATAGCTAAGTTTTATCGTATCTATATTTGGATTGCCAGTTTCTCCAGGGACCATGATGAATATGAAATTAAGTTAATCACAAAAGAAAACAACACATTGAAGCAATAAATGAACATAATATATATAAGGTTACTGCTTGAATAACATGAAATACTGTTAAACAGTAAGCTCATTTTATGAAAAGAAGGGCTATTTTTTAAAATAATGAGAAAATAGCAACAACAAAAATAAACTAGCAACATAGTTTTTTAATATCACTATTAAATATTATGTTGTACATAACTGTACTATGGTTTCATATGTATGCTAGTGCAGTAGGTTTGTTTATATCTACATCATGAAAAATACTTGAATAATTCACAGCATTATGATATTATGATATTGTGATAGGTATGGTGTCACAGTATACTGTAATTTTTCAGCTCTATGATAATCTCATGGGACCATCATCACATATGTTGTTACTCATTGTTTGAAACATTCCTATGGATTGCATGGTTATATTCATTTATGAGTTGTGTCTTCCTGCTGAAATGTAAGCTTCACAAGGGTAATGATTTCTTCAGATTTCCTATTATTTATTTCCCCCCAAAAGATTCCTTAGCATGTAGAAGTTTAAAGAGGAAGTGAATGAAAATGTGAATGCAAAATTAAAGATGCTCCCTTCTGGAATATTTAAGATTATTTCACTCAAAGGTTACAGTAAATGATTTACAGACAAAATAATGTTTCATAAATAGTTTGGAAAAGAAGTTGGTAGAACAAATAATTCTTATAATCAAATGTGGAATAATACAAGTTAACTTGTAATTTAGTGTTACTCTCTTCATATATTTCTGTAAGCATCCATTTATAAGAAAATTAAACTACCTAATTTTTTATTTAGGTGTTTTTTCTTTCTTTTACAAAGATATGACTGAATGTAATTCTGAATAATGGAGTGAAATCACAACTTACTTATTACTTCCCTTAACCAAATCTTTTGCTCTATTCAATTCTGATTGAGATTCGTATAGATAAATGAGAGTTTTAAAAAAGAACTATTTCCCTGTAATTTAATAATGAAATTCTCAATACCATGTGCTTATTAAAATTATATTAAATAGTAAGAAAAAATTTATTAATGATACTGTGACATATATAGTTTGTAGACAATGGTTTGTAAGCTAAGGATTTTAGAATTTCACAAAGCTAGTAAAATATGAAAAAATCAAGAAATATTTAAAGAGTAAATAATTTTAGAGAAAACTTGATAAAAGAAGATATTTCTTAAATTTAGAATAAATTTCTCATAACTTAAAACCATTTTGAACAAACCTCATAATGTGTTGTCTATTGAAATTGCACATAGTTTGAATTTGACTTTCTTATATAAGGCACACTATCTTTGTTAACCTTATCAATTACTGTACCATAATAAGGGCTGGGGATTTAGCTCAATGGTGCTGCTGCCTGCCCTGCAAGTGCAAGGGCCCGAGTTTGATCCCTGGTACAAAAAAAAAAAAAAAGAAAAGAAAAACTTGATTTATTATGTTAATTTCCAACTGTGTCTCTAAAACTTGTGCTGACAACTTTTCATTCAATTCATTAGTTCCTCCTAAAAAAATCAATTACTTTACTATATTTTCTAGACCATTACCTGGGCTCCAAGTAAGTCTCTTAAGATAATTACTTGAGTTGTCCTTTCTAGTACTTTTATACCTGAGTTTATTAACCTTTTCTAAGCTGAGGTATAATAAGATTTCCTGAGATTTTTTTCAAAAGTGCTAGTCTAAACATGTTCCTTAAACTCTCCTTAATCATAGCACTATCTCATTTGAATATATGGATTTATGTATTTTCAGCTTGACTGATATTTTGCCTGTAATGTAGTAAAATACATACATTCCAATATACTGACCTAATTTATAGGGACAAAATATTATTAAAGAAAGGTGAAATAGCTCTTTTAAATATAGTCTGGAAGATACAAATTAGTCCATCATGTTCAGTGTACTCTAGTGATAGCAAATATTATGTACATTTTTTCTAATGTAAAGATGTTTTCATTCTTCATTTACAAAATCATTAGTTATATGATTTTTGCATACAGTTTGATATTACCTTAAAAGGACAGCCTGTAGTTGACACTATATTTTAGTATCCATTTTTTTCTGTAATAATTTCTGACTCAACAATTGTAAAACTTACATACAAATTTGATTGCTTGGGAACAAAGAAAATTATAAATAAGATGTTAATTTGCATGTTAAAATTAAAAATAATATAGCTTTTTTACAGAAAGAATTATAGACAGTAAGTTGAAAATTTATATTTTAACATTTTCCTTAAAATCTAGGTAATGCAAATAGTGAATCAAGAAAGTATACATATTAAAAGATGGAAAATAAAGACAAAATTGTAAACATTCACAAATAAGATTTTATGCACAAAATCTCAGGATAAAAGTATGAATAAAGTTGTCAATCAGTCTACATAGTTGAGCCCTTGCCTAACATTTGTAAAGTCCTGGGTTCAATCTGCCCACACTAAAAACAAATTTTAAAACAATATTAGAAATGGTCATGCATTAAAAAATGTTACATATAAATCAAAGACAGATTTTCTACACCAAAGACAAACCAGTAGAACTTAATTCAAAGTAGACATCAAAAATATACATTAAGTAAAATATAATGAAAGTTAAATTAGAAAAATTTACTAAGAATAGAAGAAATCTTATGTAAATTGAGATATTTTGCTTTGGGAGAAGTTAATATTTACCAGAATAACGTTTCTGTGTTAGAAAAAAATATTAATTTTTTTGGATATTTTAAGTTTTATCAAATATAAAATGAACATTTCATTCACTCTGGCAATTCTTCCTCTATGGAATTGACCTTTATGAATGGTTGCAAACTGACAAAGTATTTATCTAAAAAGAATTTCTTAAAATCCTTGATGACAGTATGAAAAATTTGAAGACATCTTACCTATCCAAAAAGAGCCTACTAATTGTTGAGACAGAGGGTTTCCTCAATAATTAAGTAATATAGTATGATTTTGTAATCATGAAAATGATTATTTATGCTCATATCAATATATTTTGCACATAAGTAATTAAAATTTACCTCCATTATGAAAAAAAACTATGCAAATTGTATTTCAAAAGAACGTGCATTTAGTGAGATCTAGAGTAAAACTCTTCAAACTGTTTAATTTGATTATCTCTGAAATGTTGAATTTTGTATAATGATTATGTTTCTACATGTCCTTCATCATGTGTTTGAAATTGTTGACCTGAAACATCTATTATTTTAAAAATATTTTGTTAATTCAAAGGTGAAGTTAAATCTTCATATTTATACAATGAATATTATTAATTGATACAAAAATAATCATCAAAACAATTTAAAATTGTCACCATTGACCCTCGTACAATCAGTCCTCACTACAGAAATAGATTTAATACAAGATATATAAATATATAAGAACTTATAAGATTAGCTTACAATGACCCCCCAGAGTCAAGTATAGAAAAGTGCAAAAGGTCTGTCAGTGCACTTGAGACCAAAAGGAGCCAGTGGAAGGGCTGGAGCTCAGTGTAGTGTCCTATGTAAGGCCATATTGGAAGGCTGAAGGGTCTGGGCTGGAAACCAGGAGACAACATCCAAGGTGAAGGTGAAGGCAGCTCCTTAGGAGAAACAGAAGCTGATCCTTTTTCATTTCCCTTTTGTACCATTCTGGCAGCAATCCTCCCTAGGGTGAGCCTTCCACACCCAGAGATACACAGGTCCAATTTAGTTGAGTGTTTCTAACTCAAATTTACACTATCAGTTAACTATCACATTATGATGTGTCAACTTGATGGAATTAAGAAAGACCTATTAATTCCATTCCCTAGAAAATGAAATAATGGAAACAAAGTCTTTGTAAATAGGGAGGGGTGGAGGGTTTGAAGGGAGGGCAGGGAAATGGGGGAAAAAATAAGAGCCAAGTTAGATTATGTAAAGGTACAAATTTCCAGTGATGAATGTCATTATATTGTATACCTAAATGTACCAATAAAATTAATTTTAAAAGGCCTCATAAATTAGTAAACCATATTTTGGGGTGTGTCCAGGTGAGGCATAGAAATGTAACTTTGGCTGTTCTATATGTTCCCTGGACCTTCACTGTCTGGCACTGCTCCCCTGCTCTGCTTCCAGTCTGCCATAGACTGAAGCAGCTTTGATTTGCTATGTGCTTCTGTGATGATGTACGCTACTTAGGCCCAGGTGACTATGGACTGAATCCCCTGAAAACATGTGTCAAAATAAACTTTTTCTTTTTGTTATAGGTGTTGCTATTATGTCTCAGCAACAGGATAACTAAATAATTACAATACTGTATGTTTTTAAGACTAGTATCTAATAAAATGGATGCATTAATTTTAAAATTGTTACAGAAATTTTAAAAGTTTTCTCCTGAAATTAAATTTAAATTTGATACTAGTACATTATTAGCATTTATGAAATGCATACTTCTTTTAAAGATATATATAAGTCAAACTTTTTTCAAAAATTTGTGATAAATTAAAACTACTGTGAAAATGCTGCATATAACTGGTTATAGGCCTAAAAGAATAAAATAGAACCTCTACTTACTTTTAGCAGTTATCTTGATATAGAAATGAATATTCATTTAATATGTTTAACTTTTTCAAAAGCAAAATTAAATATGCATATATGTGAATTAAATAATTATGTTACAAGATTATATAATTTTTTTTTATTATTTCTGTCCTTTCTTCATCCTCTAAAGATGAAGTAGGTTTTTGGTAATCTTAAAATCAGATCACAACAGACAAAGAGTATGTTAATTATTAATTTCCCTTTTGTATTTTCAACTTAGTGTATGCTATATAAAAAGTCATACTTTCTGAAACTAAACAAATATTAATGTATTCAAACATTCAATGAGCATTTATTTATACCCTTGGGATGCCCAATAGCAAACTAGAAAAATTAGCTGTCCAAAGAAGGCAAGGAAGAAGAAGAAGGAGGAGGAAAAGGAACAGCAGGAGACTGAAATTTCTTAACTATAAGAAAAAGCCATAACCCAGAAATGATAATAAATTTTAGTACCATCTTTAGTGCCATCATGTACCAAATTGTACTGTACTTCAAACTCACTGCAGGAAGCTACAACAGGATCAGCAAAGGGAAGTTGTTTTGTTTGTTTTTAATTACTTTGACAAAATACTTGAGAAAATATACTTGTAGGAGTCAAGATTTATTTCGGGTCATGGTTCCAAAGTTTGCAGACAATGGATGGCTTATGCTGTTGTTGTGGGCCTGAAGTAAGGCAGAACTTCACTGCAGAAGGGTATGTTGGCACAAACCTGTTCACATCATGGGAGCTGGGAGGCAAAGAGAGGGGATGAAGCCATATAGATAGGGCCGCAGACACGCTACAGTCCCACATCACACCCCCATGAGCCACTCCCTTCAATTAGACCATACCAACTAAATTTCTATTACCTTGAAAGAATCCCATGATATTATGCTCTCACCAGTGGAATAATCCTAATAACTGGAAGTTAGAGGCCTATGACCCAGTCACCGTCAGATAGTCTCACCTCTGAACTCTGAGGCTTTTGTGGGACATATGAAATCTAAACCAAAAAAGAAGATCATTATATTCTATACCTAAAATGTACCAATAATATTAATTTTTTTTAAAAAAGAAGAAAATATGAAGCTTCCCTCAGGAAATATCTTCCCTGTTTATCAAAAAAGTGAGAGTTCCAACATTGTCTAAAGTCACAGATAATATATGGTGTAACCACTGAACTAATTCAGGTGAAATATTTGTGATTGAAGTGTTTTGGAAGGTAACTAATTTTAAGGGGCAAACGGAGAGCTTGGTGAAAAAGTTTTGTCTCTTTCAAATTGTATCTTTCTAAACCCATGACAAAAATTTTAAAACCGCCCTCTGGTGACGTCTGAGGACTTCCTCTGCACCATCTGTGCTTTTGAAATGTCAGCACTATAAGTATCTGATACTGAGAACAAGCTGCAAGGAGCTCACAGAAATAGGACTACTAACTTTTATCAGATGCAGCCCACTGCTTGCATAGATGGCAACAGAAACAATCTGATGTCCTTTACTTCATAAAAATGATCTTCATCAGAAATGGCTAGAAGCTAAGGGATTCCTGTGAATTAAATGACACAATATTAAAAGAGTTTGTATAAGAAATTATGTACAGTAATTTAAAGTCATTACTGTTTTTGTTGAGATACCATAAAGGTAAGTAACTCATGCATTTTAAATATGCTTATGCTCATTGAAGTTTTAAATTTTATGACAAAAAAGCAATGTAATATGCCTGCATTTGAATCAAATAATATTCACAAATGGTTTAATCAGAAAAATGACATAAGTACATTCTGTACATTAAGAAGTAGCTCATAAGAAAAGTACAGAGATATTCAATCGTACCCTAGCAGAAGCCTAATATTTCTACAAAGGTTGAAAAAAATACTTCAAAAGTGCATCATAGGAATTTACAAAACACTATTGATTCTTATAAACATGTACAAATAGATTTAAAAACATTTCCTTAAAATATCTCAAAGTTAAAAATATCTAGTGTGAAGATCAGAATGGTGTTATTTTATTACCAGCAATGGAAAAATGATTCTACTGTAAATTAAAATATTAGGGCATAAAATTTCTTTAGAAAAAAACCTTTCTTTACAGTGTGAACAACGTTATACACTTGCTAACATTATATGGAAAAGGTAAATAATTATATGGAAAAGTTATATAATTATATGGAAAAGATATATAACATTATATGGAAAAGGTGTGTGTGTGTGTATATATATATATATATATATGATATATTATATAGATATAAAGAAAATTCTGTTTTATGAAACAACATGAATGAACCCTGTTATGCTAAGTGAAATTAAACATTCACCCAAACTCAGTACTGATTCCACTTTTGCAGGGTATCCAGAGTAGACACCCTCGTTGAAACAAAAAATGAATATGATGGTTTCCAGGGACTTGAAGGAAGGAGAAATGGAGATCTGCTCTTTCCTAGGTAGAAAATGTCACTCAGGGAAAATGAACAAGTTGTAGTGATTTGCTGTACAACATTCTGCGTAGAAACAATATTGTATCATATACATAACTTTTTTTAGAAAGGAAAATCTAATATTGTATTCTTTACTAAAATAAAAGAAAAAGAACTTGCTTTTTTTGGTTTTGGGTGGAGTTACTATGTTGCCAAATAGCAACTTAAAGAGTTGTATAACATAGCAATGGGTGCATAATCAAATTGTGAACACAAACTAGTCAGTTACAGTGGAAACAGCGGCTCTGCTTAAAGTGTTTGCATTATTTTTTTCATTTAAATTTGTTAACCATGACTAATATGCTCTTTTTGATGTGTTACCCAATTTAAGGATTTGTTGCTATACTTCTGAACATCTTTTACTATTTGTATAGCTTTGGAATACAAATTAAAACTGTGTAAGCCATATGAATCCCCAGATAATGAGAATATATTCTTCAATTGTTTCTTCTATTCATGAAGGCATATTTATTTATGAAAAGTAAAAAAAAATTATATACATATATGTATGTATATGTATATATATTTGTGTGTGTAAACAAAGATTTTAAAGATAATGTGTTTCACATTCTCTCAACTAAAGGAATAACACTAATATCCATCAGAAAATTAAGAACAAAAATTTAATTACAACTTGTTGCCTTGTCAAAAAGCACATTCTATATAATGCAGTAAAAACCTTTAAGGATTATTAAAATCTTTGAATTAAATACACAACATAAAATAAAATGAAAATAAAAAATAAAATGAAAATTAAAATGACTTAAGATCTCCATAGAATGAATAATGCAAAAAGGTTGAAACATGGAAGAAACCATAAACTAAGTTACAGAACTTTGAGGTCTTTGGATTGAGAAATTCATACAAGGAAGTGGTATAGAGCAGTGTGATGTTTGATGGGTGAAGCACTAATGAAAAACCCACCATCATTCTGACTTCACATATCAGATGATGACTAAGGGCTTGCCATAAAAAAACTATAAGATGAGAATCCAAAAAGAGACTCAAATTTTTCAAAATTTGCCAGGTGACTGTCTAAACCCTGCACCTCACATTCATGCAGTCCATGTTACTGAGCTAAGACTCGAAGAGATTTGAGTCTTGAAATTTGAACTGGCACCCACAAGTAATTTTTAAATTGTACCTTACTGATTTATTACTCGAAAGATAATTACACCTACTTAAAATCCATAGTTTGTAAAATCTAATGTCCAAACGTCCAGAATATAATTCAAAATATCTCATAAATATAGAACTTGGGGAGATAATATCAACAAAGACCATTTGGATGTTGGAGATATTATGGAAGAATGAGAAAGTACACATTTGCATACAATGGAGAAAAGCAAATATTCTCAGAATGAAGAAAAATAAAAATATTAACAGAGAAATAGAAGCTACTTTAAAAACAGGCAAAAGAGATTTATCAGCATGAGATACAATATTTGTAATGAAAATCTTATTAGAATTTTTAGACTCAGCTCCAAAGTATGAGGGATATGGAAGTTATCACTTCTGTCTTCTCAAGCTGCAAAAATTGGACAAATTAAAGTTAAGTGATTTTTTTCTTACCATATCAGAACACAAATGAAGGGACATATTTTAACCCTGAAGTTTAAAAAGTGAAGAATACACAATGAATAAAAGAATGGAAGATTTGCTTACTTGGAATCAAGTCCCTGGGACCATAAATGAGTATAAAGATTGAAATGGTAATACTGATAATATGTTGGTGAAATTGATACAATTTTGGAGACTAAGTGCAGTATAATCTGAGAGTGACATATTTCTGAAAACTGTTTTTGATAGAATGCTAAGAGTTCAATCAGTTTCACCCATTGCATTTGAGACCATTTTACAAGCTCCCTTTCTCTTTCTTGGCAATAATCAAGAGTAAACCCTGGGTCCCACTCTACAACCTCCAGACCATTTTCAGATTCACCACCATTACATGTCTTGAATCCACAGCAAATAATGTTAACTATGCTCTCTGTCCTTGTTTTATCTCCAGGCCCTACCTATTCCTTTGCAATTTAATTTTCACAAAGTGTTACATATTTTCTATTCTGTTTCATTAGCATCTTCCCAATATCTGAACATCTTCTTCTGTATTTCCTAAAATTTATGGTTCATAACTAAGAAAATTCTCTGAATCCTTATACTTATCTTTATTCATAATTGAATGTCTGGCCAGATGTGGTAGTGCATGGCTGTAATCCCAGCACTAGGGAGGCTGAAGGAGCAGGATCTCCACAAGATTGAGGCCAGCCTGGGCTGCACAGTAGGTTCAAGGGCAATCTGAACTACATAGTGAGACCTGTCTCAAAAAAACAAAACAAAAGAGTAAAAATAATAATGGGAGTTTCTAGGTTATCTGAGAGTACTTGTATTCATTCATATTCCTTGTGCTCAGCTATCATTTCCTCCCAAAATCTTCCTACTGAGCCTTTAATTGGGACTGATATGTTTCTTTACATTTTAAAGCTATTTTTCCTCTCATAATTCTAGTGTTGACCATGTTTGAATATCACCTCATCAAAAAATAAGACCAACTCCCCTTATGTTGTTGTTAAGTACTTTATTTAGGAATACTTCATTTCACTATTACTTTAATTACTGACTCACTGCTGCTCTACAGATCTTTTCAATTCAGTGGCATATACCCCTAACAGATACAATGGATTCTAATCAATAGCAGTAACACTTATCTTTCCAGTTCACTCCATTTAGTTATCTCAGTTCAATTTCTCAGCATTGTATATACATCCAATGCCCTTGGTATTCTCTTTTCCTTCACTTTTGCTTAGTATCCATATTCATTCATTCTCATACTTCTCTTGCTTACACCTTTAATATCTGTTTTATCTTGCTGTGTAATCTTGTCATGGCAACAGTGAGAATCCAATAGAATATAAAAATCTTAGTGTCTTCCCATTAAAATAGAGCATGAATTAAGAATTTTAGGTAGGCTGTTTTTAAAAGTTATCTGTCATACTTTTCTCATTACTGGGACACATATCCAACACCTACAAGTCTAATGAGGAAAGGTTTATTTTGGCTAACAGTTTGTAGAGGCTTTAGTACATAGTTGGCTGGCTCCATGACAGAAAGGCATGGTGAAAAAGAAATAGCTCATGGTATGGCAGGCAGAAATAAGAGAGATCCAAGGAAGAAGCTGAGAGATAGACCCTCTAGCCCATGGACACAGTGACCCTCTCCTCCAGTTTGGCTTCACCCCCAAAATCCCACTTACCTATAAACTCATGAGTGGACTAATCCTCTGATATGATCATGCCCATATGATCCAATTACCTCCCCAAAGTCTGACCCATGAGTCTATGAGGCTTTGGGGGGACATCTAGGTATAAACCATAATAAAATCCTAGAAAAATGGTGAGTAATGAGTGTGAAATTGTAAGAAAGGAAATTGTTTAAGTATTTATGATGTTGTTACTTCTTAGGCAACTAAAACTCAACCTGATATTATGAAGTGCTATGCAGACAATGCTGAGAGATGAGATAATATTTTACCTATGAAATTCCATTCCTTGTGAGATATATGTTTCCCCTCAAGGGATAAACCCTTCAAAATTTTATATTGCACTTTCATATTGCACTTAGTATGATTTTCAGACAGATTCTTGTGGACATGGTAAAAGAGGTTCCAGAATTGAAGATAAATTTAATTACCACAGGTGAAGCAAGGTGCTATCTGGTTATTAGTGCAGGAAGCTGAATACCAAAAATAATATTTCTGCATACAAACAAAAATCATTCTTCTTCTGGGTTGCTTGATGTCTCCTCAGAAATGTGAGTTCTATGATTGACTTTAATTTAAGGAATAAAGAACTTGCTGTGAGTCTCCCACTCCACATCCACTTATTTGTCACCAAACCTTTGAAAGTAAAATTTATAATCTTGTTCCCTTTAATTTGGTAATTAAAATCTCCAAGTATCATTTTTCCCTAGAGTCTTGTACATACAAGGTTTTTTCTATACCTCCCTTTATACTAATGAATGCCTACATTCAGTCAGAATACTGGGGATATTTTCTTTCACAATTTTCTTTAAGCCACCCTTCAGTGAATTCATAGTGGATGCATATATTACCAACCCATTTTTAAAGTAGGCTTTTAGTTGGGGTATTTTTTCCCTGTATCATTTCTTAGTTTCTTCTTGGGTGGATAAAGATGAGAACATGCCTTTGAAGTCAGGGATAGTTTGTTGTAGAAATCACAATCTTCTATCCTGTGATAATCTCATTAGACCTTGTCAGTCACTTAGCATGTGAGTGTTGTGCTGTCATTATTTGGCTATGCCATTTAGCTAATGTTACAGAGCATCTTTGAGAATACTCTGGAGATGCTGCAGAGCTCTTCTACTTTAGGATGCAGCCAAAATTAACTAGTGAACTATTGAGTGACTCATTAATTCTTCAGAGCAATAAATGCAGTGTCTTAATGTTTCTTCCAATGTCTAAAAGCTTGTGTCACTTTCTTAATGGTAAGGATATAACATGCACATGTCTCCTTATCTTAAAGGAAATACTGCCCTGTACATGGTTGTATACATAAACATTTCTGAATGTTATGTGCTTTTAAATCTTTGTACCTTAATTTTTTACTTTCAGTCATAATTCTGTCTTATTAGTTTATAATACAACTCCCCACACACCAGGTCTCATGAGTGTCATCAATAATGTGGGTGTAAGTAGACTTTTTATGAACAACAAGATGACCAAGGTCCTGAAGAATTTTATTATAACAGAAATCAACAGAGATAATAAAGTCTTGAAAGTATGATTAATGTGGACAGCTCTCCTTACCACCTAAAAGGAGACTGTGCTTGTTTCTACTTACTACTGGCGACTGGAGAAAGAAAGACAGGGAGGCTGGGAGGCCGAGAGAGAGAGAGAGAGAGAGAGAGAGAGAGAGAGAGAGAGAAAAGCAAGGTGGGTAGGAGGAAAGGAGGGAAGGAGGGAGTGAGGGAAGAAAGAAAGGGAAAAATACATTTGGTAGATAAGGAGCTGAAATCCCAAGTGGCAGAGATTCAGTTGATCTCTGTCAATCAGGATACTTCATGTGTTACAAAATAAGGTACCCTTGGTTAAGACAAATGCCATGATTCATTTCCCCCGAGTCATATACAGTTAAATGAATTAGAGAATAATAAGATTCTCCCTCCTCTTCCTCTTTAAATCTCCTCAGAGAATAGCATTAATCTTTGCAACTTCACCTAAGACAAGGCAGTAAATTTCTACATACTTTTTTGGCTGCCACATGGAATTGCAAGGAAATCCATTTGGCTCTTCCACATGCAATTAATCTTAACCCCCAAACTCCATAATCAGTTCATTTTTTTGAGATATTAAGTGCATGTATCCCAAATACACACTGGAAGATCGGGAAAATAGCATCAGTTTGAAATTGTGAGTACATTATAGGCGTTTTCAGCTCCACTTGGGTTCTATTAGTAACTTGCCATCTATAAATTGCCCCTTTAATGAAGAAAGTAGTGATTATGATTAAGTGACTAATCTTCTGACATTATTACAAGATCAGATGATCAGATCCTAAAACTAAGGGAAATTCTTAAACTTTAGACTTTCTTTTCCCCCTAACAATTAAGTATGAAAAAGAATAACCATAGGTTCCTGTGGAGGGAAAATGGAAATTACAACACACACACACACGAACTCACATAATTTTCAGATCATTGTTACATATTTCTTCAGTGAATTACATCTGCCACTTTCCTGGAAAGCTTGAAAATCTTAAAATTGTTGAGGTTAAGAATTTTTACATTTGATTGTCTCTTACCCTTCAAATCACCATTTGTGCTTTTCCTCTTTTTCTTATCATATGTTTATACCAATACTCTTGTTGTCTGTTCAATTATTCTTTGTTCCTTCTCTAGGAACATCGTGATCCACTAATAATTTCCACAGACTCCTAAAGGTCAAGGTACTTTGTTTGCTATTCTGGCCTTACTTTCCATTGAATTAATTTCAGTTGTTCCTCTGTAGTTAAATGCCACAAGTAATTTAGGATCTTATCATACCTACTGCTACCAGGGATTATAGATCCATGGCAGCAAGTCCTAGAGTGAAGCATGGTCAACAATGGTGGTGAACCTATGGCACGCATACACCAGCCAGAAGTTTGTTATCAAAGAAAGCTCTGAAGGGTTCATCATCACTGGGAAGGACATTACAAGTACACTTTTCAGAGAAGCAATTGTAACCCTTATTAGTGTATTTCTTTGATGAAATGATTATCTTTTGTGTCTTCAAGAGAACATATGTATAATTAAATCTGTAATTTCAAAAATAAATCTACTCTCACCTTTCTACCATAGGTTTACTTGGGATATCCCTTTCCCCTACATTTGTAGGTGGCAGATGGTGGTGATTGTAATGGCAGTGGTCATTTACAGTGCTAATGCAGCCACAGAGGTGAATGACCATGCTGATGCTTAATTTGGTGTCCACCCAGGGAGATGATACAGTTCTCTTCCTACTCCTCCCCTTCCTCTTGCTTCACGCCCCTTCTTCCTGCTCTGTCATTTTCTGTTTGAAGTCACAATTTTATCTGCATTAAAGTAGAAATGAAAAGAAAAGAGAAAAGAAGAGAAAAGGAAAAGAAAATTTAGAAAAGAAGTTCTTGGATAAAGGTCAATCTTTTAAAAAGCAAAAGGAAGAGAGTAATTAAAAAATTATCTTAAAATTATGAAATAAGCTTAGTATCTTATAAAGAAATGCAAATAACATAAAATTTGAATTTGAATCAAAATTTATTAAAGGAAGTAATTGCTACAACTTATCATTTTATCAGTTATTATTTGAAATCATAAAATTATACCCAAACAGAGAACCATGTATTTTAGCATCATAATTTGGTTAACATATATTTGGTGAATCACTAACAAAAATACATTTTAATACATGTGGACATAAAGAGAAATTTTTTCAAAGGTGTACTTCAACAGAGAAAAAATTTAGACATCTACTGAATATAGCATTAAGATTCATGTCCAAAAAGTGGGATTAAAATGAATTGCTTCCTTTTACTGTATTTCTAACTTTTATCATGATATATAATTATATACTATATAATTATAGTATATATATAGTACATACTATATATATACTATAATTATAATTGTGAAAGATTTTGAACAGACTAAAATATTCATATCCTTAAAATAGATCAATTTAGTAAACCTATTTTTATTAAATTTTGATTTAATTTTTCATAGCCTTTCAATATTGAAAGAGAAAATGATAAATACCATAATCTCACAATATTACTTGACATTCAGGTTACTTGATGCTCCTATAGATGACAAGGAAAAAATAACATTCCAAAACTTGAAGAAAAAATTTAATTTGAATAATCATTACCTACAAAGAATTTAAAAAATTGATTTACCTTACAGGTCAACAATAGCTATTGCTGCATTTATATGTTTTAAAATGCAATATTTGGTTTTCATTACAACATTGTCCAACATAATTTATTTATTAAGGGTATATATAGATATCTATATATATAGATATCTATATATATGGCCTTATAAGCTCATTGTTCCCACACATTTGCCCTGTTGCATCATTCATAGTCACTTTTTTCAAATCTATTTGAATTTTTTTTCTTAGATCATACGATGTCTACATGATGGCAATCTGTAGGTCATGAGGAAGAAATTATCCAGGCATCAAATAATTTTTGTATTAATTTTGTATCATTTTTGTGTTAGTAAATTTATATTTAACTTAGAGAATGGATTTAAATTAATATGGTATAACAGAAAAAAATCACAATTTAAAAGCAGAAAAAATACATTCCAGTCTATGTATTATGATTAATTCATGTTTTTTCTTATGTAACTTAATTAAATTTTTTGCTTTGATTTTCTCATCTCCCTGTTCACTAGACAAATATTATGTTCCATTTCAAATTGAAATGAAGTGCCATAACGATAACTGAAGTTAATATTATTTGTAGGACACAAATTTGAGCAAGGTCTCATTAAAACAGATACTGTGTGTGAATAAATAAGATAAATATATACTGTATGCACATAATACATTCACATAATCTCTTGTTTCTAATGATAATAACTCACTTATTTTCCCACTTGTGGTAATATTTTGGAAAGCACTTTTATTTTGAATATTGTTGTTGCAGGTAATTTTAATTATATTGGCAATATTACAACATATACTTTAGAACTTTAGAGATTTAGAAATAAACCAAGCATAACAGTCCTTGAGGCGCTAGATATTTATTACCTCTCTTTACTGAATCACAGTGCCAGATGACAAATGTATCCCATGCAAACAAAACATATATTTGAAATAAACTTTTTAATTGAATTAGTTCATGGTTCCAAATAAACCATTTCATTTGAAATATGATCACAATTACACTAGCACTCAATTTCTAATATATCAGCAGGCAGTCAAGTAAGAGAGTAAGTAGTATGATGCTGAAAGTATTTAATTATTTTCATTTAATGACACTTCTTTAAAGGGACCCTGTGGAATGTATCCCTGTTATCTTTGGGAGTTGTTATATTGGTTTAAAATGAATAGTCAGAGAGTGAGAGCTTTTGAATTAAATTTTCTAGCGGCAATAGTGAGCCAAACGGCTGAAATTATGGAGATGCCCCTTGACATATGTGATTTGAGCACAAGTTGACTGTGACATTTATTAATTCCTCAGCCAATCTAGCTGGCCAAGTGCCACTTCAATGGTCACCACTCCATTTGCTTCTCTCCCAAAGTGAAGTACTTAATTTGACATGATAACCTCAGCTGAAGATGGCTCTGTCTCCCCTCTGAGAATATCTAATAGATAGTTCCCATTCTGAGATAGAAAATCTTGACTTTGACATCTAGATCTTCCCATAAATCAAAAATTGGGATGGAATTGTCACAGACTATGCATTTTAAATATATATAACTGATTTTCATTCCATTTTTTCTTGTAAGTCAGATGTCAAACAAGAAATATGTATTTAACAAAATAATAATAAAGATTTTTTTTTTCCTCAAAGCAGACTTGCACTTTTCTACTTTAGCATAATTACAAATAAATTCAAGACAATTATGAGGAAACATGAACTTTCAGGACTGAATGTAAAATTTGACAAACCTATTGTTGCCATAAAATCAGATGCCCTAAGCCACACCTTCAGAGGGTTAAGAGTGCATTTGCAGGTTATTAAAAAAGCACTGCAGATTTGATATGCACTATTTATGGTGGACCCAACTTCAACTCATAGGTATGCTTAAGCTTATTGTTTCTGATACCGTTTTCATAATAACATGGGCAGATATCTTTAAAAGTGTTCAATATAAACTCTGACATAAGGCAATCTTAATAATAATGTATGTAAGGTCTTTATCTGATTTTAATTATTGGAAATTCATTATCATTTACAATACAAGTATGTCTTCACAATTCCTGTCCAAATTCCTTCTTTAACATTCTGTGTGTACAGGAAGACTTGAATTCTTTCTAAAAAAAGTTTATAAGTATTTGAATGCAGCCAATTTTGTTTGCAAAATCATAAAAGCATGTACTTCATTTTTCAAAAGTACTACTCTATGGCTTCAAAATAAAATATTGGAACAAGATGCAATTTGACTTTCAAGTACAAGAGCTTATTTATTGAAAATGTGAACATGTGGACATGAAAATCTTTTAAGACCTATTTTTTAAAAATGCAATGAGACCATCTCACGATTCTGAATCTGATTTACTAGGATATTGTAAAATAGCTAATAAAAATTCAACATTATTTATTTCTTAATTACTTTAGTTCAGATTTTTAAAGTGAAGATATTTGTGATTGTAACATTTTATAGTAATCATTTATCAACAGAAATTATGTTAGAGTATTTATTCACCTATAAATGTTAAAATTGTCTCTAATCTGATGGAATGACTGAAACAAATATAGAATATGCACTAGACATTATCAAAGATCACCAGAGATAGCTGAACTTTACTGTGTGGGCTATCAAATTCAAAATAATTATTGCAAGAAATTAAAACATTAAATTTAGAATTAATTGTTCAAGAATATATATATATATATATTCTTGAGGATCAATAATCACTCTGAAGTTTTTCTTTAAACTAGATAAAGATGACATCTGCATTATAATGGTAAAAAATTTAAAAATTATTTCATTGTACTTTATTGAATGTGACTATTTTTTGTCCATTGCTGGAAAATGCAATCCCTCTCTTTTTCTTTCTTTGTTAAATGAAATGAGACAAAAGTCCACAAATTACCGACAGATAAGAGCACAAAATGCTTGTCCCTTTATTCTCATTGAACTAAATTATTGAGCAGAAAGGAAAAGATTCCTATTTAACTGTGAAAATTTTATGCAGATTATAGTTAGAGAATAATCAAATGTTTACATTTCTAGTAATATTATTAATTTGAAAATATGTTGTTAAATAATTTTTGAAATTCTGCTGATTTAAAAAAGGCAATTTCAAAAGCACAAAATATATGAAAGATGTATATTCAGGCTGTATTCCTAAATATTAAGAGTCCACAGACAGTAAGAACTTACTGGACTGTATTGATACTAGTCTTATTCAATCAAAATATCCTATAGTCTCAATTTTATGATGAAATTTGCATATACATATTTCATGAGATTTTCTAAAAATTCTAATTTTATAATATTTGTGAATTGAATTTTAGTGAAATATACATGTAGAAACATAATACCTTTTTCTAAGAGTAATTATTAGTGATGATGTTTTTCAAATATTGACATAATGTAATATTTTGACATCATGTAATACATTGAGAAAATAAAGGCATCTGTAATCTCAGAGTATGTCCATGTGGTGACTTTAGTAACATTTTAATCTTTGAAATACGATTAGAGGTATTTGATTTTATTCTCATATTTTTCTTTTCATTTATGGAACAGCAGGAGAACTGCTATTTTTACTGTCATACTGAGAACATATTGTTTCTATAATTTTATCACATTCTATGCATATAAAAAGTAAGCCTTTGTAGAAATATAGTAAAAATAATGCACATAAAATATCTTACAAAAAAAATAAAGCTCCAATCACTAGATTCAAATATCGATTTAAATTTTTGAATATGAAAAACTATTTCTGAAGTGAATTATAGAATCACCAATTTAGCTATTAAAATCAATGTGGAAATTGTACACTGAAACTGCATAAACAATTCTTTTTATTGAAACACAGTCAAGCTTAGATTATTTAGTTAATTTTCAATATTACATGACAATATAATATAAATAACTTTTGACCTGAACATTTAGAAGAGTAAATTGAAGCTCGGAGTTGTTAAGTAGATTGACAAGGTCTTCACCATTAAATGGAATCTGGATTTGAGACTGAGAGTTGGTGACTGAAATGTACACAAAAGATTTTGCAAAATGGAGAATGTAGTAAAGTCTTTTGGAAAGACAGAAATTTTCCAATTTCCATGAATATTACTCAATGACCCTAAAGGGTGGTTAGGTAGTATGATATAAACTAAATATTCTTAATGAGAACATTTGATGAATAAAATGTGATCATTAATCTGTAAAGAAGTTATTGAACCTATGACATATGTTAGAAGTTTGAAAGTACTGATACAACACTATGTTTTATGGTATTCTCTTAACTATTTATATGGCGGAGTACATATCAAGGAAGACACAAAATCAGTAAGTGTGACTTGTTCAGAAATAAATATGAGAGACCATTTCAATAAGATTGCCAATGAGCATTAAACATCTATTTCAACAAAATAAATTTCTAAAATCCTATTTAAAATGTAATTGTTTCAATAACAAAGAATATCCTCTTCCCCTAGATATCTAATCACTTTTATACTAAATTAATACTAAACACTTTTTCTAATTGAAATTTTTAAGTATTCAGATTATAAATAATATAAATTATAAATAATAAAAATTAGTCTTTAGTTTTTCATTTTACTCACATAGAAATTAAAATTGCAAAGTCCAAAAATATTTGATCATATTAAGTATTTGATCTACTGTTGATAATAACTGCCACTACTACTTATATTTAATGTCTGTTTCTATGGGAAATAGGTCCACCAGAGCATCATTTTCTTCTTTCAAAAATATTAATTTGAAAAGCAATGAATGATGGGATTAACTGGCAAGACTGTAGCCTAAAAGTTATTATTACAGTATTGGCTATTTAAAAAATATATATCCAACAAAATGTGGATTTGTTTTTAAATAATGCATGAACAACCATTTATAAAGTTTTGAAAATTTTTTATATTGCAAAATATAATGGAAGATATCATGTATATTAGGTTTTTTTCACTTTCTTGTTAGCGAATATTCACAAATTTAAAAAATAAGTTTATAAATTATGAAAATGTGGTATTAATAAAGACAGTTATGGAAATGATATGAATTTATTTAAATAAGCATACATGTAAAATATTTAATTTCTGATGTAATTTAGATTATTTATTTTTTTAATATGCATACCTATAGACACATGGATATTTTTCAATTTACTTTTCTCTTTTTCCTAGTCTCTCTAAAATTTTCGCTTCATGAAACAATATTACAATTAACTATTGAAAGAATGTGGAGACAGTAATGTATGAGGCTGTGTATAGTACAGGAGTGTATATTTATCTCATCTGAGAAATATTTGTATTCCATTTTTAAAAGTTAGATTGTAAAGAGCTTGGTCTTGTCCATCAGTTTGTTCTTATGAGAGATTTCTGATTTTCCATTTTCATGGCTATTATTACATCACTATTAAGCCAGAAGAAAACAGGTAAAAATATCTTCCTGTGGAGTGGGTATATGCATTATGAAAATCAACATGTTTTTACTATTTCTGTTTTTAGTTGAGTGAGAAATACAGTTCTTTTTTGGTCTGGTGAGATTTGAAGAGAGAGAGAGAGAGAGAGAGGGAGAGAGAATAGAGCAATGTGAATTCCATTTTCTTCTACGTAATCTCCATCTTCAAAAAGTTGATTTATATTATATCAGAGTTAGGAAAGTTTGAACTTCTTCTCTAGAAAGAACCAGGAAGCAACTAACCAGGCTATAGAGAAGGCTCCTATATCTTAGTAGTCTTCTTATATTATGAAAGAAAATACTAAATACTGTAAATTCCAAGAACAGATAATTTTGTGTTTTCTTAGAACTAAATGAAACCCAGCAAAACAAAGCTTTTGAGTATTATTGTAGTTAAACTTTGCTTAAATTATCATTTCATAAATTTATTTAGGGTCAAATATCTTAGGTATAAGTAAATAATACTCATTAAGTACTGTTCCAAAGACTATGTCATTAAAAACATTTTCCTTGCAAATCTTTAATCAATCCTTTTATTTTGGAGTATAAAACGTGGGATTACAACTGATTCATGGTAATTGGGGGTGACAGAGTTACTCCAAATACACACAAATACAGATGAAGATCAAATATCATCTGTGCAACTGAATAGATAATAGTGTGTACATAAGGAATAATTTTCAAGAATATGCATCTATTTTTATTATTATATCTACATTATAATATACTATTTAATATGTACCATTTAAAATTACATAATCTTAAAATAGAATCAAAATAATGCTTTTCTGAATATTTTACTTAAAAAAAAAAGCAAGATCGACATATGAGAAAAAAGAGGTAAGTTTTGGAAATCAGCTAAACATGAACTGAGTCTTTGGTCTTCTTGAAACCACAACAGAATCCACTATCTGCATATTTATAGACAATTCTTAAATTTTTTAAAAATCTCAATTATAGTGATATCATGAACACTAAATTTGTTAACATAGGTGAAGTTTTCTGATTAGTACATAGTATCAAGTATATGATAGTTGCTTAAGTAAACTGATTATAATATTTGTATGCAGAAAGTTAAAAAAATTATTAATACAATAACAAAATATGTAGAACTAGGTATGTTACTAAAATCTTTGTTTTTGTCATTACATAAAAATTAATATTTGTTCTGTTTATTGTATGAAAACATTAATATTTTTCTATTTTATTTGTATTGTACTTAAGGATCTTCAGCTACTTTTGGAGTCCCAGCTGTTAAGAAATGGAATTCTCAGCATGCATTAGTCATATATATTGAAAACAGGCTCAAACCACACCTGAGCACTTATACTATTCAAACTTTCGCATTGACTCAGACAATTAGTATTATTTCTTCACACTCTTTTCAGGACTCTATGGTTAGTCTAAGACGTTGAGAAATGAATTTGTTTGGTTGGAGGACGTCAACTGGAAATACTCAACCCACTTTGTCTAAGCTGCTCACCATTTTGTTTAAAGAAAATTCAATATGCGAGGAAAATCTATGACTCGTTAGATAATACAGCCAAAAGTCCAAAAGAAAGTAGGTTGTCCCAAGTAAGCTGATTTTCTTATTGTAATATATAAGCTGAGAATTGAAGAATTTTTGAAGATTTTTACTTTACTGTATTATTATCATCCAAATAACTAACTTTCTGTGACCAAATATGGACAGGTATATCAGAGTTGTCTTTTTCATAATTTCAAACTGAAAATAATGAGGCTTTCTCTGAGTGCTTAATCAGGAATGGAATTTGTAAAAGGATGTTTGGTAGTTTAAATAATTTCTAGAAAAAACAAAAAGCCAGACAGAAGTAGCAACAATGTTCCACATATTGCAGAATTTTTTTCTGCATATTAGCAGCACTTCTAGTCCTTTGCCATTGTTGACCAAGAACATTGGAAGCCTCTGGGTAGTGTGTGATTTATTCTTCTGTTGCTCCCATAAACAAAATTTGGCATCAAAATCTCGCACTTGAATCTTCTCTAATCCTCCTGTCAATTCTTCCAGGTGTACCCCAGTTAGGCTTAATTTTGATATGTAGGTCTGGTGCCTGATGAACTTCTCGTCTTTTGGACCATCTTCAGCTTCACAAGAGGGCTGAGCGCAGTCTTGATGCTGAGGAATAGATGCCTGCCAACTTCATAGGCAACACCAAAAAGAAGAAGATTTCTGAATTCTGCTTATGAAGGCAGATTCATTTTTCTCTCTAATTCAGAAATTCATTTTTAATTAGTACATTTTTGTGCTACATAATATATGCATTCATTGTGGGAACTCATACATATGCAAAACTCATCTTGATTCTTTTACTTCCCCTTCCCTCCTCCCTGTGTATACCCATCCTCAGATCCCCTTCCCACCTCTACAAAATCTTTATCCCTGTTTCCTGTCATCTATTTTTTTTATTTTTCTCTTTATTTATATTTGGGGTTTCTCAAATAAGACAAGCCATGTAATATTTAACCTTCTGTGTCTGATTTATTTCACTCAGCACTATGGTCTCAAGATAGGATTTTAAATATAGAAAATGATCAAGATGTAGAGAAAAATTATACAAAACATTTTGGGTAGGTCAAAATAACAGACGACCTCAGAGACAATATCATATAAAAATAGGTTTGATTTTTATGAGTGCTTTTTTTTTAACACAACAATAAATGATTCCTCAAAAAACAGAAAGATTTCCTTCAATCATGCATCTAGCTATTAATTGATCAAATACTCAGCATTTGTTACTAATACTAGTCATAAATGCTACAAAGACATATAGATATTCCTCTGAACATTATAACAGAGAATAGATATACGAGCTTAACTTTACAGAATAAAACAAGTCTATTTTAAGACAGCAAATTTATGGAAAATCAGAGGATAAATTTCTTGACTTCATGAGAGTGATAGAATTACTTGAAAAGAGAAATCTTTGGGGACCTTTTTGAAAGAAGAAATCTTTGGGGATCTGGGATCTTGTCATAATAAAAATTAAAGTGTTCTCAGTTTTGACCAGGAGGGAAAATATGTGTTTTTTTCAAGAGAAAAATTATGGAGTTAAAGATAAAAATATTTAATTGTGCCAAAGTTCACCAATAATGTAGTACACAATGTATTTGACCACGCTTCATAATTTTAGGTTGGAAAGATAATCAATGAACTGATCATGAAGTGTATTTTATAATGTGTGAATCAATAGAACTATTTCATGTTAGTAAGAAAATTGAGGCAAACTCAACTTTATGAATGATAACTAGCAATCAACAAGTAATTACAATTATTTTAGTAAATTAATACATCAAATATAATTTAATGCATACATGATTCAACAAATATATATGTATTTAATTCAGGAAGTAAGGAGTTTAAATTTGACACCTTAAGCAAACAGGTATGTAATTGAAATCTGGCTGAACTCAGGGAGACTACATTTCCTTATCTTAAGAATGACAATAATAACACCACAGGATACCGTCTGGATTTAATAAATGAATTCTGTGAAATTATCTGAAACATGATTCCTTTTAATGTGATCTTTATTCCTCAGCCTGTTGCAGCCTGAATTTAGTTCCTTATAATATATTACAAAGGATAAAAGTAACTCCAAAATGATGAAAGAAATTTTAATCTAGGCACTTCCAAAAACACGCTGTCACGTTATGTATTTTAGCCATCATGCTGAGTTTAAATTCAATTTATGTGTCAGTGTGTTTCTCTCCTCTTTCATCTGCCTATTTGATCTCCACATTCAGCACATGCTTACTTGGTTTTTGGTACTTAAGGGATGAGAAGTGATTTTTGGACTTGGTTGACTATTGTACATATTGTTTTTTCTGATATATGACTCCTCATCAATTCTTGTTTCTGCATCTATCACATCTCCACAAGATTTACCTAGAATGGTTGTTTTGCTCTTCAAATATTAAAAATATGTACTATTTGCTCTGAAATGACCATGAAGTTATTTGGAAATGTGCTATATTCTCTTTCTACCAGTCTCTGTTCCTTTCTGGGTGCAAGAAACTTGGCTTCCTTCCTAGCACTTCTCAAGTAAGGCAAGACCTGAGGTTTGTTTTCAGGTGCACCCACTGTTATGGTTTAGATCCAAATTGCTCCCCCCAAACCTCATGTGTTAAGAAGTAGGGCTTTTGGAAAGACAATTAATTCATGGGGCGCTTCTTCAATGTGTTAACACACTGATGAGTTCATAGCTGGATGTGCTTTTAGAATGTGGAGCCTGCTGGGCAAAGGTAGACCACTGCCAGCATGACCTTGAAGAGTATATTTTTGTCCCTCACCCCTTACACTAGTTCTCTTCTTTTCTCTCTTTGTCCCAGCTTCTATGCAATAAGCAGATTTCCTCTGACAGGGCCTTTCACCATGCAATTTCTGCCTTGGAGACAGCACGTCATAGACTGAATCCTCTGAAATTCTTAGCTAAAATGAACCCTTCCTCTTTTAGTTGTTTTTGTGAGGTGTTTTGTTCCAAAAGAGAAAGATGACATGGCTACTAAGTCCTAACATTCTGATTGTTTGCCAGAGTTAAAGGAGGACAAATTTATTTCGGCTGACAGTTTGTAGTGGTTTCAATCCATGGGCTGCTGTCTCTAAGGCAGAGTCACATGCCAGAGGGGAATTAGAGAGGAGAAACAGTTCATGGTGGGCAGAAGGTAGCATACAGCAAAGTAGCAAAGAAGTAGCCACTGGCTTGCCTTCTTTCTGTGTTTTATATACATCCAAGGTACCCTCACTTTGGATGGTGCCGCTGACACTGAGGGTGAGGCTTCCCATTAACCACACCCACAATTATGCCAAACCAATCAGTGGATTGATTTAGCAAGCACACACCCTTAATCCCAGCATCAGACATTTAACCCTAGCACCACACACACTAGACCCAGCTACCTATGAAAAGCCCCACCTATGATCACATGAAGCTATGGGGGGGACACCTTAACACAAGCCATAGCAATTAGTATTTATTATCAGTACATACTCTTCTCTTGTATTATTAATACTTACATTTAGCTGGTTTTTTCTGCATTCAAAATTTATCTCATTGGCTGTCAGTTTGGTTGTTAATGCATATTACTTCTAAATATAATCATTAAATCTGACTAAGCATACATACATGTATGTGCTCTTTGTTGAGCAATATTCCATGATATAGATATAATTGATTACTTAAGCATTCCCCTTTTAAGGACATCTGTTCTGATTCCAGTTCTTTGCAGTTGGAAATGGGGCATCTGTCAACTTAATGAATATTTCTCTGGCATAAATGTCCAAACTTGCTATTACTAAGTCCTAAGGTGACTGCATGTTTAGTTCAATAGAGAATTACTAAATTACTTTCCACAATATTTGTATAATTTTATATTTCCACACAAAAAAGTATGAGAGGTTCAGTTTCTTCTGCAAAGTTCTGAATTTGGTAATGTCACTACTGTTAATTATCAAGTAATTCTAATTCCACATAGTAGTTTATATGTAAGGTAAATCAGCCTACATGCTATTTTATTTTATTTATTCTGGTAGGAAATAGTATTTTATTGTTTTCCTAATTCACATTTACTTAATGGAAAATGATGTTAGATTTTTTCCTGTACTTCTTTTACATCATTAGATTCTAGTCAATGAAATGTCTGTTTATGTATTTTTATGTATTACAATCTAATTCTTGTTGTTGTTGAGTTTTGAGATTTTTCTCATGTTTTAGGTACCAAGATTTGTGTATATGTATTTTGTGATTATTTCCTTCAGGTCTACCATTGATCATTTTCAACCACTTTGCATGAGCATTCTCCAAACAAAAATGCTCCTTTGCTTTAATTAATGAAGTGTAAATAAATTTCTTCATAGGTGGATTGTGTTTTGGTGTCAACTTTAGGATTGTATTGCATATGGAATGTTTTCTTCTGATATTTTCTAAAAAGTTTACCATTTTACTCTTTTTTGGTGACAAGAGACCATGGATTCATTTGCTGTCATAGCATACATTTTTCTTTCAAGACCCACTTTTACTTAAATGAGGAAGTGTAGTTGAAGCTACTAGTTGAAGATCAATCTAACAGACATTAGAGATCAGTTCAGGACTAAGACTTTTTTCAGGACTTTTTTCTCATTTTAATCATTACAGAGAAAATAACTGAAGGATTGCATGTTTAGCATGTTTCTTATTATTTTGAATTTCCTTGGGCTATAATGAACCAATTTCTTGAGAATTGGGTTTATCATGATTTCTGAATTGCATTGGTACACTATAACTCCAGGAATTCATCACAGTTCAGCTGAAATTCATATTTTGAGTGAGAAGGTAGCTACCCAGGGGTCAAAATTTCAGCTTACCTCTACTATTCCTTCACTATGTGTGTTCATAATACAGGGGCTATTCCAAAATACACATGAACTAACAAAATAACTTTTCTCACCTACAACTGAAAGAGAAATCATTTCTCTACCTACAATATGTATGACATGAGGTATGGAGGTTTTCCACACAAGGGATTCTCCAGTTTTCTGTGAACACCAACAGGATGTTGTATAATTTATTTATTTATAATTTTAATTTTATTTTTTTCTTTTATTGATACATTTTAGTTATACAATGTGTTTACATTTATCCTCTTGTGCTTGTACCTGTAAATGATGTATCTTAGTTCTTATTTTTTCCCCCACTGCCCGTGCACCCTTCACCCACTACACCCTTCCCTATTTACATAAATTTTGTTTCCACTCTTTTTTCTTTTCTCCTAATTTTTCCTTTCCATTCTTCCCTTTCCCCCTCCACTCCCACCACCCCTACATCTTTGGACAATTTCCTATTTCAAATTATGAATTGTTCATTTTAATCCTTATTTACACTTTCAGTTTCTCACACTAGAGAAACTTTTCAGTGTTTACACTTGTGTGTCCTATTTCTTTCACTTAAAAGTATGGCTTCAGTATAGATACATTTAGCTATAAATGTCTCTAGTTTCTCATTCTTTATGGCTGAGTAGTACTCCATTTTATAAAAAACCCACATCTGCTTTATCCAGTTTCCAGTTGATGGGCACTTGGGCTGTTTCCAAGTTTTAGCTATTACAAACTGTCCAGCTATTAACATGGGTGTACATATATCGCTGTAGTATGATTCTTTTAATTCTTTGGGGAAGATACTCAAAAGAGGAATAGCTGGGTCAAATGGGACCTCTAGCCCTAGTTCTTTGAGGCAGCTCCATACTGATTTCCACAGTGGTTGCATGAGTCTGCACTCCCACCAGCAATGGAGAAAAGTTCCTTTCTCTCCACACCCCCACCAGCATTTATTATTGGCTGATTTCTTGGTAGCAGCCATTCTTTATGGGGTGAGGTGGAATCTCAGTGTTGTTTTCACCTGCATCTCTTGAAGGACCAGTGATACTGAATATTTTTTCATATATTTATTTGCTACTTTTATGTCTTCATCTGAGAAATGTCTGTTCATTACAGATGCCCATTTTTGAATTGGGTCTTTGAATTTGAGAGGTCTTATTTTTTTAAATTCCTCATATATTCTAGATAGCAGTCCTTTGTCTGAGGTACAGCAGCTAAATTTTTTTTTGCCACATTGTAGTTTGTCTTTTAGTGCTATTGGTGGTTTCTCTTTCTGTGCAGAAGCTTTTTAATAAGATGAGATCCCAGATGTTCTTTGTGCTAGCTCCCATGCTACTGAGGTTATGTTCATAAAGACTTTTCCTATGCCAATGTCTTCAAGAGTTCAACCTAACTTATCTTCCAGCAAGTTTAGTGTTTCTGCCTTAATATTTAGGTCCTGAATCCACTTTGATCTTAGTTTAGTACATGGTGATGCATATGGGTCTAGTGATAATGTATGGTAGGTTGAAATCCAGTTTTTCCAACACTTTTATTAAAGAGGCTATCTTTCCTCCAATGAGGGTGGTTGGCTCCTTTATTAAAGATGAGGTGATTGAGTATGTCTGGAATTGTTTCTGCATCTTGTAATCTATTCCAGTAATCTTCAGGTCTGTTTCTTTGCCAGTGCCATGCTGTTTTTATCACAGTAGCTTTGTAATATAGTTCCAGGTTGGGGATTGTGATACCCCCTGCCATATCTCTGTTGCTTAGAATTTTTTTTGCTATTCTAGGTCTCTTCTGTTTCCAAATGAACTTTTGGATTGTTTTCTCTGGTTCTGTGAAGTATATTGTTGGAATTTCAATCAGCATTGCATTAAATCTCTATAGGATTTTTGCATGTATGGACATTTTCACTATATTGGTTCTTCCTACCCAGGAACAAAGGATGTCTTTCTATTTTCTTATATCCTCCTTGATCTCCTTTTTCAGAGTGCTGTAGTTTTAAGCGCAGAGGTCTCTTGGTTCCTTTGTGAGGCTGATTCCTAGATATTTCATTTTTTTTGGATGGTATTGTGAAAGGAATTGTTTCCCAAATTTCTTTCTTAATGAGTCTGCTATTTGTGTATAAGAAGGCTATTGTTTTTTGAATGTTGACCTTATATCCAGCTTCTCTACTGAATCTGTCAATTAGGTCTAGAAGACTTTTGACCAAGTTTTTTGGGTCTTTTTTGTAAAGTATCATATAATCAGCAAATAATGACAGTTTAACTTCCTTTCCTATCTTTATTCCTTTTATTTCTTTCTCTTTTCTAATTGCTGTGGCTAATGTTTCCAGAACTATATTGAACAGGAGTGATGATAGTGGGCATCCTTGTCTTGTTCCTGATTTTAGCATGAAAGTTTTCAGTTTTTGACCATTTAGTATGATGTTGGCTGTTGGTTTTTCATAAATAGCCTTACTCAGGTTGAGATAAAGACCTTCTATTCCAATTTTCTGTAGTGTTTTTATCATGAATCGGTGTTGGATTCTGTCAAATGCCTTTTTTTTCTGCATCTATTGAGATGATCATATGGTTTTTGTCCTTGGCTCTGTTAATATAGTGTATTACATTTATTGATATATGAATGTTGAACCATTCTTGCATCCCTGGGATAAATCTGACTTGATCAGGGTGTATGATCTTCTTGATGACTCTCTGTATTCTGTTTGCCAGTATCTTGTTGAGGATTTTTGCATCTACGTTCATTAGGGAGATTGGTCTGTAGTTCTCTTTTTGGGTTGGGTCTTTCCCTGGTTTTGGAAGCAAAGTAACACTTGCTTCCAGGAATGAATTTGGAAGACTTACTTCCCTTTCAATTTCCTTGATGAGTTTAAAGAGTAATGGTGATAGTTCTTTAAATGTCTTGTAGAATTCAGCAGTGAAGCCATCAGGACCTGGGCTTTTCTTTCTTGGTAAATTTTTTATTACATTTTCAATTTCACTCATTGTAATTAGGGTGTTTAGAATTTTTATATCTTCTTCATTTAACTTTGGTAATTCGTATGTATCTAGAAATCTGTACATTTTTTCTGTGCCTTCCATTTTATTAGAGTACAGGTTCTCAAAGTAGTTACTGTTGATCCTCTGGATTTCTGCTGGATCTGTCATGACTTCAACTTTTTCATTCTCAATTGCATGGATTTGAGCCTTTTCTTTCCTTTTTTGATGAGGTTGGCTAAAGATTTATCAATTTTATTTATTCTTTTGAAAAACCAAGCCTTTGATTCATAAATTTTTTGTGTCGTTCTCTTAGTCTCCATTTCATTGATTTCTGCTAGGATCTTTATAATTTCCTTTCTTGTACAAGCTTTGAGTTTGTTATGCTTTTCTTTTTCTAGGAGCTTGAGGTTCTGCATTAGGGTATTTACCTGAGTTCTCTCTGTTTTCCTAATATTGGCATTCACTGCTATGAATTTCCCTCATAGAACTGCTTTCATTGTGTCCCATAGATTTCTGTATTTTGTACAGGCATTACCATTTACTTGTAGAAACTGTCTAACTTCTTCTGCAATTTCCTCTGTGACCCATTGTTTGTTCAGGAGAGTGTTGTTCAATTTCCATGTGTTTGTGGGAATTTTGCAGTTTCTTATGTTATTGACTACCAATTTTCTTGTATTATGGTCTGATAATATATGGGGAATAACTTCAATTCTTTTACATTTACTTAGACAAGTCCTATGAGCTAGCATGTGGTCTATTTAGGAGAATGACCCATGTGCAGCCAAAAAGAATGTGTATTCTGATTTTGTGGGGTGGAATACTCTGTAAATATCTATTAAGTCCATTTGTTCAATGGCTTTGTTCAGTTCTAGAATCATGTTTTTAATTTTTGTCTCGATATTCTGCCTATTTGTGTAGTGGGGTATTGAAGTCCCCCACTATAATTGTATTAGTGCTTATTTGGTTTTACGTGCCCATTAATATTTGTTTTGTATAGTTTGTGGCATTCAAATTTGTTGCATATATATATTTAGGCTTGTCATCTCTTCTTTGATTGTTCCCTTCACAAGGATGTAGTGACTATCTTTGTCTCTCTTAATTAGTTTTCATTTGAAATCTATTTTGTCTCCAAATAAGATTGCTATGCCTGCATTTTTCTGGGTTCCTGTGGCATGAAAAACTATTTTCCATCCTTTTTCTTTCAGTCTATGAATTTCTTTTTGAGTTAGGTGTGTTTCTAGTATACAACATATTGCTGGAGTTTGCTTCTTAATCCATTGTGTCAGTCTATTTCTTTTGATTGATGAATTGAGGGCATTAATATTGATTGTTATAATTGATAGTTATTGACTCATCCTTGTCATGATGTTTTACTGTTGTTGGCTTTTATTTCTTATTTTCCCCCCTTTCCCTTTAGTGTCTTACCTTGCCTGGTGGCTTCCCTCTGTTGGGTTTCATGGAGTTGTGACCTTCATTTCTTTTTCTAGGATATTTCTTAGAATTGTTTGGAGTGCTGCTTTGGTGTTCATGAAATTTCTCAGGTGTTCTTTTTTTTGGAAGTATCTAATTTCCCCATCTATTTTGAAATATAATTTTGCAGGATACAACAGTCTAGGTTGGAAGTTATTTCCTTTTAGGGATTGAAATACTTCACTCCAGGCTCTCCTTGATTTAAGTGTTTGTGTTGAGAAGTCTGCTGTGATTCTGATGGGCTTTCCTTTGCAGGTGATTTGTTTCTTTTCTCCAACTGTCTGTAGGATTTTGTTCTTCTATTTGGTTTCTGGCATCTTGACTATTATATGTCTAGGTGTAGATTTTTTTTATGATCATGGCTTGTTGGAGTTCTATATGCCTCACTTATCTGTATGCCCAATTCTCCACCTCTGTCTGGGAAGTTTTCTACTATTACTTCTGAGAACAGTTTTTTTTTTTTTTTAATGTCAATTATACTTTCTCTTGTTTTTTCTTGGACTCCTATCAGTCTTACGTTGTTCTTCTTTGCATCATCTAGGTGCTGCTGGATTGATTTCTCAGGGTCCCTTACTATGTTTAAGAAATCTCTGTTTTCATGGTCCTTCACTGCAATACTGTCTTCTATATCTTATATTCTATCTTCAAATTCCCTTAATCTGTTCTGTATGCTTTCAACAGATTTTTTAATTTCCTGAATATCTGTTTGAATCTATTTCGTGGATTCCATTTCTTTCTTATGTTGGGTGATCATTGTTTCCATTTCTTTCTTATGCTGGGCATTCATGGCTTCTAGCATATTTCTGAGGTGATATATTTTTTATCTGTTTCTGTTCTAGAGCCTCTAATCATGTCTTTCACTCTGCTCACCATCTTTGTAGTTATCTGGGAGATCATTTCTGTTTTGATTTTTTCTAGGGTCTCATTCATCTGTTTTGCTACTTCCTGTGCTATCAGTTCAGGGTGTCCAGGTGGTTGATTATCAGACTTTTCCACTTCATTTTCCCCAGAGTTTGCCTTTTGTGGTGTGGAAGATGCCTTACTTAAATATCTTCTAATTTTTTGGTACTGTCCTTGGTTTAGTTCCTGGGTTAATACGTTGAAGTTGCTTATTATAAGTATCTTTGTTGATGTATTTAGAACCCTTATGGAATGATTGTTTCTCAAAATTGTCTTCCAGATATAGCTATCCTCTAGGTTTTGAGTCCCTACTGGTGCTGAGGCTGTCTCATTTTCATTGTACTAGGAAGGACAACTGATTAGATCAATCACAATACATTAGCCCAAGTGATACAATTAGCAACACAATAGCATCGAGTATCACTTAGAAAATAACAATTTATGGTAGTTATTAATCTATTACCTTTAACTGTGTGAATTAAATCAAAATTAAGGACCAACCCAACATATGTTTATAGTGAATAAACTCTTCAATATGGCAACTTTACCCTTCGGAATGGGGAGTTAAAAGGAGTTGGGGAGTGAGGGATAGGTTGGTAGAAGGATAGGAGAAGGTTAGCAGTGAGGCCAGAGGACACAGCTGAGAGAAGGAAAGAGAAGAAAAGAAGAATAAAGAAGAAATATGAATTAGGGCCAGAATAGGAACACAAAGGGAGATGAACAACAATGTGGGACAGGAAGGGAGTGAGGGGGAGAGAGAGAGAGAGAGAGAGAGAGAGAGAGAGAGAGAGAGAGAGAGAGAGAGAGAGAGAAGAAAAAAGACAAATATAAATTGTTTTTAAAAGAATAGATAAAGAAGGAAAAAAATTAAAAATAAGAGCAAAAAAAATAGTGGTGATTTTGAAAATAACAAATAAAAGATAAAAATGAAGGGACTCCTTCAGGGTATGCTTCTTCTGTCACAATAGACAACATAGGCAGAAGTGTGCAGTTATACGTCAGTGAGTCTCAGTAAGCCAGTCTCAGACCCATGAGATTCAGACAGATTTCTGGATGCAAGTCCCCAGTTGAGCTCCCTGTCCTCCTGCAGGGTTGAGCAGTGCAAGGTTCTATTGTAGGTTCCAGCTGCCTTTCCCCTGGAGATTGTCCAGGTTCTGATGTAAGGTGATGATCCTTCTAACTTAACAGTTATGGTGGCCTGGTGTGCCTTTACTGCAGAGATTCCCTTCATTTTTCCACTGGGCTTCAGTTATCATCAGGGAGCCTGAGAGAGGCCCTCTCTCTCCTGTTCACTTCTGCAGTTCAGGACAATGGTCTTTATGTCCTGCTGTGCCTCTGTAGTATGGAAAGTGGTAGCTGCACAGCCAAGAGGCCAGAGGCAGGGAGGGGAGGGTGCTGGCACTATTGTTCTAGGCACCCATGGGAGGCTGGGGGGTCGTTCCCAGGGCGGCCCTTCAGGATGTTGTTTAATTTAAATCACCTATGACACAAATAACCTATGACTACCTCAGGTTATGAGCTCAGTTCCACAAAATGTTCGTACTTCAGATATCAGTAACAAATCTTTTTTTATGAAAAAACTGAAACAATTTCATAACCAAATGACAAGAAAATAATAAAAGTTATTACATTTTATACTATTATCTTCAAAGTAGTTACTCAGGGTATAAGACATAAACCAAAAAAGAAATATACAGATAATAACACAAAACTTTCTTCTGAGTATGACAGGATATAAATCTAGGTTTCCCAAGACTCGGTCTTTGGTTCCTATGATTAACTTCAAAAGCTCACAGAATTCAAAGAATAAATTTACTTACCACAATCACTTGTTTTTTTATAAAGGCCATTATAAAGGGTATAAATAAATAGCCAGATGAAAATGTTCATGAGATAAGATCTGGAATGATTCCAAATGCAAACGTTTCTTCCAATGAGGCTGAGTTTCACTATGCTCCTGGAATGTGGATGTGAAAGCTATCAGAATTCCATACGTCAAAAATTTTATTCAGAGTTTATCACAGTCATCTACTGTTACATCAATTTTCTTTTTTATTCCTTCTCCACAGGATGAAGTGCAGATGAAGCTGAAGATTTCAATTTTCTAATCACAACTTGGTCTTTCCAGTGACCAGAGTCCATTCTGATATAACCCAGGAATAGGCTATGGGTAAGCTCTTTAAACACAAGATAGTCTTAGCACCCAAAATTCCAAAATGTTAGGAGCTCACTGTAAGATGTACTGATCACTTCTATCACTCAGAAAATTACATTTTTGGAGATTTGTATTAGGAATCAGAGACAAAGTACATATTTCTTTCTCTTTTTTTTTATTGGAGATTGAACTTGGGACATGTGGTTGTGAGGCAGGTGGCAGAACCACTGAGCTTAATCCCCAACCCTTGTATTTCTCATTGTATTACTATTTAGGATCAAGAGTGTTTTCTGGGTGTGATTCAAGATGTCCTGTCTCTGCTTTTTTTTCCATTTCTGAGATTGGATTTTTTAACACATTGAGAGTCCTCTTTTGGCTATCTTTTGGACCATTCCCTATGTTAATAGTTATGTGTAGTGAAATGAATCAAGGAACAAAGGTTTACATCATTTTGGGGGGTCAGAAATTGTCTGATTTGCTTGGATTTTCTTCATCTTAATTTTAAATATTCTAATTTTTAAAAATAAAAACATAGTGTTTTTAAAATGTATAAGGCCCCATCTCTATTATTTTAAAACCATATCATAATGAATTAGTTTTGAAAAAATTCATTCAATTTTGTATAAAAAACAAAGCAATTTTAATGTATATTAAGTTGTGAATCTTATTTTCAAATACAAAACTTTGGAGTTTAAAACTGTTTTACAGTATTGTTGTTACTCACAACTTAAGAATTTATTTTTGTAGTGACTAAATTTATAACATATAGGTGGAGTAAAAAGTCATTATGGTAAGAAAGAAATGTGTATTATTTTTATAAAACCAATTAGCTAATTGAACAGAAAAAAGTTATATCAGATATTTTAAGGCAAGAACTATTCTTCATAAATTGGAGGTTTTATTTAAATATTGATTTTTACTCTTAGGAAGTTATATATGGAGAAAGAGTCAACATTACTAGTGAATATTGTGACTGCTCCATGCATTGCTTTTGCTTTAGTGAAGCAAATTCAGGAGTATTAAGATAGAACTAAATCACACTGTTAAATGAAGGTCAAATGTACACAAAACTATGTGAAAAAATTTCCTTAATATAAGGAAGGCTTTATATATTTCCTGAAGCTGACTTTACATTTTTAATTAAATGAATGATGCCATACTAATGTGTAAAATATAGAAAACAGTCATTTCTCCATACCATTGTTTCTTTACTTGTTATGACCATTAATCATGGTATGTCAATTTAAATGGATTAAAAACATCCAAAGATTGGTGAAGCATAGTTCTGGGTGTGTCTTTGGATGAGTGTCATGTAGGCCAGCTGGCTGATGGAGGAAACCCCACTTTGGGTATGGATAGCACCAACCTGAAAGTCTGAACTCCTAAGAGAATAAAAAGGGAAAGAAGGATGTACCTCTGTTTTGAAGAGCTCCAGTCTTCCTGAGGTGGAGGGATTGTTGCTGTTGCCTTTGGACATTGGCCTTCTGGTCCCTAGTTTCAGGAGCTTTCCAGAACAGAGTTGCACCCATGACTTTCCAGTTAACTTCCAGTCCTTTGAACTTGGATTGGTACTGGGACTTTGATTGGTCTTGTACTGTGGTTTCCATCCTCTTGGGCTGAGCAGCTATTGGATCCTCTGGCTTCTAGCACACAGATGACCTTTTTGGACTCCCCATCCTCTGAATTTGCAAATGGCCATTCTAGACTCTCTCACCTCTGAACATGGAAGACTGCCCAATAAATCCTCTTGGATAATTTTACATATATTTTTTCTTGATTCTCTTCCTTTAGAAAACCCTAATCAACACACAGGTGAAGAATAAAACTTAATGAGTATTGCAAAATGATAATGTTTGTATTTATAAAATAAAATTGAATTCAAAGTTCTCAATACATAATTCTTTGTGGATAATGCAAAGACAAGGTGGATTTTGACATGGTAATTGGTCACATATGTTAATACTTAAACTTCTTTTAACATTTGTTCACATTAAATTCAGAGAGCTAAAAACTAAAAATGTCCTTGCATTGGTATTGTTCTTACTAGAATTGTATTTGTAAATTGTGTTACTTTGAATATTTAACCTTTAACTCAGGTTAGAGTATTTCAAATTACACTCACATATTTCTAAGTAGATTGGTTAACATGTATAAAGTTCCAAATGTATTTTTGCATCCATTGTATGGAGCTATTTAAATTTCAAAGTGCAATATTTAATTTCTAATATATGATACCTCAATCTTTTAATCTAGAAAGAACTAGTTTAGAATAATTACATGACTGTCCAAATCAGGTACGTGTATTATATGTAAATATTTACATCAACTATGTAAACTTGGCCATAATATATTTAAAAGAAAAAATATTTGAGTGTACAAGTTATAGGATTAGCATTTTTCAATTATCTAAATTTTCATTTGAAATATATGTTATTTAGCAGAATTGGACTGACCATGAAACTAATAGACTTTACAATTTTGAATATCATTTTCATGGGCAACTTTCAAGGCTTTAAATTTGTAATTTTTTTTTCTTTTCCTTCAGTTAGACCTCCTAGATTGTACACTTTTCATCTACACAAAACCTCAGTAAAGAGCCTGGTGGTACTTTTCAATAATCACAGCACTCAAGGGACAGAGGTAGGAAGATCACAATTTTTGGGACAACCTGAGTTTCTTAGTGAAAATCAGTTTCAAATCAATCCCTCCAAAATCAGTGCACCTCTAATTCACATTCCCTTAAAGATTTCTTAATTGAAAGTTTGTCAGCTGAATCCATAAGGTTTGTATTCACATGCTTCATAGCAATTCCCTTGAAGATATGAAAACTAAAGATTAAACTTTTAGATGTTTGATTTAAACAGTTAAGAAGAAAATAAAGAATCCTTAGTGCTATCATTTTCCAAAACTGAAGCCCAAAATTTGTATCAAAAGATTATATTCATATTGAGAAATCCTTACCTAACATACAGAAATAACAGATTTAGAGATCATAATAAAAATAAACAACTGTGTAGCAAGAGGCATCATCAGATGTTATATTGAATCTACTGGGACCTTGATTTTGGTCTTATCAGCTTTTTAAATCATGATAAATATGTTTATTTACAAATTATCACATCTAATTTTTTTCATAGCAGCATAGATTGAGGCAGTTTTAGAAATGACAAATATGAGGTAATATATAGCCACTGTATAAAAACTATTCCCTCTATTGTGACATTTATTTCTTTAATACAATTGCTATTTGTTATATTTAACTTTGAGACAAATATGTCAATCTTGATAAGGAAATTCTAAAACAAAATCTTTATCATGTTCCCATATGATCCATCAATCCAACTACTAGAAGCATATCCAAAGTAAATAAATTTAGTATGTCAAAGACACAGTGGCATACCCATACACTTTGAAACATTTTTCACAAGAGCCAACAACTGGAATCGACTTCAATGTCCATCAACAGACAGATGGCTAAAGAAAATTAAATTAAATTGGTAACTGGATAAAAAAGAAATAGTTATCCTCCTTGAAAGAAGGGACTTCTGTAAAGTTTGACAAGATGGATAAACCTAGGAGACATTATGTGAAGTAAGGTAGACACAGAAAGACAAATGTAACATGATCTCATTAATATGAGGAAATAAAACTCACAAAAGCAAGAGTAAATGGGATGACAAAGATTTGGAAGAATTAGATTTTGGTCAAAGAAGGTAAAATTTCTGTTAGGAAGAATAAGTTCTGTTGATTATAGTTAATAGCAATTATTGTGTACTTGAAAAATTCTAAGAGCATAGTTGTAAGAGTTCTCTCTCCAAAGACAAAACAAATTTTGAATTTCTCCCATAAAGCTAAAAATGTGAGGTAATGCTTTGGTAAACAGCTTAATTAAGTCATTGCACAGTGTATATATGTATCAACAACTGATATTGTACACCATAGATATGTAGTTTTTGTCAATTAAAATAACTTTAAAATGATATCAAATCTATTTTGGTTAGAATATATTTTTACTGTGTCAAAGATAAAGCCAGTTTAAAAATAAAAGACCCAGGAAAACATAGTCTCCACCTGAGCTAATAGCAAGGAAGAACTTTTTGAGGATTTCGTTGTGATGCTGAAAAGTTTAATAACAGTTTGATGGCACTGGGGACCAGGAGTCTTGACAGAACCTCTGAGACCTGTCAATCTGGGACAAGTGGACAGTGTTAGATCTAAGAGCCAGGAGAATTAAAAAAAAAATAAAGTAGAGACAGTCTTATCTCAGGAGAAACACAAAGCTTTCTGAATCATACATTACTAAAAGCAGCAGCAATGGATGAGAAATCAATGCCTCATAATGAAAGTAGGAGTAACCTAATACATTAGTAACTGAATAGGTTATTAAACACTCCAAGTGTTTAAAAAGGTACCCACCTCCATATAGAAAGTCTATGTTTAAAATTTCTAAGGAGAGAGAAAACTCTATTTTTATTTTTGAGAGTTGTGGGGCTTTTACATCAACTTGCAAAACAATTATTCTCTTTCTCTTTCCTATTTCCCACCATTGTGAATAGCTATTAAATTACAAAAGAAAAAAATTCTCTCCATTTGTCAAAATAAAAGGCTAGCTGAGCTTTGAAATATGGTCACTGTTAAACATTTGTTTGCAAATGCTCAATTAAATCTATATTCTGGACTACAGCTTATTTCAAGTAATATTTTATCTGGGTAGTATTTCTTGTTTTAGGAAAAGAAAATTCTACCTTTTTTTGCTTAAATTCTTTTATTGGTACATTTTAGGTATACAATATGTTTACATTTATCATTGGATGCTTATACCTGTACATGATGTATCTTGGTTCTTATTATTTTTCCCATTACCATGGGCCTTTCATCCCCTCCACAATTCCCTATTTACATAGATTTGTTTCCATTTTTTTCTTTTCTCATAATTTTTCCTTTCCCTTCTTTCCTTTTCCCTTCCCCTCCCACTTTCCCTACTTATGAAAATCCTTCTGCACTCCAAGAGAAACCACCAACAGAGCTAAGAAACAACCTACAATGTGGGGAAAAATTTTTAACACCTGTACCTCAGACAAAGGACTACTGTCTAGAATATATAAAGAACTGAAAAAATAAGACCCCTCAAATTTAAAGACCTAATTCAAAAATGGACACCTGAAATGAACAGACATTTCTCAGACAAAGAAGTAAAAATAGCAAATAAGTGTATGAAAAAAAGGTTCAACATCGCTGGTCATTTGAGAGATACAGATGAAAACAACACTGAGATTCTACCTCACCCCAGAAAGAATAGCTGCTATCAAGAAATCAACCAATAACAAATGCTGGCAGGGATGTGGGTAGTATTTCTTTAAAAACTCTAAATATGTTTGTACTTTACAAGCTGTATAAAGAAAAATCAGCCACAGATCTAAAAGATATTAAAAATTTACACAAATTAAAAGTATTGCTTCTCATTAAAATTATTCCATGGGAAAATGTATGTTCTCAGATGAATGAAATGTATCAAGAGAAGTTACTTTCCTTTTATTTATTTCAAAGCTCTATAAATTTAGAAAAACTAAGATCTACTGTTTACAACAACTAATCCTAGATTTATGACTAATAGTTTAAAAACAGAACTTAAAATTGATAAAAATGTATATGAAACATTTTAAATATACATATAAATAGAAATATAAATACTAACACAATAACACTCATAAAACTTTAGTAAATGCAGTGCTTAATAAGTGAGCAGAAAATAATTACTATAATTAGTACTTTGGCTTCTATAACTATTTTTAACATTGATCTGTTCATAAACAGGAGTAAAAATAGTCCTGACACACCATTACTTCCTTCTATTTTTCATGAACATCAATCTAATTATTATTTTTTATCATCCTGATGTGTCTCTTTATCTCAAAATTGACACACAAAATTCAGTCATGCTTCCAAACATTCTTGAAAGCCATGCAATGATTAATTTTCTAATGAATACAAAATTTAAATGGTTCAGGCTTCTTATATTTTTGGAAAAAGAGTAATATTTAAGTGCAAATAACAGCAATAGCAGCAATATCTATACAAGTCTTAGTAACTACAGTTACTCATTGATTTACCATTGGTTATGTCTTGATAAACCTGTATCAATTGAAAGTATTGCAAATTGAAGATTCATTTAATATGCCTAACCTGCTAAACATCACAGCTTAACAACACAGTACATTGTTATTTTCCCTTGCGGTTATATGGATGACTGGAATCTTCTCATTGCTGCTATTGTCTGGCATCTCCAGAGAGTATCATAGTGCATATCACTAGCCTAGAAGAATGTCAAAATTCAAAATTGTGAGTATGAGATTTTCTGAATATATATTACTTTGTCACCAATGCAGAGTCAAAAAATAATAAGTCAAATCTAAGTTTGAAATTCACTGTTGTTGAAATTACTGTAAAAATCAAACATGTGACGACTCATTTCATACCATTCTTCAACTTTTACTACCTAGGTCCCCTGTGTTGACTATTATTGGTCAATTTTTATCTCTTCTAATTTAATCTTGGAGTCTAATCATCATAGATGATTTCAGATATCTGCTTTCCTTCTGTTCCCTTTTCTCACTCTTAGAGATATTATCAAACTTCATGTCTCCCAGTTATGCTCAAAGTGAGGTGTTTTAATTTAACTCCAGTTTTACCTAAATCTGTGCTGATCAACATGACTGGAGAAACACACCCTAATATTGAAACTCATTATAAATTCCAGTCTTCAAGCTTCAAGTAGATTCTTCCTGGAATGAAATGATCAAAAAGTACTCAGAGTTCCTAAGACATTCTTCATTTATCCCCTGGCCTCACTTTCACCAGATATACTGACCTCTGTCTCAGAAAAAAAAAATCTAAAGAGAAATTTCAAAATCTCCAATGACCACCTATGTTTTTCAAGGTCACCAATAATTGTTGTTATTCAACTATAACATCTTCACTCATGGTATTTTCCATCAATATAAATTGTAGCTTTTTATCATGTTTATATTACTGTCCATTATAATGAATAATTACTTATTTGTGTCATTTTTTTATTTCTCCTCATACACCTTATGTAAGAATATTGCCTAGTTCACAGTGGACACACAAAATTATATTTGAAGTAACCATTCTATACAATTATCTTCTATATCTAAATTTGAAGACCTCATTTATATTCTATTTTTGTGCTCCTAATGTTACCTATTGGTAAAAAGTTTAACTTTATTTAAATATTCATTAAATTACTGAACTCAGATCACTCCTGCTGCTCCCAGGCCAGAGGAAAGGCTTTTGGGCTGCCATCTGTAATGCCATTCCCACCCCAGAGGAAAGGGCTTTTGGGCCGCCTTCTGTCCCACCACTCCCTGCCCAGAGGAGGGGATTCCTGGGCACCGTCTGTCCCACGGCTCCCGGCCCAGAGGAAGGGGCTTCTGGGCCACCATCCCTAACACTGCTCCCAGGCCCTGTGACACCTCTCCCAGCTCAGAGGAGGTGAACCACACGGGTTCCAATTGCACCCCACTTGCCACCCAAGTCAAAATGAGAAAACACATAAATAAGTCTCAAAACCAGACTTCCAAATCACCTACAGCAACCCCAAAGGGAAATGAAATGGAACCCTTTGATACTCAACCACCTGGACCCACTGAACTGGCAACAAAAGGGGATCTGGAAAAAATGAAATCAGAAATAATTTCTCAGATAACTGGAGAAATTGTGCTCCTAGTTCAAGACATGTTTAAAAAATCTAGAGAGGAACTCAGGAACATGATGGAATCCCAACATAGGCAACAAATGGAATCCATAAAACAGGTGAAAATAGATTTCCAAGTGATGAAAATCTCCACTGAAAGTCTACACAGCAGAATGAGCCAATGTGAGGACAGAATTTCAGATATAGAAGATAAGATTGCAATTAGTGACCAGGAAAAGAAAAATTGCTTCAAAATTATAAGGGAACATGAGAAATCAATCCAGCAGCTGCTAGATGATGCAAAAAAGAATAACATAAGACTGATGGGGCTCAATGAAGAAACAGGAGAGAGTGGAGATGACATAAAAAAATCTCTTCACAGAAATAATGGTAGAAAACTTCCCAAACAGGGGAAAAGAGATTGACATACAGATAAGTGAGGCATATAGGAATCCAATTAGCCTTGATGAAAAAAATCTACACATAGGCATATAATTGTTAAGATCTCAGAAACTCAACAGAAGAACAAAGTTCTACAAGCAGTTAGAGAAAAGAAACAAATCACATACAAAGGAAAGGCCATTAGAGTCACAGCAGACTTCTCAACACAAACCATCAAGGCAAGAAGAGCTTGGAGTGATATATTCCAAGCTCTAAAAGAAAACAGCCTACAACCCAGACTGATGTGCCCTGCAAAACTATCTTTCAAAATTGATGGAGAAATAAGATACTTTCATGACAAAGAGAACCTTAGGAACTTCGTGAATACCAAACAAGCACTGCAAAAAATTTTACACAATACAATAGGAACAGACATTGAGGATCACAACCCCAGGAAGCAAAGCACAATGAACCCATCTGGCATGACAAGAAATTAAATGTAAAGGGGGAGAAGCCAACAAAAAGAAAAAGTCATGGCAATGACAAGTCAATAAGTTTCAGTTATAACCATCAACGTTAATGGCCTCAATTCTCCAATCAAAAGAAATAGACTGGCAGAATGGGTCAAGAAGCAAAATCCATCAATATACTGCATACAAGAAACACACTTAATTCAAAAGGAAATTCATAGGTTGAAAGTTAAAGGGTGGAAAACAATACTCCATGTGACAGGAACCTGAAAAAAAGCAAGAGTAGCTATCCTCTTGGCAGATCAAATAGATATCAAACCAACACTCATTAAGAGAGATGAATAAAGACACTACACCCTTGTAAAGGGAACAGTCCAAGAGGAAGAGATGACAATCATAAATATCTATCCACCAAACACTAGTGCACACAACTATATAAAATACTAAAGGACATGAAAAGTCATATATGCACTAATACAATTGTAGTGGGGGACCTCAACACCCCACTGTCACAGATAGATCAACTAGACAAAAATAAATAATGAAATACTAGAAATCAATTGAATTCTTGAACAAATGAACTTAACAGATGTTTACAGAATGTTCCACCCCCAAAAATCAGAATATACCTTCTTCTCAGCTGCACATGGGTCATTTTCCAAAGTAGACCAGATACTTGCACATAGAACATGTTTAAGTAAGTGCAAAGGAATTCAAATTATCCCCTGTATATTATCGGACCATACTGCCATGAAGTTGGAGATCCATAACAAAAGAAACTCAAAAAAGTTCATAAAGACGTGGAAATTGAATGACACACTTCTGAATAACCAATGGGTCACAGAGGAAAATAAAGAAGAAATCAGACAGTTCCTTCAATTAAATGACAATGACAGTACAACATATCAGAGTCTATGGAACACAATGAAAGCAGTCTTATGAGGGAAATTCATAGCAGTGAATACACATATTAGGAAAACAGAATGAGCCCAATTAAACAACCTGATGCTGAACCTCAAGCTTCTAGAAAAAGAAGAGCAGGACAACCCCAGTGCTCATACAAGGGAGGAAATTATAAAGATCAGAGGAGAAATCAATGTAATGGAGACTAAGAGACCAATACAAAAAAAACAATGAAGCCAAGAGTTGGTTCTTGGAAATAATCAAAAAAATTGAAAAACCCTTAGCCAACCTTATCAGATAAAGAAAAGAAAAAGCCCAAACCCATACAATTAGGAATGAAAGGAGTGAAATTACAACAGACCCAGCAGAAATCCTGATGATCATCAATACCTACTTCCAGAATCTATATGCCAATAAGATGGAAAACACAGAAGAAATGGACAGATTCCTGAATACATATGAATTATCAAAGTTGAACAAAGAAGAACTAAAATTTCTAAACAACCCAATATCAACCCATGAAATTGAAAACATAATCAAAAACTTACCAACCAAGAAAAGCCTGGGCCCTGATGGCTTCACTGCTGAATTCTACAAGATATTGAGAGAGGAACTACTGCCACTACTGTTTAAACTCTTCAATGAAAGTGAAAGGGAAGCAATACTCCTAAATTCACTTCTGGAAGCAAGCATCACCTTGATCCCCAAAGCAGAGAAAGACCCAACTGAAAAAGAGAACTATAGACCAATCTCACTAATGAACATAGACACAAAATTCCTTAATAAGATACTGGCAAACAGAATGCAGAAGATCATCAAGAAGATTATACACCCTGATCAAGTGTGATTCATCCCAGGAATGCAGGGTTGGTTCAACTACGAAATCAATTGATGTAATACACTATATCAATAAGAGCCAAGGACAAAAACCATATGATTATCTCCATAGATGCAGAAAAAGCATTTGACAAAATCCAACATGCATTTATGATAAAAACCTTACAAAAAATTGGAATAGACGGTCTCTACCTCAAACTGATGATAGAAGCCATCTATGAAAAACCAACAGCCAATATCATACTAAATGGTCAAACACTGAAATCCTTCACACTCAAATCAGGAACAAGACAAGGATGTCCACTATCACCACTCTTGTTCAATATAGCTCTGGAAACATTAGCGATGACAATTAGGCAAGAGAAAGAAATAAAAGGAATAAAGATAGGTAATGAAGAAGTCAAATTGTCATTATTTACAGATGACATGATACTCTATATACAAGACCCCAAGAACTCCACCAAAAGTCTTCTAGACTTAATAACCAAATTCAGTCAAGTAGCTGGTTACAAGGTCAACACACAAAAATCAATAGCTTTCCTCTACACGAATGACAGACTCACTGAGAGAGAAATAGGGCAAACAATTCCTTTCACAATAGCATCCAAAAAACTGAAATACCTAGGAATCAACCTAATGAAAGAAATCAAAGACCTCTTCTCTGAAAACTATGTCACTCTGAAAAGAGAGATTGAAGATGATATCAGAAAATGGACAGGCATCCCCTGCTCCTGGGAAGGAAGGATTAATAGAGTGAAAATGGCCATACTTTCAAAACTGCTATATAGATTCAATGCAATTCCAATTGAGATCCCAGCAGCATACTTCATGGACCTTGAGAAAACAATCCAAAAATTCATTTGGAACAAGAAGAAACCCACAATAGCAAAAGCAATTCTAGGTAACAGAGACATGGCAGGGGTTATCCCAATGTCCAACCTGCCACTATATGACAAAGCTACTGTGATAAAAACAGCATGATACTGGCAAAGAAACAGACTTGAGGACCAGTGGAACAGATTAGGTGATGCAGAAACAATGCCCAACACACTCAGCCATCTCATCTTCGACAAAGAAGCCAAACACCCTCACTGGAGGAAAGATAGCCTCTTTAATAAATGGTGCTGGAAAAATTGGGCTTCAACTTGTCAAAGAATACAACTCGACCTATATCTCTCACCATGCACTAAACTAAAATCAAAATAAATTAAAGATCTAAATATTAAAATAGAAATGCTAAACCAATTGGAACAGAGGTTAAAAACCTCAGTTGCCTGTGAAGTAGCACAAACAATAAACAAGAGTGAACTCTTCTTATTAAAAAGCTTCTGCACAGCAAGAGAAACCACCAGCACTATGAACAGATAACCCACAACGTGGGAAAAAATTTTCACCTGTTTTTCCTCAGACAAAGGTCTACTATCTTGAACCTGTAAAGAGCTTAAAAAGATCAGACCTCTCAAATTTAAAGACCTAATCCGAAAATGGGCATTTGAAATGAGCAGACATTTCTCAGACAAAGAAATAGAAATAGCAAATAAATACATGAAAAAATGTTCAACATCACTGGTCATTCAAGAGACACAAATGAAAACAACACAGATTCCACTTCACTCCAGAAAGAATGGCTGCTATCATGAAATCAACCAATAACAAATGCTGGTGGGGCTGTGGGGAAAGAGGAACCCTGCTCCACTGCTGGTGGGAGTGTAGACTGGTGCAACCACTGTGGAAATCAATATGGAGATACCTCAAAGAACTAGGACTGGAAGTCCCATTTGACCCCGCTATTCCACTGCTGGGGATCTTTCCCAAAGAAATAAAAGAATCATACCACAGTGATATATGTGCATTCATGTTCATAGGAGCACAGTTTGTAATAGCTAAAACTTGGAAACAGCCCAAATGCAAATGCCCATCAATTGGAGACTGGATAAAGAAAATGTGTTTTTTTTTAAAATAAAATGGAGTGTTACTCAGCCATAAAAAATGAGAAATTAGAGTCATTTATAGCTAAGTGGATGCACATTGAGGTGATATTCTTAACTGAAATAAATAGGACACACATGTATAAGTACCGAATAGTTTCTCTGGTGTGAGAAACTGAAAGTGTAAATGAGGACTAAAATGTATAATAGGTAATGTGAAATAGGAAAAGAAAGGGCAAAGGGAAAGGAAGTGGGAGGGCTAGGGGAAAAGAAAGAAGGGAATGGGATTAATATGAGAAAATGGAAAAATAGGAATAAAATCTTTGTAAATAGGGAGGACTGGAGGGGTTGAAGGGAGGGCTGGGCAAGGGTGAAAAATCAGAACCAAGAGAGACTATGTAAAGGTGCAAATTTCCACTGATGAATGTCATTATATTGTATACCTAAAATGTACCAATGATTAGAATGAATAATCGATAATGCAAAATAGGAAGAAAAGGTCCAAAGGGGTAGGGTTAGTGGGAGGGACAGGGGAAAGGAAAGAAGGGAAAGAAAAAATGCTAAGAAGTGGAAAAAATGGAAATAAAGTCTTTGTAAATAGGTAAGGGAGGGCTAGGAATGGGGAAAAAATAAGAACCAAGATGCACCATGTAAAGCTACAAGTTCCCAATGAGAAATGCAATTGTGTTGTATACCTAAAATGTACCAATAAAATAATTTAAGGAAAAAAAATTACTGAACTCATTATTTACTACAATTCATATATTAGTATTTTCAATTATTAATTAACCTTTTTAATCAATAATTATTGTTTTAATAATTAATTATATTAATTTATTTATTCATTGCTTATTTGAATTTATTCATGACTAGTTTGATCTAGAACATCTAGAACCAAGACTTTAAAAAAATGAAGTCTGTTAATTGGATCCTGTACATATTTTTTAATGATGTCCAAATATATTTCCTATAAGTTTATCCATTTCCTTGAAGAACAGTAACCTATCTTACACCTGTATCATCCTGAATTGTTCTTCACTATCTAGAAAATTCCAGTTTTTCAACATTTTCTATTGCATGTCTCCAATTGTTGATTCCAGTCCCCTAAAGAGAAAAGTGTGTTTTTAATAATTAATTTTTATAAAGTTTGGAATTCAAGTTTCTTATAAATTATTATGACTTTTGCTTAGTATTTCACTCACCCTGCTCATTCCTAGTGAAAAATATTTTCCTTCCCTTACATTTATTGTCTGTTCAAAGAAATGAAAACTGCCACTCTTTTTGGACATAAACTTTTAGGTTTATGCAGTGTTTAATGAAATAATGATGAAAGCTAGAAAATAAACTGATATCAATGAGTTCAAAAACTGACTGCATTAACATCCTATAGAATCTGTACTAAATTATCTAAAAACTCAGTGACTAAAATAATTCATCATTACTTTAGAAGGCAAAAATCAAAATTAGGTTGCACTGAGCTGAAATCCCTATGTCAACAGTTTCATGCTTTCTGGATATCCTAGAGGACAGCACATTTTCTTTCATTTTCTAGCTCCTGGAAGTACCTGGGTTTTTTGCTGATAGCCCTTTTTTCATGGTTGAAGTCAGCAGCATCACTGAATCTTTTCTCTATGTCTGTTTCTTCAGTTCTATTATCTTTCCCACTTTGAATTTTTGGCTTTATTTTATAAGCACACTTGTGATTAGAATTAGTCTACCTGGATAATTCAGCATAATCTTCCCTTCTCAAAATTCTTAACAAACATGATCTATATAGTTTTTTTATGATGCAACATAATATATTCAAAGAATCCAGGAATTAGAATGTGAATGTCATTGGAGCTATTATTTTGTATTGCCTAAAACATTCTGCACATCTGTTCATAAGGCAGACATAGCTAGGTAAAGAATAACATGCCTCTAGTGTATTGAGTATCAAAATTGAGGAAAGAGATTAGTGTATGGCAAAATGACTGGGCAAGTAAACATGACCTGTCAATCACAGAGATCAGGACATGTGCAGAACAGCTTTCAATCCCTGCATCTTGTACCAATAAAAGAATATTTATCTTCCATTCTTCTGGCACAATACTGTCAGGTAAAAGGGCAAAAAACCAAGACCAAACCGGGCTGCAACAAGCCTTTATTAGGGGAATAGATCTTCTGGGCTGTCTCTGAACAAATGAGAGAAAAAAGCAATATGGCCAGGGCAGGGAGAGTCTTTTATAGAGACTGGAGTGGGACTTGTAGGGGCTGAGGTGGGGTTGAGGGAGGTAGTGATAAGGAATGCAGGAGTCGGTGATGTCACTAGATGGTAGGAGGTGAGCGAGTATTAGGTTACTCTCTAGGTCAGAACAGGGGCATGCTGGGAAGAAGGGTTTGTTCTGTGGTGGGAGCAACCATCTTGGCATGATGTCATGCAGGAGAGGGGGCAAGGCACCATAAGAAGAGGGCAGCTACTATACATAATACCTGCTGAGGTAGTGGGAGAACTATCATTCCAGACTTTTGTTTTATGATAGTTGGGTGAATGTCTCTTCTTCTGGAACAGCTTTCTGCTGGCAAGGGGTGAAGATTGGGGGTAGACCTGGATCTGATGAGGCCTGTCACAAGTGAGGACCTCTTCCTTTTGCCCTACTGGGTGGTACCCTGCCATGATAATTCCATGACTGTCTGATTGGTGAATGCCCTCAATTGTTCCTGCAAGAAATTTTGAAAACAGCTAACCAGGCATGGTCCAAAACAGAGAATTAAACAGATAATACTGAGGGGGTCCCAAGAGTAGTAATAGCCAGGGGAGCCATGAGCTCCAGGAACCAAACATACCCCACCATTGATTAGTACCTTGGGGGGCATATCTATCTGGCCCATTGAGTTTTAATTTTTTTCATTTGACATGTAATTTTTTTATTCATTATTTACATAGGTTTTACAGAGACAGCTGGATGTTTAGGGGCTCATTTGTTATAGAAGTAAGAGACTGTTATGGAAGTAAGAGATCATAGCTCCTGATCTAAAGGCCCATGTATCATGTGCTTACTCCTAGAGAATGAGTGGAAAAGTGATAAACACAATTTATATAATCTTTATAATCCTTTTTTTAATGGAATATAAAAGGTGTATGTAACTGAGCAAATGTCTTTTGGAGGTCAACATACCGATGAGTGTAGTGTTACTATGAACCTGACTTGTCCTTTCAATTCAAGGCCATGAAAACACATTTTAGGTTGATAGTTCCAGCAAAGCCATTAAATAGTTGTGTAAAGGACAGTTTTATTCCTGTATCTCTATGTTTTTGGAACCCTCCTAGATATATTTAAAAATAAAGAGAACTGATAACCTCAACAAGGACACTGGCCAACTTAAGGTGATCAAGTGTAACATAAAAGAGTTGATCTTTTTAGACACTGGTAGGTATCCAGGAAATATGAGCACAATGAGAAGAGGCATCATAAACAGAGAACAAGGATGTACATTATTTTTAAAGGGATAAATCTTGTAGCTGCTTGGTATAGAACTTATCCTGACTATAGCTGACAAGCAGGTGATTTTTTCCCAATACTCTTACTTTATGGTTTTTTGGTTATTTTTGCTTTTGATCACTATACAATAGTTAATTAGTTATCACAGAATCAGGAAAGCACTTATCTAAAAGGAGAGATCTGGAGATCAGTGGTTTCTAGGATTGGACACCCGTAAAGAACATATTTTAATTTTTCTGAAAAGAATCTGTACACACTTGTAGCTAATTAACGATTTTCCCTTCTATTTAGTACCCAAAGTTTTGTCTTTTTGAAATGGCTGTGTCATGAGTGAACCAAAAGATTTTAATGGGTGGGCTATGTCTTAATTTTTCTGAAGTCTAGCTTTATTATTATGTCATTCTTTTATACCTCTTTTGGTTATTTTTTCTGCTTGGGTGTTTAAGACCAAGTTAAAGTGAGACCTGTATCAATCAATATGAACCTCTTGTTATCTATCATGGTCAGTTAAGTCTCCCCAGACCATTACTTTAGAACCATGTATAAAGCCTCTCTGCTCTTCTGTTAGTGTCAGCTCTCCGGATGAGTCATGGCCTTCCTTGACCAAGTTGTTTTCAGTGAAAGCGTGGGAAATTTTTTCTTGGTGACCCTCCTTTGGCACACAGTACATTGTCCTTTGGTGTCCAGCAATCTCCCTTTTCAGGAGGTTGAGTGACTTACCAAAGATGTAGGACCCTGTAGAGAACATTCCCTCATGTCCTGGATCTTTGTTGACTTTGAGGGGCCAGGGCCAAAATATTGGCTGACCTCATAGCCCAGTTACCTTTTGAGTTTTGGTCTCCAAACTTTAGTTATTGAACACCCAGAAGAGAAGGTCAATAGCATTAGCATTGTAACAAGAGTAATGAGTTTAACTATTATGATTTTACCTGAATAACAAGCATTTTGGAATTTAAATATAGAGAATTGTTATTATTATCAGTCATGGTTGTTTTAGTAGTTGAATTCCTGTAGAATATTAACAGAAAAAGAGCCACAAATAATATTTTAACATGACAATTATGATGACTTTATCTTTGTAGCACATTTAAATGTCCATCTTGATTTTTAAAAGCCATTGTTAAAACACTCATTTTTTAAAAAAAAAAACAAAAGTTTTTACCTAAATTATAATATTTTAAAAAATAAATAAATAAACAAAATTATTATCTTTTGATAGGATACCATCTAAAGAAATATCTCAGCCCATATATGTATCTGTTGTCATAAATAGCTGGAATGTATGAAAAAGGCAAATACCTGAATCAGAAAGAGGTTATTATCATAAACAAATATTAGAAAACCTGTACACCCAGAAAGTATAAATACATTTAGGACATTTAGTACACCAGAAAAAGTAAAACCTTGTTATTGTTGTTTTTACAGGATATTTAGTCCTTTGAAAATGACCAGTGTAAGCATACCATAATAACATATTTAGAATTTATCCCTTTGATGACAACTGATGTAAACATAGTATAATAATGTAAGTAATATTTATTTCTGTAAGTCTTTTATAAGGCTATGAATACTATCGGGTCAGTCTGTTGTAAGATGAAAACTGTTGAGGTCCCCCTAGTGAACAAAGACTGGAAAATATTTCCATGTGGCCTCTCCTTTGTTCACCAAAGGGAGTATGCCTTGAACTTAATAATCTTTATTTATAAATGAAACAGCTGTACTATTGGACAAAAAACAAAGATATAAGACAATTTCTAAAACTAGAGTGCACTCAAATATATTTAGCCCAATGGAATTATAATCTCTTTATAATTTTAGGTTTATAATTATAAATAAGACTATTTAAAACATTTTTTAAGTCAATTAACAGAGATCTCTTGTAGAATTAAAATCAGAAGCAATGAAGCCTCTATACCTGTAAACCTTTTGTAACAAACTTGAAACCAACAAGTAAACATACACATTTCCTTTATAAATCACTTCCACACACCTTCTTGACATACCTAGGCCTTTTGGTCTTGTCCTGTGAACAAGACAAACATATAAAATCCTTTTATATCAAAAATAAATATTTTACTTATAGCTTTTAAAATATTTTGTCTCCAACTCACTATAAACATTTTATACTTTTGTCAGTCATTATCTCATCCCTAGTGGTTTTTGTTAAGTAAATAAAGTTCCAACTCCTGTTTAATGGTTAGACACAGGTGGTTTCTGACACTGATTACAGCTCTAAACACCTGACAGTTAAGGCACATATATCACAAATTTGTTCAAGGATTCCCACTTCATTCTTTAGAGCTAGGACATTATCTATAGTGGAACTACAAATCAAAGAATCTATATAACCTTCAATTTAAACAGCAGAAGCAATTGGTAAGTCAAGTTTTTAAAGGGATATACTACCTAGTTTGCTTCCACAACTACTTTAATACCTAATCTATTAAACTTTAAAACTTTTTCCTATCAACAGAGTTATAAAGTGGGGGGTAGTATGAGTGGTGAGTGATCAGCTCAGGCTAGGAGTACTTGAGAAGGAGAACAGGTTTGACAGAGGGAGTGTTAAGAGCATAGGTAGAAAAGGCTTATATGTAGGGGATTTCTGACCATTTGCCATTGCATTGACAGGAGTTGTGTAAATCACACAGTATGTTAAAATTGAAAGTGCCATTTTTGGGCCATGGAAACCCATTATCTATTTTATACTGAAGCCAAACCTGATTACAATAGAAAATAAGTCTTTTTGGCTTAAAGTCTGGCCCCAACAATCCAAGGGGTTTGTGTTGTGCCAGAAGGCAGCCTGGAGGTGTTGAGGGGCAGGGTTTGGATTGTTGGGCCCCCTGGTTAGAGCAGGTGAGGAGGAGGCAGCTCCCAGGGAGAAAGACAAAGGGGAGAAGTGTCCTTGTCTCCTTTGATAATCTCCGAGTGAGTCTCCCAGAGGGAGAGAACGAGAGGAGGGGGGCTGATAGGATGTCTCCCAGGGGCACGGTCCTGGGCCCAGTGGCTGTGGGGGTTTCTCTGACCAAGTGCTTGGATTTCTGAGAAGTCCCCAGAGGGAGAGAGAATGAGACAGAGAACCCAATGAGAGGGAGGCTGATCTCCCTACTCACCCAGACATTGGTGACTGGTGTGGATGTGTAGCATCAACAATGGCAAAGGTAGAAAGCCCCAGAGGGTCCTGGCAATGGCAGATAGGGTCCATCCAATGGAGATGGCCAAAAGGTCAATCAACCCCTTCCTGTGGGGGATGGTCCATTAATGGACCATCTACCATCCGAGTCTCAGCACCGGAAATGTCAGGTAAAAGGGCCAAAAACCAAGACCAGACCAGGCCGCAACAAGCCTTTATTAGGGGAATAGACCTGCTGGGCTGTCTCTGAACAAAAGAGAGACAAAAGCAATATGGCTGGGGCAGAGAGAGTCTTTTATAGAGACTGGGGTGGGACTTGTAGGGGATGAGGTGGGGTTGAGTGAGGTAGTGACTAGGGAATGGAGGAGTTGGTCACTTCATTAGGTGGTAGGAGGTGAGTGAGTATTAGGTTACTCTCTAGGCCAGAACAGGGGCATGATGGGAAGAAGGGTTTGTTCTGTGGTGGGAGCAGCCATCTTGGCATGATGTCACACAGGGGAGGGGGCAAGGCACCATAGGAAGAGGGCAGCTACTATACATAATACCTGCTGAGGTAGTGGGAGACCTATTAAATGCCAATCAAGATTTTGATAGGACAACCTAGATCTGACATCAGAATGGGGATATAAAATATGGTGGGCATTAGCCTGAGAGCCACTGCCTTCTTTCTTTCTCAGTGGCTCATTCTGCATGCAGAGCATATTTCCTTCTCTACTTTAATTGGCCCACACTCCTGCCACAGAACACTCTTTTCAGAGATCTATTTTACCCATCTTATCTTTAGTACATTTCATAAGTATAAAATCTTGCTGTCTTATTTCCTGTCCAGTTCTTTGTTCAGCACTACAAGATTCAGGAAGAGTCTTCTGGGAAAAACAAAACACCCAACTATCCTGCTAACATTTTTGGTGAGCCAGTCAGCAAATTAAAAAGAATTATTGAAGCCTGGGGCCACATCCCTTACCACCAGTGGCCACAAAATAAGAGCATCAAGAGAGCAGACCACTCCTGTCCAAAGAGCCCACAGCAACCCTGAGACTTCCCATGGACCAGGCCGCAGTTTTGGGCCTCAGTTGCCAACATGACCAGAAATCTTGGCTATGGTGCAAAACCTGGTTCAGGCTCAGCAGCAAGAGGATATGGGTGGGGCTGTGGCCCTGAGACTAGAGCCATTAAAGCAGGCCGGTCCAGTGGTTAACCATTCTGAACCACCCAATTGTTCTGCCCTGTTTGTTAAATCTTACCCTTATAGATAAGAGCTAAAGCCTTAGCTTTCAGGTAACATATGGGACTTATCCCCTATTCTCTTTTGAATCTGGCTGGGTCCCCTCCTTGTTACTTCTAACAAAAATTCAGGTAATTGAAAAATGTGCCAAGATCTGCTACTCAGGGCCTGAGTAGAACAAAAAAAAAAGTCAATAAAGGTCAACTCCACTGGTTGCGAGTAGGCAAAGTAGATCTATCCTTGCAGTTAGTTTTTAAGCTTTTTTTCCCCTTTTCTTCTCTTAAATGCTATAAAAGTGGTTTCTACCTCTACTGCCTAAAGGTAATTACCAAAGATTTTATTATTGCGAATAATGATAGGGATATTGTTTCTTCAGTGACTAAATGGAGCTCCTGGGGGGCTCTGTCCTAATCCTTTCCCTAGTAGTGAGTTTCTCAAGTAGCTAGTTGAAGTCTCTTGGAGAGATCTACCCTTCTCTGGTAGCTGGTGAATCCTCTGGGGGGCTCTACCCATCTCTCTAAGTAGTCATAGTAGGCTGTATGTTATAGAGAGTTCTAAGGAAAAGTAAATAAAAAGATACTGGGGCCACTTCAGGCAGAATCTATCTGCCTGGTAGTACTTGAGTTGAACAAAGGATCCTCCTAGAAACTCAACGTGCCTGTCTTCTTCTCCAGGGAATACCATCTGAAGAAACACAGACCTAGCCTCCTCTCTCCACAGGCTCCATTGTTAACTGGCTAGCTTGCTTCTAAAAATGGCTCACCAACTAAATGTTACCTGGTCCTGGGTTGTTCACCTTTCCCTCTAGAGTTAGATTCCAGGTTCTTCTCCTCTCACAAAAAGAATTCAATGAGAAAAGCAAAACTAGTGACAACATCTATTTGAGAAAGTAAAAGTGAAGAGTGTGGGAGAGAGTGACACTGCTGAGTGAACTTAGGCTGAGTAAAGAGTAAAAGAGGGTAAACACACACACACACACACACACAAAAAGTACACACTACTCACCATCTCCTGGAAATGTAGTGTGGGCTATCAAGGAAAGTTACAGTAGCAAGCTCTTCATGGCTCCCCTTGGCTTTTATGCTGTCCAAAACTTGGGGAGGGATCCCATGCCTTAGGCTTATGTCACATCTAGGCCAACCAACTGAAAACCTGCTAAGGTTCTTGGTAGAAGTCCAAGTGCAGGGCATTAGGAACTGTTCTGCACATGTGTCCAGGATCTTGTAATTAACAGATCACACCTACTACCCCAGCTATTCTTCCATGCCCTAATCTCCTATCTCACCATGACATGCCAGGAAAATATCCTGCAGCTCTCAGCCACCCCATTAGGCTGTATCCTTAAAAAGTGCAAACAGTTGGACTCTAAAATAGTCATAGTGGGTTACAGATTGTGGAGAGGGTTGAGGAAAGGTGCACTTTGGGTAGAAAAATCGTCCTAGTAGTAACTGAGTCTCACAAGGAATGGCTTGGAAATACATGGATCTCCTCCTTATACAGGTGTCACCCTTTGAAGGACCCCAGACCTAGTCATCTCTCTCTCTCCATAAGCCCAATGCAATAGAGGTTTGGTTCACTATAAACTAGCAAATGGTAAAAGATGGGTACAGAATGGCAGTATAAATAATGATCATATTCTTCAGTTAAGATCTGTTTTTGGAAAATGTAAGAAAAGTGGTGTAAAATCCCTATCCACAAGCTTTTATGGCTCTTTATCTCTAAAAAGGCCCCAAAAGTATACCACTTAAAGAGGCCTCCAAGAAAGATGAAGTTGATATCTTCAAAGATCATGTCCTCAGATGTGACTCTGTCTCACAGGGGAATGTGGATCTCTACTATATGTTTAATGAAATCAACTTCATCAGGGAGTCTCCTTGACCTACTCCTTAAAATAGGCCAGTAAAACTCCAGGAACTCCTTCAGAGGCTAGCACCCCAGAGAGACTCATTATTTATCCAAGATCCCTGTATGTTTGCATATGGCCCTCCAGACCCCTATGATCCAATTAATGGACATGGCCTTTTTTGTGTTCAGTAACCAGGATATAGATGTGGAATGAAGAAGAAGAAGGACTCAAACAAAAAGGCAGATGAAAATTATGGCTGTTGAAATTGACAAAGTTGCAAGCTTACCCAAATCAGCCAAGCAAAGACTCAGGGCCAATCAAAGCCTCCTTTACATGCAAGGAAACTGGACTCTGGGAATCTGACTGTACCAAGGCACTCCCCAGGCCCTGCTTTGTTTGTGAAGTGATGATGTGCCTGATTCATGGCTCTAGAGGATTGACAGTCCCCACTTTCAGACAGGAGCTAGACCAGCCAAAACCATCACCTCACACTCTGAGAAAAGGATTGAAGGGACAAGGCTTATCTTAAATAGCCCTGTCCACAAACATCACCATCTCCTGTAACACCAAAAGAAAAACAAAAACAAAAAATTTCAGGTAACTCTGGATGTCATGGGTAAGCAAATTCAATTACATTGTTTTAGAGTATTTCTTTACAAAAACAAACAAATAAACAATCCTCTTCTAGATCACTAGCCATAATTGGAGTCAAAGGGGGCCTTAGTCAGAGCTTCTTCACTTCTACTTTGTTAACTGTCTCAAAGTGTCCTACTAATAAAATTGAGGACTATTCTCCAATTCTGGTAAAACCTAAAGCAGATTTTACCTATTGAGACTATACCAGACACACTTGAGGTTACTCTTAATCCTGCCACAGACCTACAAAAGCAGGCAGGATATCAGTGACCTGCCCCTCTAAGACCTGAGGAGGTGTGGTACACTGATAAGTGCAGTTTTGTCCAAAAAGGCATGTTATATAGTTGTCAGTTAACAACAGGTTATTGAGATCAAACTATTTCCCCCAGGGACCTCTGCTCAAAAAGCTGATCTTGTAGCCCTTATGTGAGTACTAATAGTAAAGAAAGGAAAGAAAAGAAAGAAAGAAAGAAAGAAAGAAAGAAAGAAAGAAAGAAAGAAAGAAAGAAAGAAAGAAAGAAAGAAAGAAAAATACAGACTCCAAATATGCCTTTCTGCTGTGACATGCCTGTTCAGCAAACTAAGAGGGGGTTAGGGCTTGTTAACTCATAAGCACAAGCAAAAAATTCTACAACTTTGTAGAGACAGTCTATCTTTCTAAGCAGGTCACCATTATCCACTGTAAGGCACACCAAAGAAAAGTATGAAAATTTCCTTGAAAATTCAAAGGGCTGATACAGAGCCAAAAAGGACAGCCTTACATCCCCTCAATACCCTAGCCTTATTCCCAATTCCTAAAAATGCATTATTTCTTCCAGCAAAGTAGTAGAAAGCTATAAGTATCATACATGAAAAATGATCACTCAAAGTTTCACAGGACTAAGACTAGCAGCAACAACCTGACAGGTCTGTAAAGCTTGCCCATTCTGTGCTTAATAATCCTAGGAAACTCAGACTACCTCCTTTGTTAAAAATCTATAGAGAGGGGAAAACACACCCTGTGGAGGACTGGCAATTGTAAATCCAGCTCCACCTGAACTGTCTTAAAAAACAACAACAACAACAACAACAAAACCCCTCCTATAAACCTTTGAAAGACTTAAGGCTCCTCTTCAAAAAGCAAGACTCCAGAATTGCTTCTGGTACAAATTAATAGTCACTAATGACCTCTAATATACCACAGATTAAATGGATACTGTATTAAAACACCTGCTTTTAATTAAATCCATAATTTCAATAGTCTTATTGCAGCTCCAGCTCTCAGGCTTTCGGTAGTCTAATATTATTTTTTACTATACTTTCTCCTCCATAGGAAGCATGGATATAGCTAATTGCTAAATCTGTTATAATCCATATACCAAACATACCAAAAATATTGTAACCTACTCCTTCTCATCTTTGAGCTCTATGTCCCCAATAATAGTACAATTTATTTATTCAAGGGTTTAAATGCTGATCCAGACTACAGCCCATAACTCTCCTGACAAGATCACCAAGCTTTCTCCCACTAAGTGGATAGGGCACTGATTCTTTACTTATTGTCTTCTTACAGATGTTTTTCAACCCACCTTGTGAACCAAAACATCCCAAGGTAGTTAGAAAACAACTATTCACCTGTAAATAGGCCCTACAGCCCCTTTCAGCCAAAACTAGTGATAAATACAAAGACTGTCACAGATTCAGCAGCTCATATAAATTAGAGGGATTTCTATCTCTCAGTGGGAAATGAGGCACGAATTTAGGGCATGGCAAAGCAGCTGACCAAGCAAGTGTAACCTGTTAACCACAGAGATTCAGGATATGTACAGAATACCTCCTAAGCCCTGCATTGTTATAAATTAGAGAATACTATCTTTAATTCTTGTTGCACTAGATCAATCAAGTTTTTGATAACACAGACTAGATTGGCCACCAGAATGGGGGTATAAAACATGGTGGCCATTGGACTCATGGCCACTGTCTTCTTTCTTTCTCAGCGGCCCACTCAGCATACAGAGTGAATTTCCTTTCTTACTTTAATTGATTCACACTCACTCTGTAGAGCACTTCTTTCCTTATCTTTAGTACTTTAATAAATATGCATAAAACTTCTCTACCTTGTTTCCTAAATTTTGTTGAGGAGATGAGTCTACGGTGACCCCTGGGAAGAACACAAAAGCTTAGAACCCCAGCTAACAAAACCACATTGCTAGCTGTGTGTTGGGATGTGCATCAGTTTGGGAGGCTGAGACAGTAGAATTACCAGATTATCTGAGAAACATATCAATTTAGAGACCCAATCTCAAAAAAATTAAATCAAGTAAATAAAATAAAATGTGTTGGTGATGTAGCTCAGTGCATAGGCCCTGAAATCAATTCCTAGCAGTGCCTTTCCCATAAAAACCATCCCCCAGTATTGCCACTAGAAAAGTTCAAAGAGGGAAAATAATGTCTATTGGTCTACAAAATCAGCCAACTAGAAGCCAATAAAAATATCATTCCCAGAATATATGTCACATGTTTTATTATGTTTATTTACAAACAAAAATCATGAAGAATTGTCCTTGTTAACAAAAAATTGCAATTCTATATTTTATATTGAGAATGAAGTAAATTATATTTAATTAGTCATTAAAGGACAAAATTTCCTTTTTTCTCTTTTTGTTCCTTCTTTAATTAAGGATAAGTAAATATTCGAATGTACATATCCATATTAATATATGGATATATTTTTCAATGACACACCCTTATTTTTTAAGGAGAAAACCTTATTGCTACATTTTAGGTATACATTATGATCACATTCATCATTGGGAATTTAAACCTGTACATGATATATCTAGGTTCTTGCTTTTTCCCCATTTCCTTTTCTTCCCTTCCATCCCTTCACCCCTCCATCCTTTCACCCCTCCCTATTTACAAAATTTTGTTTCCATTTTTTCCTTCTCTTCTCATATAGCCTTCAGAATTTTAATTTTGGTGGAACTTATTGATGAAAAATGAACCTAATGTTGCTTTTGTATCCTGATAATCTCAACATAACTGTTGTCATGTATAAACACACCTCTACTGCCAACAATGTGTTTTTCTATACAGTTTGATAAAATTGGAATACCTTGTATTTTATTTTTTCCTCATTCTTATTCCTGAAAAATATTTTTAATTTAATTTTCTCTATTTCAAATGAGGAAAGGACATTTTTCATGTGTAAGTATTTTCACATTACATGTTCTAAGGCTCTGAGTTTAGAGTAAGTGACTCAGAATAAATGTTCAAGATATTGTTATAGTGTTGCTGGAATCTGGTCACAGGATCCATTTTGATTCCTTTACAACAGTACTAGTGACTGATGAGATGCATTTCAGTGTCAAATCCCCCACAGAATTGGCACCACCATGTACAGTGGTCCAGACACTGAGGACACACAGCAACAGAGCCATGTATATAAGCAACTTTTAACTTTCAGTGGGATTATGTTGGCACCATTTCCCACAGTCTGAAAAGCCCAGGTTTTTTTTTATTATTTTCTGAGATAGAGTCTTAAATTAATTTCACACCTAACTGGAAGTTATTTGATTCTATGATACATCTAATAATATTTTGGTCATCTTCATTTACTTGGTGCTAAAAAATCTACAAAAATGACACTTTTTTTCCATTTTTTATACATAGATCATACAGCAACTTACCTTAGTGTTCTAGTTAGAACTAAAGAAAAAAGCACAGTGCTTGACTTGATGTAATCTTCAAACTATTTAAATATATTTTCACTTTTTAAATTAAAACTCAACTTATAGGAATCATGAAATGAACAAAGTGTCAAAATACATAGCATGGGACCTGGTAGCCATTAAGTTTACAACAAGCGGCAAGGTTTCTATTGTTTCACTCATATATAGGATATTTATGCATTAGAATACCACAAAAGTAAGAGTTATAGCAGTAGAGATACAGCACACAACTGTAGAATGTTTGTGTGAAGCAGAGGAAAGGTACAGAATAGGTTAAGAAGGATAAAAGTGTCAGAAGGGGAAGGAAAAACTGGTGTCATTTCCAATTTTAAACAGGACAGATCTCAAAGGAAGATAATATATGAGACAAAGGGAAGCAAGTGAAGGATTTTTCTGTTTATATTAAATAGCAATCACAAAAACATCCTAAGAATATAATCAGTACAAAAGTACAAAGATAATGTCTTGCATGTTGCAAAAAATGTGGATGCTTGCATATGAAATTTAACATATGAAAAATATTTTGTACCTCACAGTTAAGAATGTCATATAAATTCTTTCAAATAAAAATTATCAAATGGTTTTCCTGAATGATAGTCTTTGATCACTTCATATAGATCAGTAAACGAAATGTCTTGCAAGAGATTTTTGTTTTTACCTCATATTAGCAAGAAGGCTTTTAAAAATTTTGAGTGCATTTTAGGAAATGAGTAAAAGAATCAGGATTTATTATTTGATAAATATATATCGGTATTAATAATATATTAATTATAACATATACTATTAAACTCTAAAATTCCTAATAAAATATGAAAAAAGGATAGGTACTTCAGGGTAATCTTTTCCTTAAAGAAAGGTATTACTGTTTTGACCTCCATTACTAGTTCCTTCATGTTCATGTTACTTCTTGAAACTTAGTTAAGGCCTTAATAGTGAAGTAAAGTTCATGGTGATATAAACTGATTACATTGTTAACAATATTTGTAATTATCAAATCAACCCCATAAATATTACTTACTTAAATTATTACAATAATATTAAATTTAAAATGTGCTGATTATTTTGTGTATATTAACAGATATAAGGGCTTCTCAAACATTAAGGTACCAGGCCAGGGATTTAGCTCAGCAACACAGCTCCTACTTGCCTGGCAAGCATGAGGTCCTGAGATCGATGGGCCTGGTACAAAGAAAACAATTAAGTACTGATAATTAAAGTGTCTGATTTAGGAGAGCTGACATAGGAGAATGATAATGACAATTTTAGCAAGGGCTTATACCATGTACTGAGACATTTTTACATATACAAATGTTAACTGATTTTCCATCTAATATATTAATAATGTACAAAGTTTACTATAGTATTTACAATGCATAACGACATTATTTCCAAATTTGAATGTATAAAACAAATTATGTCAATGTAACGTTGAAGTTATGAAGATGTCTGAAATAAATATTAAAATTACTACAAAGTCTAACATGATAATAGGATACAACATATTACATTATTATTTTTGGTTGATAATTGGAAATTATGATATATTAAATATGGGAATATATGAGATGAAAAGATAATTTTAAACATGTATTTTTATATCTTTCAACATTCTTTTTTAAACATTATATTAATAAATAGTTATTATTAAGTCTGCCTAATTAATTATTCCTCTTTCTGTGTTCATTTAAGTAAAGAAATAATTTCTGGTCTGATTGAAGTTTTCATCTAGGTCACAAAATGCATTTGAGATAAAAAATACTTCACAAATTATCTGTGCATATACATTGCAGACAGTCATGAAAAAGATGAGACAGTGATATCATAAATTTCTATTCTGATTAAAACTCCATTGTAGATGGCCATTCTATACCGAATAGTGTTTTGAATTGTAGGTTTTGTATAAGCATTTACATAAAAATTGTATAATTGCAATCAGCCATCAATTGTGTTATATTTTGCTGTATTTTCCTTTCTTAGTTTGATATATGAATTGACAAAAATATCAGTATATGTCTGCTTTTAATTAAATGTAACTTATTTATGGGATTGGAATGTTCTTTAAAAATGCATAACATCTCATTTACAGAAGCTAGCTCATTATTCAGTCCAAAAATGACCAGTTATTTTAGTTCATCTCCACTTTAGACTATAATTTTTATATATTTTTTTAATTTTTTGACATTTTATTCCATTAGATTATAAACTACCTAATATATTATGTCCTTTAAATGGACATTTAACATATATTTTAATAGTACTTGTAACATTAATTTATAAAATAGGACTGTCTCAATACTGACAAAATATATTAAGTATCAATATATGATATTAATTTTCTCCCTTTTATTGGTGGAGTAAAACTTCTGTATCTGTCTCCCCTTGGTGAATGGTTTACTTCTTCAATATCTCAATTTTATTTTACCCTAGTAGCTCTATCTATAGAAAAATGTTATAAATCTATTTTTATATAGAAACTCTGTATACAGTTTCCTCATGAAAAAATCATTAATAAAATTATGCTAAGGATGAATCCATCAAATTATAGACATAATAAAACAGAATCATTATTTATCTTATATTGTTCCCTACTCCTTGCTTATTGGTGCTCTAAAAATATGTTAATTAATTGGGTGAAATCCTTTATATTACAGCACTGAGATGTATGGCATAAAATATAAAAGTTTTCTTCTCAACTTCAAAAGAAGTCCTTTCTCTATACTAAGGCCATAAAATGTGTTCAGAAACTCATTACCCTAAAATTATAGTATTTATAGCTGAGGATATGTCTATCATCTAGCTTTTCACCTTCATTTTACAAATACATTAGCTGGCATAACCTTCTGACGTGATTTGATAAATATCACATTAACACTTAAAAATAAATCTAAAATAATACTAAATGTCCTTACCTCTATTTAATTTTTAACCACAATTTAGATGACAGAATCATACATGTTATGTTTAGAATTTGATGCAAAATAAAATCCACACATATTCTTTATTCTAGATTATATTAGCTGTTTGTACACCTAATTAAATTGATTTCAAAAATGTGCATTTTTTTAAACACAGCAGTACTGTTTTTCTCAAAAGTTCGTGAATCTATCCTGACCTTATTCTTAAGTGAAGAACATATTTTAGATCCTTTCAACATAATGGTTTGACAGTAAATGCTTTTTCTCATAAGGAGAATTCATTTTCTGGCATCTATATTATTATGAAATTGGAAAGATCCTATATTTTGTGTTTGTCCTTCACTACAATGGTGCTCTATTCTTATTTAATCACCATTATAAAAGAGATTGAGGTCTGAGTATAGTCAGGAAATGAGTTAATTTTATGTCAGGTCTACCAGAAGAATGACTATGCTAACCTTGTATACAATATCAGATGTAATGTATTAACATGAACATTCATCAGAAAATACAAATAATTACAGAGCATTGTCTTAGCTTGAACAGAAAGTGAATATTTTTTAACTGGTATGTGTATTTGAACAGCATAATAAATTGTATAAAGGAATAACTTTCACCACATACTGCTGCGTATTCTCTTATACATAATGAAAAATTTTACTTTAGAAAAACAAACCAAAAAAAAAGGTTTTCTTTTAATTAAAATTAAATCTAAATTATACAGTGTACTCATTAAAGGAAAATATTGTTTTGTAGAGGACATATTTCATTAAACCTATAGAAATAAACAGGATACTGTTAAATTCTTATTAAAGTATTGCCAATTATGGTAGTGAAATTGTGTCAACTTGACTAGCTTGGGAGCCATAGAGTCTACTAATAAAGCAGCCTGGTGGGTCATGGAAGGGTGCCTTAGGGTAGCATATGTACTCTCTGGGTCTGTTCCTTGTTCTACTCCCCAGTTGCCATGAATCAAACTTCTTCAGCTCTGCCAAGCCTTTCAGCCATGATGTTGTTGTTGGAGCCAGCTGACCATGGACTAAATTCCCCCAAAACCATGAACCAAATTAAATCTCTCCTCCCTTAAATTGTGGATGCTGGGTATTTTGTCTCAGTGATGGGAAAGCTGACTAAAATACCAACAATGAATGTTATTTTTAGAGCTTAGAAACAGAAACAAACCACAGGTATATTTGCAAGCTAAAATTCCTATCTAAGGAGAATTATTATGCTATTTTTATTATTAGCATATTTTAAATGTTTTCATTGTCTTTGTTTTCTACACTTTCCAGCTTTATTTTATCTTAAACAAATTACTTAATGAATTGCTGGGTCATTTCCATTCTGTTTTTTACCCTTTGTGGAGCAGTTTCATTCACGTAAGCTTATTTTTGTTATATTTTGTTATCTTGTATTATTTTGCTTTCAAAAAGTTGTAGGAAATTATTTTTGAGGTTAGATCACATATAAAAATATATTAAAATTTAAACAGTCAAAAATATTTTATTGGAACACATTTACTTTATATGCAAACTTCGAGTAATCATTTCTTGTAAGTTTGATCAAAAGAAAAATGAAACTTCTTCAAGTAATCAAATATTTGAAATTGGGCCAGAATTCTAAATCAGTCTAAGTTATTTTTATTAGTTTGATAGCAAGGGAAATGATTCATATGTATCTATAAATAGGCGAATTTATGCTTTTTTAAGTACTAAACTCGTTCAGGCACTTGCAAACAAAAGGGCAGAGAATTCTTACCAAAAATCAGACGATAAAAGTACATGATTATATGAATCCATTAGTAAATTTACTCTAAATCCTGTAGAAAAATAAGTCCTATTTCTTATAATGTGCTCTTTTGGAAAAAATATTTTTTCATATATGCTTTGTCAAGTTGTGATATGGGTAACACTGTGTTTAGAAAGGACACTGTTAGATAATTCATTGTATCTCTTCATGAAATAAATTATTTTCTAAACTGAATTTGTTGACATGTTGAATTAAAAATTTGGTTCTTATAAAATTCCAGACATTTTATTTTTTAATGTCAAATATGTCATTTTATTTATGAAAATATCAAGAAAATATGAATTATTGTGGCATATCTGAAAAACATTTTTCAGAATGGGTCCTTTATGAAGATCTGAAAAAATAATTACTTTCATAACTGGAATATTTTTCTCAATTAAATGAACTTACCCTGGAAAATTATATACTAATACCCTTTTTATTTTCCATTAGTACTTTAAAGAAAACTAATGAGAAAAATTAAGTACTAGAATAAAATTTTGCCAGGTAGGCTTGAGCTTTGGACAATTAAAAATCAGTATATCATGATCTTTTGTTTTAGTTTTCTCACACTGCCTAGGATATTGTATTATCCACATATACTATGTGTTCAATAAATGCTTATCAAATAAAATGAATTAAATACTTTTTTAATAGAATATTTACATTTAATGAAATTTGCTTCAATGATTCTTTCAATAAGTACACAATATACAAATATTTAACTGAGTTCACTCTCATCATTGATTCTTTAATCTTCTTAATATTTAGAAATATTAACTATAATACTACTTCCTAGTGAACTCAATTACCACTTAATGGGATGTAATTGTTAACTGTTTACTAAAAGACACGTGCCTGTTCAAAATAGTTTCTTCTTTAAAAATTCATTTGCTGATTAACTCTGTCATATTTTATTTCCTTTCTGTAATTAACTTCCAATAAAATACACCAAAATCCTTCTTTGTTAACTATATGCCCAATCACATGTTTAAATTACCAAATGTAATTATTTGAATTATCAACATTTAACTTCCTAAATAATTAATCTTATTCCAATAAAGAGAAATTCTTTTGACATAAATGGGAAAGTTTTTCAAATATATAAAATAAAAGAATAAATTAGGATCCATAATTTATACCTCATAGTATTTCAATGGGCTAAGAAATTTGACTGCAATCTTATAGTTGCAGGAGTTTACAAAAAAATGAACTTGTAAAATATCTTACTAGTATTTAAAATACTAACAGTAATAACATGTTTAGCATTCTCAGCTACTTTTTTCTGTAATAAAAATCACTTGCTATGAGGACTGTCCTTTATCAACCTTATAATAAATCAATAAAACAATTTCATCTGAAAATAGCAAAAAGTACATCTGAATACCATACTTATTAGGACTAAGAACTGATTCTGCTTGTATCAGTATGATCTATTTTATCCCTTACAGGATTTTTCAGTTATCATTCTAAACTTCTACTTTATTTTTATTTTAAGAATTCCTTGCACAGTAGTCTACTCAGGCAGACAAAGAATTTACTTATCACATAATCATTTATTTACTTAGACTTCTTTCTAGGAAATTTTCACACCTGCCCACCAACCCTAAACTACTGTCAAAGCTATGGTTAACCCTACATGAAGAACAACAATAAAACATTTAAACTTTAATCTAAAAATGCTCTAAAAACCTTTTAATTTTCTCTTTTCTTTTTTGAGACATTGCAAAAATGTGTCAAGGTAATGTTTCCTTTACAACAATGAGTTTGGGGGAACATAATCTCAATATCATTAAAGTTGCCATGATAATACTTTTCTACTCAGAGCAAACAAAGATTTCTCTAGATTATTGACTTCAGCATACTGTTGAAATCCAGATTAGACTTCAGCCAAGTGGTAGCATGTGAGCTTGGGTCATGGCTGTGGGACATTTTTGATGCTTGTTCCAGAAAACAAAGGTGAAAAGCCTGGCAAAGTTGCCTCTTCCATTTATTCGTCTCCCTTACTCTAGTTCATCCACGTTGAGTCTAGCAGCTGAGTTTATTTGAGAAAGGGAGCTATGAGTGTTCTTTTCTAAGCTTGGAGCAAGAATTTTCTCTGCATTGATGTACCATTGTGAAGTTTCTGTTATACTATGTTTGAGCTAGGAGATTAGGGTGTGGTAAAGCTGGGTGGATTAGTTGGTATGAGTTATTAAGATCCTGGACACATGCAGTGTGCCCAAAAGCCCTGCCCATGGACTTCTCTTGAGGACTTGGGCAGGTTCTCAATAGAATGGCCTATATCTGACATCAGCCTGAGGCGTGGGACCCAACTACCACCTCTCAGGACCCACATATAGACGTTCTTTCAGGTTTGCTCGAGATTTGAACAGCATAAAAGGAGAGGTGAGCCATGAAGAGCCTGCTATTGTAACTTTCCATAGTAGCCCATGCTGCATTTCCCAGACACAACTTCTACTTTTATTTTTGCTTTTACCCTCTTTTGCTCACTCTGAAGAGCCAGTTTCTCCACACTCTTCACTTGTACTTTCTTGAATAAACTTCGTCACTGATTTTGCTCATTTCATTTAATTTTTCGTTTGAGAGTAGTAGAACCTGGAATCTAACTCCACAGGGAGAGACGAGCAACTCAGAATCCAGTAACATTTAGTTGATGAGCCACTTTTAGAAGCAGGCTGCCCAGTAGTATCCACATCACCTATATGACCAAATGGAAGATATTGGATTGGTTCTGGAGAGAAAGACACAAGATACTATTCACCACTTCAGACTCCATAATCTACTGAAACTAAGAAACAGTCTTGATCATGTCACCTTGCTAAGGAGGATCTCACTGAGGATATCATTGAGGTTAAGATTTTAGCTTCAACAAGAAAATCAACAATGATAACAATAGAATTCTTCCACATTCCCCTTATCTCTTCCATCTTCTCCTCCTCTCTTTTAATATATAATACACATATTCATATACATAATTTTCTTAACTGAATTAGAATTTTTAAAAAACGTCACATGTTTTCATCACATAAAATGTCTTATAAGTTCAAACTGGATCTATTTTTAAAATAGAGTCCTGGAGAATTATGTACACATTTTTCCTTCAACAATGTTTGAGGTACAGATAATTTGTGAAAGAAAAACATATACTGGGTAGACTAATTGCAGTTATTTAAAGAGAGATAATTAAAATCTTTGACAAATTTGCCCTTAAGAAATACTTAGTAATTGATTAATTTAATCCTTTTCATAGAAGCATATAAGTAAATAGTATGCTACAAACATACTTTAATACTTAGAAAATATTTTTAAAACTTTTATGCCTTGTTTTGTTTATATTTTAATCTGGACATTAACTTTCTATTTTCAGTATTTCATTTCTGTTTTAGTTAGCTTTCTCTCACTCTGAGCAAATACTTGAGATGATCAATTTAAAAGGTGCCAAGGTTCATTTTCATTCAGTCTCAGAAGTTCCAGTCCATGGCCACTTTCTTTGGAACATAGTGGCACAGTATACCATGGAAGTAGTTTAGCTGGTAAAATTGGGGCTGTGGAGCCACTCCCACACCATTCACCTGATCTTGGACAACAGCCCAGGACCAATTCTCCCTCCATTAACCTAAGAGAGGGAGAAATAAGAATAAGAACCATGCAATTCTTAAAGCTCCATTCCAGAGAGGCTACATACACTGGCATTACCTACAGTGACTTTTCTTTACTTGGAATTCATTGATGGTTCATACATATGAACTGCATGTCATGCATGTAATTATAACAGACTGAATTATGGGAAAAGTCATGCACACTAGACAACATTGAGATGACTCACACCCTGCCAATCATTTTGTCAGTCCTATCCAAAGAGTTCCAATGAGAGGCACACATTCTTTTCAAATCCAAATGCCTAACTTATCTGCATTCCTTTTCTTATTGCTGCCTCAGGACCAATGCTCTCCCTGCTCCTCACACCTTTTTGTTTCTACTGGCATGAACCCACTGGCCCTGAGCCACCTTCTCAGTTAATTTTAATAAATGTAGCTCCTTTTTTAAATCATTGTGTGTGAACTTGCAATTCTTTGTTAGTTGTGCACAAGAATCTGGACTCTATCTTTCACTGTATCAGAAGGAACACTCAGCAAAGGATACCTGTTTGCTTCCTGGTGGCCAGAAAATAAAGACAGAGGAAAGGGCTTGGATGCAACAACACTTTCAAGATTGTACCCCTAGTGACCTACTTTCTTCTTCCTAGCTCTGACCTCAAAGTTGCAGTAGCCCTCATTAGTATTACGGGCACTGTTTACTTGGTTTACTTAACAATTACTTATGAGCATCATTATTTTAAAAAGTCTATTCAGACTTAAATGAACAAAATAGTGAAAGGAAGCACAATATTCACTAGCAGTAGAACAATAAATAAAATTCTAATGATATTTTATACATCTAAAGCCAAATTTGTGTATTTAAATCACCTTGAGTCCTCATTCATGCAGTCAATGATAGAAATCAATAAGCCAAATTTAAAATTCAGAATGACATTCAACAAGGCAAGGAAAACATCTCAGATCAGTAAGTGTACAGATGTATCCTGGTGTTTGTCTTCAAACTTTTACTAGCAGCCAGTCTCTTCCAGGCTCAGCTTTCAGGGTACAGAATCATATGATGCATTCATTCAAAGAGGCTGCTTTAAGTTCAACAATCCAGAAGAGCTTAGGGTGGGATCTGAGGACTAGTGAACAAGTCCTTGGAGTGTTTTAATTTGTGGCAGTTATTAAGCTGTTTGCCGATACACTCTAAGATTTCAGAAAAATTGATTTCAAGGAGATATCTCCCTTTAAAAAGTATTCATTTTTTCATTTGGAAAAATATCTATAAAAGGCATGAATTATTCCTGTATTGTTGGAGCTTAAAGATTTTTCTCATAAGACCTAGGAAGTTTACAAAAGGTCATGTAACAAATGAGGAGAGAACAGTGTGAACATTATGTTAAATATATGAGGCTGCCCAAATTTAAATCTGGGTCAAGGTTAACCTTTGTCTCTGTACAAATTAGAGCGAAGTGCTAGCTCTGAGGTAGTTGAGTTACAAAGGGCCCTCCTTGGTGTTGTAACCCTTTGAGATCAAATCATAGTGCACAAGGCCTTTTTGTTGCAGGAAAATTATCCCTTCTTCCTGGCAGAGGAAGACTTGTGGCTTGACCAAAGAAACCTCCTCTAGGTTGAACTTGGCCCCTTGGCAGGATTACAGTGTGCTCTGCACAAACTGAACCACCATAGGGTATGACTTTGAAATCTACTTGCTAACTTTAAGCCAAAACCACAATTATGGAAATGCATGTGCACATTCACATTTCCAAATGGGAATCCTACTTGACACATGTACATGTAAGTTCATTTTGTACATACATTTTAATATGGATACAAATAACTTTGAGTTTTTTTCATAAAGAATTTAAATGTGGATTTTTCTTATCAATTTTACTGCCAGTTAGTTTAAAGAATGTGGAATTTTTCCCCTTCTGTAGTGCTCAGAATCATTTCTTTCAGAATATAGTATGAGGCTGAAGATAATTTAAAATTATGACCTAGTTTTTCAAAAAAGAAATAAATGTTGAATTTATAAAAGGTATATAAGTATATTTTTGTTTTTTAATTAAGGATGCGGGCAACATATGATTCCTTTAAAAGTATATTTGAAACAATCTTGTTTCAGTTGAGGGAAAAAATATAGGTCAAATGTACTCATTATAGCTTATTGCATGAATGCACCTCTACAATTAGCCCCTGGAGGGCAACATTTAAATCATATCCTATCTCTACAGTAACACTCATGCCACAACTTCAACTTCACATCTTAAGCTTATCCCAAAGCATTTTGTTTGGTATTGTTCAGTCTCTTTACACTTTCCGGTCTTTGCGTTTTGATTCTCCAACAGAAAACTCCTCATGGGTAGTTAATAAAAGTATGAATTCCGCAATTTCAAATGATCACTATTTCCCCTTTTATATGATTTTAGGGAAAACACAAAATTTACAGCTAATATAAACTGACAAAATAAGAATTTCAACCATTTGCTTTTTAACAAATTAACAAGCCTCAGATCAGGCTTGTGTTACCTCCATATGAGTTTATTCATAATTTTAATTATTTTGTGGAGAATACATCTCAGTACATCATAAAATAGGAAGAATGACAGTCTGACTAAATCTGTTTGGGAGAATTCATTCTAACTGTATAATAACATTTTATTTCACTGAATCTTACCATAACTATTGTATCCATGTCATTGATCTACCTCTTCTTTATTACTTATGTTAGTATGTGTTCAAATAAACAGAGAAACAGTAAAAATAATTACTGGAAGTTAATTATACTTGCTAAATATTTGTCATATTTTCTGCATCGTGTAAGTCATGTTTCTTCTCTACTACTAAAAAAGCCAAAATTGTCCTCCACTTGTACAAAAATCACAGTAAGTGCATTTGGAGTGCTAATTTCCTCTTTGACTTTAGCTAATTTTACAGTTTCATTATCCTTTCATTCTCACTGACCAAGAAATCTTACATTGTTTCATTTTTGAAACGTGTATTTGTGTAAGCCATTTAAAATCCATTTAGAATAAAAACTATAATTCTCTTTTATTCTCAGGCAACATGTTTGTATTCAAATTCCTAAATTAGAGAACCTTGAAATAAAATGAGGCAATGAACAACATTTGTAGCAGAAAAATAACTATTACTATAATCCTTAATTAGCTAGAACCCATAATTAGTCAGCATTCATTGAAGACTATTTGAATCCACACAAATGGAATATACAAAAGTAGCCATGCATGTTTTGTTCAGGAGAATGATTTTGCAATGTTATTTACTCTGAAGAGAAAAATATACAAGGATATAAGCAATTATAATGACATTTCTATGTAAATGAACACATGGTAAATGTACATACAGAGACTAGGGAGTTAAACCTTTTGGTTGTAATTGAATGACATTTGCATTATGAAAAACAACATACTCATTGTATTTCTGAAGGTTTCTTTTTTGTTGTTGTTTCCAGTTTTCCTGTTTTTTAATTCTGTGACAAAATTTTAGAAGAGGAATAATGGAATGGAAACAAAAAGCTTAAAGGTTTTTTTTTTTTTTTTTCAGAAAAAGAGGACCTATTTTGTGATATCAACTGTTTACTCTATTTGTGATTTGTCAAGTGAGATTCATGTGAAAAAAACTTTTTAAAGGAATAGATATTTAAGTTGCCTAAAAATATTCTGAATATATCAAACATAGAGGTATGCTAAGTGCATTCTGTCAAATTCTTAACAAAATTAATGACAGATTATTCAACATATCCAAAAAATTGGCTTCTCTCTAATTTCAGTTACAATACCTGCAAAGTCCATTAATTTTGTAACTGGATATTATATGTATGTGTTTTGGAGTCATATCAGAGAGAGGGAGAGAGCAAAAGAGAGAGGAACAGAGAGAAGAATGAAAAAGCAGGGGGCAAAGAAGGTGGAGGAGGAGGTTAAAAAGGAAAGAGATTCATGATAAATAAATTTTTCTTATGAATATGAAGGTTGAAAAGTCCCAAGATCTGTACTTGGCAAAATTGGCAGACCTAGAAGAAAAGATAAAAATTTTTAGCATTTAAGAGTCTGAGAATCAGATGAGCTAATGGTGTAAATTTCAATCTGAGTTCTGATCTGAAAGTAGGACACATGTCCTGGTAAAAAAATTAGACAAGTATAGAAGAAAGAGAAGAGCCTTGAATCAGAATTTTTGTTTCACATGCTCAAGTCTACAGTGTAGTGGATGAAACCCATTCACATATTGAAGGGCAGTCATTTGAAATCTGTAAAAATTTAAATGTCAATTTCATCAAGAAATATACAGACACACATGGAATAGTATTTAACTAAATATCAGGGCACCACATGGCCCACTCTTCTATTAAATTTATCATCACATCTATCTAAAACCAAATTCATGATTTCTTTCTCTCCTCATACTGAATAAAAAGATAATAGTTGCCATAATTATAAATGACTGGTCCCCTGAGTCAGACTTCTGCCAGCGCAGATCCACTACACACTTTCACAGGAGTGCAGCAATAACAAGAAGCCAGCAGCTGCCCCACAGTTTTCTTGTAGATACACCTGCAATAAAGCTGATTATACCAAAAAACATAAGAGACTTACTGTACCTGCCATCCTGCTGCTCCTACCTCTGCTCTGTTTATCAGCCAGCCCTAGACCCATCACTCATGGGAGCCTAAAATTTTTCACCCTATCAATCACTGCCCCCTCCCCTACCTAAACTCCTCCATATCAACCACACACATCCTCCTCTCAGTGCCAATGGCCTTTTCTCCCTTGGCCTGTCTTTATCCAGACAGCAATAAACTCTTAGTTTGTTGCTTGAACTTTGCCTACCTCAGTGGTCTCAATTGTGAATCAGTCTGTCCTTAAAATAAATATTTCCAATGTCAATCTTTACTTTTCGGTACATAAAGTTAATCGGAGATGATGTTAGAAAGTTGGGAAGTTTCTTTAGTTTTCTGCCAGGGTTTTGTTGTTTTTATTTTTATTTTCTCTTTGCTCCTTTGAAGAAGTATGAGTACTATTTTTTAAAAGTAGAAAGAGCCCCATGAGCACAGAGGAGGTGATTCGAGTGGGTACCTGCAGCACCTCCCCCACCCCCCCAATTGAAATGAGAAGGCAGGTAAACAAGTTTCAAAACCAGACTTCCAGATCATCTAAAGCAACCCCAAAGGGAAATGAGATGGAACACTCTGATACTCAACCACCTGGACTTCCTGAACTGGCAACAAAAGAGGATCTGGAAAAAATGACATCAGAAATAATTTCTAACATAACAACAGATTGTGCCCATAGTGCAAGACATGATTAATAAATCTAGAGAGGACACAGATAACAAAATAGAGGAGCTGAGGAACATGATGGAATCCCAACATAGGAAACAAACAGAATCCATAAAACTGATGCAAACAGATTTCCAGGAGATTAAAAACTCCATTGAAAGTCTACTCAGCAGAATGAGTCAATATGAGGACAGAATTTCAGATATAGAAGATAAGATAGCCATTAGTGACCAGGAAAAGCAAAATTGCTTTAAAATTGTAAGGGACCATGAGAAAGCAATCCTGCAGCTGCTAGATAATGCAAATAAGAATAACATAAGACTGATTGGAGTCAATGAAGAAAGAGGAGAGAGTGCAGATGACATAAAAAATCTGTTCACAGAAGTAATGACAGAAAATTTCCCAAGCAGGGGAAAAGAACTTGACATACATATAAGTGAGGCATATAGGACTCCAACTACCTGTGATCAAAAAAGTTCTACACACAGGCATAAAATAGATAAGATTCCAGAAACCCAACAGAAGGACAAAATTCTACAAGCAGTTAGAGAAAAGAAACAAATTTCATGCAAAGAAAGCCCATCAGAATCACAGCAGACTTCTCAATGCAAACCCTCAAGGCAAGAAGAGCTTGGAGTGAAGTATTTCAACCCAGATTGATATACCCTACAAAATTATCTTTCAAAATTGATGGAGAAATAAGATACTTTCATGACAAAAAGTACCTTAGGAACTTCATGAATACCAAACCCAACACTCCAAATTTTTTAGGCAATATCCTAGGAAAAGACAATGAGGATCACAACCTGAGGAAGCCCAGCAGAATGAATCCTTAGGGCACAACAAGAAATTAAAAGCAAAGTGGGAAAATCCAACAAACAGAAAAAGTCATGGCAATGATAAATCAATGTGTATGAGCTATAACCGTCAATGTTAATGGTCTCAACTCACCAATCAAAAGAAATAGACTAGCAAAATGGGTCAAGAACCATGATCCAAAAATTTGCTGCATAAAGAAATATATTTAATTTGAAAAGGAGCTCATAATCTGAAAACTAAAGGATGGAAAATAATATCCCATCTGACAGGAACCCCCTCCCCCAAAAAAGCAGGATTAGTTATCCCCTTTGCAGATCAAGTGGATTTCAAAAGAAAGACTGAAACATTCTGGTCTCAGGAATTTCAGATAAGGGATAGTCAATTTGTACTTACAAATTTATTGTGAACATGTGTTTTCATTCCTCTCAGGTAAAAACTTAAGAATAAGACTGTTGGTTCTTAACAGCAATACTAGAAATTTCTATATTGTTTTCCAAAATGGTTTTGTCATTTTACAATCACATTATCAATATTAGAAAGTTCTAACTGGTTCACACCTAAGCTGACATTTGTTCTTTTAAAACTTTTAACTTCATCTCCCTAATGAGTGTATAATTCAGTCTTGTTACTGTACTGATTAGTATTTTTCTGATTCTAGTGTTGCACACCTTTCTTTGTGCTGTACTGGCTATTTATCATCTTCTTGTGTCTACTTTTAATTGGGTTGTTTATTAATGAACTGTAAGAGTTCTTTATATATTCTGATCATAGGTTACATGCATTATAAATATGGTCTGTTGAAAGACTACTTTTCACTTTCTTAAAGATGTCATTTAAAGTTCTAAATTTTGAATCTCATTTATCATTTTTTTTTTCTTTTATACATCATGTTTTTATATCCTAGGAAATTCTTGTCCACTCTAAATTCATAAGCATTTTCCCTTATAATTTTTTCTTAAAGTTTTATAGTTTTAGTCTTTCATATTTAGGTTCATAGATCCTTTCAAATTATTTTTATGTATGGAAATAAAGGGTTGAGGTTAATTTTTTATATACATATAAAAAAGTAGAAAGAAATCTGAACTAGAAATCAAGTTTATGTTCAACTCTGACGCTATGTATTTTTAAGTATGTGATATTAGAAAAAATTACCTGTGAGGAACTGAAATATGTATTATAGCTTACCACATATTGTTGTTGTATCAATAAAGTTATAGGTATATGGAATCTTATAGAAGATGAATTAGCACACTATAAATATTCATTAAAATTAGTGAATTAATTATTTCTTAGCTGTGAAAAAATTTTAAGCAGTTATTCTCAATTTCTGACTATAGAACCCTTGTGCCCATTATGTGAACACTTTAACCTTTATCTTTTCAGAAAAAAAAATAAGGAAATCCAACTCATTTTGTCTGTATGAAGAAATATATTTAAGGTATCATAGTTACTAGTGATTCATTTTAGGCCACATAGTCAAATAGGTCCTACAGCATATCAATCTATTTAGCTGCATTCTATGGAATCAGCTGGGTTACATATAGCTGCATCCCATGGATTTTCTTACCACTTGATAAAGTATTTTGTTTATTGGTGCTTTTTGCCTGTTCCTCCTCTTCATCAGCAGTCTTGGTCCTTATTGTGTTTTCCAATTACAATTTCCCTAGAATATATATGTTTGGCTAGTTACTACTGTATATAACCAAATACTTCAAGTAGTATTTTTTGCCATAAGTAACACTAAGTGGACCAGAGCTTAATGACACTGGGGAAACATCATCTCTGATCTAATCAATATGGTCTGTTGGTAGAATCTTATGTAATGAAGCAGAGAGACCTATCTGATGCAGGACTCATCTTACTTCTTGTTCATCAAACATCCTTTACCAATGGAAGACTTTATGAATTCTAGTAGACTAGTTTACATAAAAAGTATTTCCCAACATTGTGAACTATTAAAATTACATTGGAATGTTTTATTTATTCATGATGACATAGATACACTCAAATAAATAAATGTTCCTAAGAAAAAATTTTGACAGAAATATTAATGACACCAGAAGTAATAAAACAGGAAAATATATATCAAATTCAGAGAAGTAAAAGTGATCCTTTATAATACTAATATATGGATTTAAATATGATCTAAATAGTACTAACATCCTGGACAAATATAGTTTGAAAATGATACTGGTACATCAAGAATATCACAGAGGAATTTATGAATTAGGACGTAAACCATACAGAAAAAGCAAAAGAAAAATTTTTTCTTTATAATTTTGAAAATTACTAGGCCTAACAACTTTTTATAAGGTTAATCTTTCATTGCAGATATGTAATATTTATAATAATTCCACCTTCAATGTGTTCATATCTTAACCTTCAGAACTGATGAATATGTTGGGTGGAATAGAAAAGAATAGTAAGGGTTGCAGATGGAATTAAGATTGCTAACAAGCTGACCTTAACATGGGAAGATTGGTCTGGATTTTTTTCAGTGGGCCAAAGTCCTGAAAAGTAGAAGAGGGAAGCAGAAGAAGAGACTTAGAGAAAGAAATGTAAAGAGAGAAGTAGTGAATGAGTGAAGGAATATGAGAAAGAATTTATCTGTAGGTTTGAAGATCAAGTAAGGAACTCATCCACTAAAAACTGCAGACTTCCTCTGAAAGCTGAAAAAGACACAAGTTCTATCCAAAGGAAATGAGGGTGCAACTGTAATTAATATCACTAATTATTGACCTTTATCTTATTAACTAGATTTGCTTAACTTGTCATAGGGCCATTATAAAATCTAGATCAGGAGTCAAAGTGAAATATAAGAGAACGCATAGAGCAGACAAGAGATAGAATGCTATGTTGATGGTTTGGCTATGAGTAAGTCACCACTAACTATCAAGAACTGCAGATGGCTTCTGGGAGCTTAATAGCGCAAGGAAATTGATAAGTCCTAGAGCATCTAGATATAGTGTAGCTCTGCCAACACTTTGTTTTCAGCTTAGGAAAACTGATACACTCTTGCCAGAACAACAATTAAGATCATAAATTTGTGTAGCTTTAAGTTTGTCATATCTTTTCAAGCTGTGATATAAAGCTAGTACAAAATACTTCCTATTTTTTGTTGTTTGAGACAAGATTTCACTATGTAGTTCAGGCTGGCCTTGAATTCACTATGTAGCCCATGCTGGCCTCGAGTTCTCAGTGATCCTTCTGCCTCAGCCTCTGTAGTACTGGGATTTCAGGCAAATGCCACCACTCCTAGAAATCTTCTAATATTTTTAAAAACTATGTTCTCATTAAGAATGAAACACATTATTTTTTATTGCTTGAATACTTTGATTGGTACATTTTAGTTATACAATATGTTTACATTTATCATTGGGTGCTTGAATCTGTACATGACATATCTTTGTTCTTATTTTTTCCCCATTCTCTGTCCTCTATTCACCCCCTCCCCTCTTCCTCATTGACAAACACTTTGTTTCCATTTTTTCATTTTCTCATAATTTTTCCTTTCCCTTCTTTCCTTTCCCCTTTCTGTCACACTTCCCCTACCCCTTTAGACCTTTTCTTCCTATTTCAAATGATGAATTATTTGTTTTAATCATTTTAATTCTTATTTACACTTTGAGTTTCTCACACTAGAGAAACTGTTCAGTGCTTACACATGTGTGTCCTATTTATTTCACTTAAGGGTATGGCCTCAATATGGATACATTTAGTTACAAATGTCTCTAGGTTTTTGTTCTTTATGGCTGAGTAGTACTCCATTTTATAAAAAAACCCAACAAAACACATCTTTTTTATCCAGTTTCCAGTTGATGGGCACTTGGGCTGTTTCCAAGCTTTAGCTATTACAAACTGTGCTGCTATAAACATGGGTGCACATATATTGCTGTGGTATGATTCCTTTAATTCTTTGAGGAAGATACCCAGCAGGGGAATAGCTAGGTCAAATGGGACCTCTGGTCCTAGTGCTTTGAGGTTTCTCCATATTCATTTCCACAGTGGTTGCACCAGTCTACACTCCCACCAACAATGGAGAAGGGTTCGTTTCTCCCCATAACCCCACCAGCATTTGTTATTGGCTGATTTCTTGATAGCAGCCATTCTTTCTGGAGTGAGGTGGAATTTCAGTGTTGTTTTCATCTGCATCTCTCAAATGACCAGTGATGTTGAACATTTTTTCATGTTTATTTGTGGCTTTTACTTCTTTGTCTGAGAAATGTCTGTTCACATCACATGGCCATTTTTTAATTGGGTCTTTGAATTTGGGGGGCCTGATTTTTTCCAGTTCTTTATATATTCTAGATAGTAGTCCTTTGTCTGAGGTACAACTGCTAATTTTTTTTTCCACAATGTAGGTTGTCTTTTAGTGCTGTTAGTGGTTTCTGTTGCAGTGTAGAAGCTTTTTAATAATATGAGATCCCAGTTGTTGATCCATTGTGCTAGTTTCCATGCTACTGAGGTTTTATTCACAAAGTCTTTTCCTATCCCAAAGTCTTCAAGAGTTCTACCTGACTTATCTTCCAGCAAGTTCGGTGTTTCTGTTTGAATATTTAGATCTTTAATCCACTTCGATCTTACTTTAGTGCATGGTGATAAATATGTGTCTACTTTTAATCTTTGGCCAGTTCAAATCCAGTTTTTCCAACACCATTTATTAAAAAGACTATCTTTCCTCCAATGAGGGTGGTTGGCTGCCTTGTCAAAGATGAGGTCGCTGAGTATGTCTGGAGTTGTGAAACACATTATTTGCCTAATGATTTTAATTAAATATATCAAATTGTAGTAATGAATATTGAAATGTGTTCAAAAATATTAGGAGAATGTTTCAATACCATATATTAAAACATTTTCAATTTATCTTATTTCCACTTAAACATATATAAATAAATATATAGAGCCCACCACCTTAGCAGAGTGGGTTGAGTGGTCCCTGGACAGCTGGAGCCCCAGTCTGTCTGGGTTGCCATGCTCATCTGTGACCAGCGAGGTGGTTAGAAACCCTCGGCATGCCCACCAGCCACCAGCATATCCACGTGGGCACCTGCAATCCCTGGCCTCCCTACTTCCCCCACCACCTCTGGCCTCCTGGCTGTGCCACTACCTGGTTCACATTACAGAGGCACAGAAGGGCATAAAGGTCGTTGTCCTGAGCTGCAGAAGTAAACAACAGATAGAGGGTCTCTCTCAGGCTTCTTGATGAAAACTCAAGCTCACTGGAAAAGTGAAGAGAATCACTGCAATAAAATCACACCAGATCACCACATTTTGGTAAAGTTGCTATATGGAAGAGTTTATTCATTATAAATATTTGTTGAGTTGGTCCTCAATTTTGATGTAATTCACACAGTTAAAGGTGATAAATTAATAACTGCCACAAATTGTCATTTTCTAAGAGGTATTTGATGCTATGGTGTTGCTGATTGTATCACTTGGGTTAAGGTGCTGTTGATCTAATCAGTTGTCCTTCCTGGTATAATGAAAATGAGATAGTCTCAGAGTCATTAGAGACTCAAAACCTAAAGCAAAATTCTACACCTAGACATATAATAGTCAAGATCCCAGAAACCGAACAGAAGAACAAAATCCTACAGGCAGTTAGAGAAAAGAAACAAATCACCTAAAAAGAAAAGCCCATCAGAATCACAGCAGACTTCTCAAGACAAACTCTCAAGTCAAGGAGAGCCTGGAGTGAAGTATTTCACACCCTAAAAGAAAATGACTTCCAAACTAGACTGTTGTAGCCTGTAAAATTATCTTTCAAAATTGATGGGGAAATTAGATACTTCTATGACAAGAACACTTGAGGAATTTTGTGAACACCAAACCAGCATTCCAAACAATTCTAAACAATATCCTAGAAAAAGACAATGAAGGTTAACAACTCAATATGAGGCCCAACAGACGGAAGCCACAAGGAAAGGCAAGAAACTAAAGGGAAAGGGGGAAAAATAAGAAATAAAAGCCAAGAACAGTAAAATATCATGACAAGGATCAGTCAATACTTATCAATTATAACTATTAATGTTAATGGCCTCAAATTACCCTCAAAGAAATACACTGGAAGAATGTATTAAGAAGCAAAATCCAGCAATATGCTGTATACAAGAAACACACCTTACTCAAAAAGAAATTCATAGACTGAAAGTAAAAGGATTGAAAACAGTTCTCCATGCCATAGGAACTGAGAAAAAAGCAGGCACAGCAATCTTATTTGCAGATGAAGAAGATTTCAAACCAAAACTAATTAAGAGAGACAAAGATGGTCACTATATCCTTGTGAATGGAACTATCCAAAAGGAAGAGATAAAAATCATAAATATATATGCATCAAATATGAATTTCCCCAACTATACAAAAATGGACATGAAAAACCAAATAAGCACTAATACAATTGTAGTGGGGGACCTCAATACCACACTATCACAAATAGACAGATCATCTAGACAAAAAATCAACAACAAAATTCTAGAACTGAACCAAGCTATTGGACAAATGGACGTAATAGATGTTTACAGAGTATTCCACCCCATAAAATCAGAATACACATTCTTTTCGGGTGCACATGGGTCACTCAACACAATAGACCACATGCTAGCTCATAGAACATAACTAAGTAAATGTAAAAGAATTGAACTTATCCCCTGTATATTATTAGACCACAGTGCAATACAATTGGAGATCAATAACATAAACTGCAAAACACCCACAAACACATGGACATTGAATAAAACCTTCCTGAAAAACCAATGGGTCATGGAGGATATTAAAGAAGATATCAGACAGTTTCTCTAAGTAAAAGATATGGTCAGTACAACATACAGGAATCTATGGGATGCAGTGAAAGCAGTTCTATGAGGGAGATTCATAGCAGTGAATGCCCATATTAGGAAAACAGAGAGAACTGAAATAAACAATCTAATGATGAACCTCAACCTCCCAAAAAAAGAAGAGCATAACCAACCCAAAGCTTGTACAAGAGGGGAAATTATAAAGATCAGTGCAGATATCAACTCAGTGGAGACTAAGAGAATGATACAAAAAAAATCAATGAATCAAAGAGTTGGTTTTTCAAAAGAATAAATAAAATTGATAAACTTTAAGCCAGCTGCACCGAAAAAAGGAAAGAAAAGGCTTAAAGCCATGCAATTAAGAACGAAAATCTTGAAGTCACAATAGATCTAGCAGAAATCCAGAGGATCATCAATATCTACTTCGAGAACCTGTACTGTAATAAAATGGAAAACACAGAAGAAATGGTCAGATTCCTAGATACAGACAGATTTCCAAAGTTAAATGAAGAAGATATAGAAATTCTAAACACCCCAATTACAATGAGTGAAATTGAAAATGTAATAAAAATTTAGCAACTAAGCAAAGCCCAGGTCCTGATGGCTTCCCTGCTGAATTCTACCAGACAGTTAAAGAAGAGCTATCACCATTAGTCTTTAAATTCACCAATGAATTTGTACAGGAAACAATACTTCCAAATTGATTCCTGGAAACAAGTGTTACTTTGATTCCAAAACCAGGGAAAGACCCCACCCAAAAACAGAACTACAGGCCAATCTCCATAATGAACATAGATGCAAAATCCTCAAAAAGATACTGACAAACAGAATACAGGGGGTCATCAAAAGGTCATACACTCTGATCAAGTCCCATTTATCCCAGGGATGCGAGGATGTTTCAACGTACCTAACTCTGTAAATGTACTACACTATATTAAGTCAAGGACAAAAACCATATGATCACCTCAAGAGATACAGAAAATGCATTTGACAAAATCCAAAACCCATTCATGATAAAAGCTCTACAAAAATTTGGACTAGAATGTCTTTATCTCAACCTGTCTATGAAAAATCAACAGTCAACAAAACTAAAAACTTTCATGCTAAAATCAGGAACAAGACAAGGATGCCCACTATCACCATTCCTGTTCAATATAGTTCTGGAAACATTAGCCAAAGTAATTAGAAAAGAGAAAAATTAAAAGGAATAAAGATATGAATGGAAGAAGTTAAACTGTCATTATTTGCTGATGATATGATACTTTACACAGAAGACCCAAAAAACTGACAAAAGACATCTAGACTTAATTGACAGATTCAGTAGAGCAGCTAGATACAAGGTCAACACTGAAAAAACAATAGCCTTCTTATACACAAATAACAGACTTACTGAGAGAGAAATTAAGGAAACAATTCCTTTCACAGTAGCATCCAAAAAAATGAAATATCCAGGAATCAATCTAACAAAGGGAGCAAAAGACCACTACACTGAAAACTACAGCACTCTGAAAAGAGAGATTGAAGAGCATATAAGAAAATGGAGAGATGTCCCCTGCTCTTGAGTAGGAAGAACCAATATAGTGAAAATGGCCATACTTCAAATACTACTATATAGATTTAATACAATGCCGATTGAAATACCAACAATATACTTCACCAAACAAGAGAAAACAATCTAAAAATTCATTTTGCACCAGAAAAGACCTAGAATAGCAAAAACAATTTTAGGCAACAGAGACATGGGTATCATATACCCAAACTTGAAAGTATACTACAAAGCTATTATGATAAAAACAGCATGGAACTGGAAAAGAAACATGTCCGAGGATCAGTGGAATAGATTAGAAGATGCAGAAACAACTCCAGACATACTCAGCCACCTCATCTTTGACAAAGGAGCCAACCACCATCATTGGAGGAAAGATAGCCTTTTTAATAAATGGTGTTGGAAAAACTGGATTCCAACTGGCCAAAGATTAAAAGTAGATACATATCTATCACCATGTATTAAAGTAATATAGAAGTGGGTTAAAGATCTAAATATTCAAACAGAAACACTGAACTTGCTGGAAGATAAATTAGGTAGACCTCTTGAAGACTTTGGGATAGGAAAAGACTTTGTGAATAAAACCTTAGTAGCATGGGAACTAGCATAAAGAATCAACAACTGGGATCTCATATTATTAAAAAGCTTCTACACTGCAGTAGAAACCATCAACAGCAAGCACTAAAAGACAACCTACAATGTGGGAAAAAAATTTAGCAGCTGTACCTCAGACAAAGGACTACTATCTAGAATATGTGAAGAGCTCAAAAAAATTAGAAGCCCCAAATTCAAATATCCAATTAAAATGAGCATCTGAAATGAACAGACATTTCTCAGACAAAGAAGTAAAAGCCACAAATAAACATATGAAGAAATGTTTGACATCACTAGTCATTTGAGTGATGCACATGAAAGCAACACTGAGATTCCACCTCACCCAAGAAAGAATGGCTGCTATTAAGAAATCAACCAATAACTAATGTTGGTGCGGTTGTGGGGAGAAAGAAACCCTTCTCCATTGTTGGTAGGAGTGCAGACTGTTGCAACTACTGTGGAAATCAGTATGGAGATACCTCAAATAACTAGGACTAGAGGCCCCATTTGACCTAGCTATTCCCCTGCTGGGTATCTTCCTCAAAGAATTAAAAAAATCATACCACAGTGATATATGTGCACCCACGTTTATAGCGGCACAGTTTGTAATAGCTAAAGCTTGGTAACAGCCCAAGTGCCCATCAACTGGAAGCTAGATAAAGAAGATGTGGTAATTTTTATAAAATGGAGTACTACTCAGACATAAAGAATGAGAAACTAGACATTTATAGCTAAATGGATGCATATTGAGGCGGTATTCAAGTGAAATAAATAGGACACACGTGTAAATACCAAATAGTTTCTCTAGTGTGAGAAACTGAAAGTGTAAAGAAGGATTAAAATGAATAATTGATCATTTGAAATAGGAATAAAAGGTCCAAAGAGGTAGGGAAGTTGAATAGGAAAGGGAAAGGAATGAAGGGAAAGGAAAAATTATGAGAAAAGTCTTTGTAAATTGGGAAGGGGGAAGGGGGTGATGCGAGGACAGGAAATGGGGAAAAATTAGGAAGAAAGATATATCATGTGCAGGTTCAAGCACCCAATAATAAATGAAACATATTGTATACCTAAAATGTACCAATCAAAGAATTCAAGCAAATAAATAAATATTGCTATCAGTATAGGAGTTTTTTTTCTAGCCTTCATAGCATAGAACCCTTCATATTGATCCTGAAGGAAACCTGATTTAATAAAACAAAAACAATGAACAAAAAACAAAACAATCCCCCATTTAAAAAAACAAAAGAGTAATGTTGTAGAAATTTTTTAGGGAGGTATAAGGCAGAGATACATTCTGAAAGAATTCTCAGAACACATCTGGCCCCCAAACCCAATTTTTTTCAAAGGAAAACAAATGAACAGAACAGACACAAACACTGACTATGACTACACGAAGTCTCCTGTGGGGTCAGTGTCACTAACATATCTTGCCATATCTTTTGCTGTTTCTAAGAAAATAGACATATCCTTAAAATTAAATTGAAATGACTACAACATACTATGGAATTTAAATAGTAGAATGGTTTATTGTTCAGATAGTAGAAGAATAATCCTCATAGACACTCAGTAATGAATGGAAAATTGGAGTTTTAAAAATATATCTTTGGGAAATTTGTGTAATTTATATACAAGCCATTTATTGAACACAATGAAGAGAAATTTTTTTAAAGAATTCTAACATCACACACAAAGTTCAGATTGAGTTTAGCAAGAACCCAGTAGTTTGAAAGATATACTGGAAAAAAGAAGACATTTCATAGCAATGAATGGAAATATACCTCACTTTTAATGGTATTTAACCAAATCAAACATCCCTGGAGAGACAGCACAAGTAAGGCAGGACCAAGCCAGACCATCTGGGTTAAAACTGACAGTTTTTGCCACTCCCTCTTTATCACCCACTGTTTCTTGTATGGCACCTGTTACCATTATTTACTCACTTAGAATGTGTACAGTTTATTGGTTGTTTCTTCCCACCGTAGGTCAGTGACCTATGTCTATTTTGCTAATAGATGGATCATAAAATGTCTTCAAAAAATTCTGCCAATCATTTCTCCATAAAAATTTTCTGTGACATGAAATAAAATGATGTAAGGAAAAGATATTTTAAATTAAGAGTTGACTCATCAGTAGAAAATATGCCCTGTGAATTTCTCCACCAAATCATTTTTTCTCATATATTTCTCATTTTGAAATCATGAAACACCAAGAATTTACTAAACAGCTTAGATATCTATTAAAATGAAGATTTCAGTCCACAGAAATCTCAAATCCATGTAAATATAAGTACTTAAACTCATATTTGAAATTTGTAACATTTGAATACAATAACTAAGATTTTGAATGCGTACTTATGCATGGATATCCATAGACTTTTTTTTAAAGGTCCACATTTTATGTGTATTCTGTTCTCCCCTTCAAAGTCAAATTAGGGAGCTACTTTCCTTTACACAATTTTATAAAATTGTGTATTTCACTTTGGCCATAGAATTTGAAAATTTCACTACTGGACATGTTTTTCTTTACCATTTGAATCTCTCTTTTCCATATCATGTACCTGTAAGGTCATGTCATGGAGGAGTCCTCAGTAATTTATTCCTCAGATTACTTTACAGTCTAGTGTCCACTCAGTATTTCTCTAGTACTCAATTTAAACATAAATTATATGTTAAACATGTTTTCTCTAGCAATTAAATCAAAATGAATTTTTTTCCTTTGATGGATTAACACTCCTTGAGGGCACAAATATATTTGTAATGCCTCCATTTAGTTTGTAGACTTCACTCCACATACTGTCTATATAATATTCATTTTCTGAGGGCTGGAAATTATGATTGGCAATGTGATTTGCAGAAGCTTAATAAAGACTGACTGTTAATATTATTAATATATTTTTATGATTCCTGAAATGGAGCTAGTAATTTACTCCCATGTGGAATGAGTTGAAATTAAAATTCTTTGTGTTTTCTTCTGATTTGTCTTAGATCAAGCTCTTCTAAGGACCCTGACATTTAGAAACCTTTGAGAGTTATAGAAATGTTCTGATCTTCCAAGTTAATATGAATGAGAGCCCACAACTTACTCAAGAAGTGATCATAGATAATAAGAAAACTACCTGATAAAAATGATGGCAACATTCTGTTTATTACTTTTTATTGTAAAATGTACATTAATGTTTAGGTTGTACAATTTTTAGGTTGTAAATTCTGGCCTTTTCTTGAGTGAAAGATGTACTTGAATACTATCACAAATATTTACTTTAGTTCTAAAATTTTTTGTATGAGCATTAGCAATAAACATCCTCATATCATTTAATATTTAAATTAATTTCAGCATATAATTAATTTTAGCCAATTTATCTTTTACAATTCTGCTGAGTGTATCTGATTATCTAGCAGATGGTACAAAAATCATACATAATGGCATTTGTTTTATTAGAAACCATACCTACAATTGATCTATCTAAAGCTGATAAAGTTGTACTTACTAATGTCACATTTCTAAATTTATGAATACCCATCATTTATCTTGCAATGCTTAAATAAACTCTTCTTTACTGCCACATATCCTTGAAGTTTATGCTAACATGCTTCTTCCTCTCTGAAATTCACTATTTCTACACAGGCTGCTACTTTACTCATCTGGGTGGTGATTCAACATGTTTGAAACTTATTTCTGAGTCCCTTCAAATTCTCTGATGGTTCTGAAGAAAAATAGAATTCCTTTACTAGTGATTACCATTTCTCAGTGTAGATGATTATTTCATTATTTTGCCACAGATATTTTCAGAACCACATTCATCTTTTCCTTTTGACATCTCTAGTAAGTATGCTGCTCTTTCTCTGGAGTTTAATGACTCTTCCTGTTACCATTGTGAGATTGGCTTCTTGCTACTTATTGAATGTATCTGTTGGTAATGGCTGTCTTGTGTGCATTGTCCCTAAATCTTGTTCTACCACATGAAAGTGGGTATTGGGCCTGGATATTTGGGGGTTTTACAGACTGTGTCTGTTTTATCACATTGTATGGAAATATTTTTCTCTCTTAGAGTCAATTTGTGCTCCTCCTTTATTGTCCTCAAAATGTATGTCAATGGACCTAGGAAACTGAATTTTTATATGGGACAAAATATTTGACACCAGGGACATAAAGAAAGAAAAATTTACTGTCTCTCAAGGTTTCAGAGGTTTCAATCAATATGCAGCTGACTCCAAGAAAGAGAAACAGTAGAAGGTCATGGTGGAAGAAAGCTGTTCAACTCATTGTAGCAGGCAAGCAGACAGAGGGGATCAGAGAGAGTCAGAGAGGAAGAGGCCAGGGGCCTGATATATTGCCCCAAGATCACACCCCCAGGAGCATATACCCTAACTAGACCCCACCTCCTACTAGCTCACTCAGCTATCAATGTATGAATAGGTTAGTTCACTGGTGAAGGTAATGCCCTCACAACCCAGTTACCTCTCCAGGACTCTTCTAACCCAGTCAAGGTTAACTAGCACAGGCACACTTGCAGTCTGTAGTGTTTTAGAGGTCATGGATCTGGTATCAGGTTCATCACAGCAAGAGAGGGGGAGATGTGAGCCAGTCATTTTGTGTGGACTCTGAGTAGCAGAGCTCTCTTTAGCCATAGGTCTCAAAATAGCCATAGCACATACTGTTGGAGCTGATCTTGTGCTTTTTTTTCTGTATGTGAGGAAAATGACTTGTGTTTTCCTTGGCAGTTCCAATATCAAGATGCAGTGGACAGCAGGGTTTGGAATTCTTTCTGGTTGTGGTGAGACCATAATGATGATTTTTTGCCATCTTCCATATAGTTGGAGTCATACCCTTGCAGAGGTAACCCTTATGTAATGTTCTGCTCCACAATACTATAGAAAAAAATTATGCATTGCTCCACATAATAAGCATATTTGTATACTTCTTGAAAATAACAAACACATTTTCAGTAGGAAAGCTAAAGTCTTCTTACTAATGTATCACATTCTTATTTTATTTTTCTTGTGTGAATACAATCCACCCCACAAGCATCACCTGATTTGCACATTATGCTGTGATCTACTAGCAGGAATTGGATCAAACTGTAGGTTCTTGACAGCACAACAGCATTTTTTTCCTTAGGAAGGGAGAAAAGTGATTATCTGCTCACCAGTGACTGAAATCCCCATTTACCCAGGCCATTCTACCACTTTGATGGATTAACTTGAGTTAATCCTTCACCCAGAGTTAATTCTTGATGCTTGATGGTTTTATTGTGTCATCAAAAGTGATTGTCATATACCACTGCAAAAGTCACATATTTCCCTGGAAAGTTTTATAATCTTTATGCATTACAAGTTTACAACATCATGCTAATAGTTTTTTTCAATAATAATTATTGAAATCAGTATGATTTGCTTTTTGTTTTATTAAATTTGTGGTCTTGCCATACTGTGTGTTTTACAAAATATAAAGATTCATGCAAATAAATTGTGCTTAACAAAAATAAAAGTATGTATTTAAGTGTCAAAAAAACCCCTGTAATATCCAACAAATTTCACAGTACTGAATTACTAGTTAGTGAGGATTTTTTGTTTTTTGCATAAAAAGCAATATTTACCTATCACTTTCAAAAGTCCTTTGTGGAATATATTGCTTATTATAGAATAGTTCAAAAAACTTGGTCTCAAACAGGCCTAGTATTTCTATGCCTCCCAATGTTTACCTTGTAAACTGATTCAGGTTTTTTAGATCTAAAATTTAGTTTTCTCAAGAGAAGGATGAATTAAACATGGATACTTAACTTTGAAAGAATATTTGAAAATTATATGTTAAAATTGCATATGGCAAATGTTAATCCTCATGAAATACTAGTGATTAAAGTAAAATTTCCAGCATTATATGATATTTATGACTTCTCCACTTGTATTTGTCAGAAGACATACTTTGACATCATTTTTCTTCTCAGATATTCTGATATTTTTCTTAAAGGTCAACATAGCTACATGATACTATATATTGAAAAAAAATCCTGCTTTATGGAAATTCATTAAAAATTTATGTTCCTGTACATGTATAACTTTCTCATATATTTTCTTAGATTTTCTAAGATCCTCCAGGCCCATCTTTCTTCATTCATCTTTAATCAGATTCAAGTTCCCCCTGAATGTAAGTGTAGAACTTTATTTTAATTTGTGTAATTTTTGTTTAGGAATTTCTTAGAGTAAAAACAAATCTTTTTTCTATAGAGATTTTATTAAGATATATTTTATGGTAACAAGAAATTGGGTAAGTTTTTTCTTACTATCATAAGAAGCAAAGCAAGGAAAATTTTTGACAGAAAGCTAATGAAATTGGAGTAAATATTTTAGGATACCTAAAACAAATTGTCCTTTGGAAATTGTAGCATTTTAAAAAATGGATTAAAATAATGCAAGAGAATCTGGTGAGCTTTATGCTAAGATAAACTAAAGGTAAATTTTTTAGAAGAGATGAAAATCTTGATTTAATCACTTGGACAGGACGCCATGAATAAAGAAAAAACAAACTAACTTCTTAATTTATGAATATGTCAAATTTGTTGAAGTTTATATAAAATAAACATTTAGTTGACATTTTAAAGGTCATTAGAATTATTACCTTTATTTTAAAAAATTTTTTGAGTATAACTTCATTTATTAGTTCTAATTTAGAGAAACATTACTTTTGAAGGCAAAATATTTGAAAGATATAATCATTTTCTGAATAACAGTATGTTGTTTATAGTTTATAATCTCACATTCATTAGCTATTCAATATCCATGACAAACATTGAAAGTGAAGTCTATCGCATAGAAGCTGAAAAGCAAGTAACATTTATCAATAGTCTTGAAGTTACAAAATTCTATATTTAAAGATCATACTTCTAGAACTGTACTTCAACAATTTCTTTGAAGTCTTCAAGTTTTAGTTATCTCCAATGAATTATGCCAAAACTTCTGTATAGGGTCTTTGTAATGATTAAATAAGTTACTACATAAGGAACTTAGAAAAGTGAGTATTACATAGAAAACTTTCAAAACACTTTATTCTGAGTTACTGCTAGCAACTGTTTCCTTGTGCACAAAGAATATTGACTCAATATTGACTAAACAAGAAGTATGGTATCCAGAAACAGATAACATAATTGAAATTTTGGAGCTATTCAAGTACAATGTGTCCTATGTGCATAGTATCCACAGTATTTGTAAAGCTAAAGGAAATATTTACATACATTTTACCAATGTTGGGAAATACAGAGGATACTGAGAAATTGACCCTATGCTAATGACTTTTGCTATTGTCCATTCCAGAGATTGGTGTTTGCTGGAATTTGTGTTTTACTTTAATCCACACCACTAATGTACTGGAGGTTCACAGAAATAGCATTACCTTTGATTTAAAAATGAAAGCTTAGAAAATGCCAGATTAATTTTGCTGACAATATTAATGTCTGGTCTTATAGCTTTCAGACTCCTGTTCATACGTAGAAAATATAGTAGCTCACTTTTATTCACAATATTGTTGACTGTGCTAGGTACAGTAGACCCTTGAGTTATGACCAGCCTGACATACAAACATCTTGGGTTATGACTGGAATTTTACTTTTAACTTACAAGCAAAGTCTTAAGTTATGACCCAAATACCTGATGCTTGTGCTTCCAGATGGTCTCAGATACAGAATTAACCCTTAAAGAGTTCTGGAAGGAATATTACAGCATCCTTTCCTGTGTGGGATTAATTGAGAAATCCTGAGCCAATATTTCTCTAAGGACACTGAGAGCTGCCTGTATACAGGAGAGAGACTTTGAAATCTGGGTAGAGGAGTCAGAGCCTTCAGTTAATCAACTTGAGTTACAGCCAGCCCTCACAAACAAATTGAGTTCATAAGTCAGGAGTTCGCTGTACACACAGTATGAAAATATTAAATGGGAAACTAATTAATGTGTTTAAATTACACATGGTTTTGAGTAGCATGATGAATTCTTTTCCTAGCTTTCTCCATCCTTCCTGGGCCACAAATAATCCTTTTCTCTAGAATAATCATACTGTCTGAACCATCTACCCATTAGTCACTTAGTACCCATCTTGTTTATCAGATCAACTGTTGCAGTATCATAGTGCTTGTGTTAGACTAAACTTTATGTGACAGCTTGCACTACATTACAATGCTTGTATCATTTGCTTCACTTTGTCTAATTGTTTAGACATTGTGTCATCTCATACCAGCACAACTTCCCCCTTTCTCTCTGAGAGATAATTATTACATTTACATATTTTTTATTACACTATATTGTTATCATTGTTCTATTGTTATGGCTGAGTCAATGACCAGAATCAATTCAGAAGTGATTTTGACTTTGAAGAACCAGAACTTGCACAGCTGTGCCAGATACAGAGAATGGGGTGAACTCAGACACAATATAATGTTTTTATAAACAACAGGCAACATATTCATGTCACTTTTCATCACACCTCAGAAAGATGCTCATAAAAGAGAGCTTCCAGAAGTGGTTCATAGAGAGGCAAAAATGATCAAGTAAGGGTGTTGAAAGTAACAGGAGCATCTTGAGGGGAATTAATGTCAATATGAATTTAACTGTAATAATTTCTTTTAAATTTAAATATTCACTGTATATTTTGATCAACTTTCTTATTGCCAGCTGTGGCAATGGAAGAATAATGTAAGGGGCCTTCGTTTCTTGAATGGTTTGGAGAGGGTTTGAGATCTCTTTTTTGCAAAATAGGAAATTTAAATTATTTTTATTGTACATTTATGGTGATTTGCCTATTAAAGATAAGAGTAATGAGGAAATTTCAAAAATTGGCCAGGCTATCTTTTGGTTTTGTCTCTAATGGAAACTTCACATAACAGGAAATTTTTGTCTACTTTTGGGAAATAAATTTAACAACTAGATATAATTCAGGATCTTCTAAGCTACTAATGGCTGTCACATGTCATTGCTCAAGTTAATTTTAAATGTATTTATAATTTTTTATAAAATATCTCTAACATTAAATGTGTATCTATGTACTGTTCATCACATGCACTTTAATTTTCTTCACTGTACTATATTTAAAACCTAATATCTTCTCTCAAATATAAAGATTATGTAAATATTTTCCTTGGTTGTACCATACATGAGGGTTCTCATTTGCATCAATTCCTTTAATTATGTCTAATTCTTCTTAACATAAATAATTGAAATTTAGTGTTTGTTCTTGCTGACTACAGTAAGTGTGTAAAAGCTGTCTAATACCTTTGGTAAGTGTAAGGTAATTGTATTCCTTTTGGCCCAAAGCAGTAAGATCATCGTGCATATATGCTCTGTGCTTATTTCTTTTTTGGTAATTGTCATACAATATTTATGACCAGTATTTTATACTTAAACATGAGGCTTCTAAACTCAAAAGTATTATTTATCTTGTCAAAATTAACCCTTCTTAAAAATCTTTCCAGATATCTGTGTAATCTCAAATAATTATAAGGAAAGTTAGGTATTAACTTGAGTGTATGAAGGAGAAATTGTTTTGCCTATTTTCCTATATAGTTTTACTAATGAAATGAAGTATGGGAGCTTAAGTTCTGTGAGCCATTTCATTATACTTTTCAGGTAAGTCATTACGAATTTTCAGACCTATTTGAATGAGGTGAATTTTTTTGTTTGTGTGTTTAAGAACAGAAGACAAGAGGAGAAAAATAAACCCAGCATACAAACTAAAATTTTAGAGAAATGTTTAATGAAGTGTGTTGTTATAATAAGGTATTTTAACTAAACATTTTTTCTTCTCTTCTTAATCTAATTAGCTAAACAAAGCAGTCCTGTTTTATATATTTTACCTATTGTATTTAACCAGGAAGAATTAAAGTAGCAAAAATATAATGTTTTCATATTTTTACCATGTAAAATCAGTCTGTGCAAAGAGCAGAATATTTGTTGACAGATAACTTAGCAGTCAGGTTCAACACTTGCAAACCCGGTTCATTCAGTATTTGTTTATATCCTAAGTACAGAGGATAATAAGATTTTCAGTACTACACATGACTAGCTTATCTTTGTTTTCAAATTATATATACTGTATAAGAAAAACAACAATATTTATTCTTTTGCAAAGAAACCAGATCTCAATGTTACTTCAATCTATTTTTTTTCATTATTACCTTTTTATTATCTGTTCAGTAAATATGTGTTCCAAGAGAAGTGCTATCTTAATGTATGTTTTATCACACCCCAACTATAATAGCTTTCAATATCCCTGAGAAATAGTTTGTTTTGAGTTTTGACATAAATATCTTGTGTTATTATTGAAAATATCCAAAATTTCATTAATTCTTGACAGATTATAATTATTTGAACTTCTGTTCTTAGTAAAATATTTGTAGTTTGAAAATATTCCCACATTTTGTAAAATAGGTGTTTTCCAAGTTTTCCACTTTGCTTTAATTACTCCTTTGAATTTAAGAGCTTTCAAAGGGTACTTGACATAAAGAAGATCTAAAGGTAATGGGACCACAAAAGTAGCTGAGATTAAACCATATAAATATTACAGGATTCACTGAATAAGTAGTTTCAAAAGTATGAAGCAATTGAGAATATCTTACCAAAAATGTACTTAAATGCCAGTAAATGTGTTCCCTAATTGAGCACGATGTTCCATTTGGTACTTTCTTTGTGTCTCCTTCCTCAGGTCACCGTATATATACATTCATAACCCCTTTCATTCACCCTCCTGAAATATAGTGTTACCATGTCACCAATGCTTCCCTTCTCTATCAACAAAGTACTTGTCTTGTATGCTCCATGTCCAATTTTTCTTTCCATAAACTGTCCATTCTTATTTTTTCTCATTCTGTTTCCCTCCACTGTGTAATAATGTCAACATATTTGTATTAACATATGTTTAGGGGATTTATCAAATAACATCAATGTAACTTGCAACCTCTTACATATATTCATATTGAAAACATTTTAAAAACTTCAAGAATATAGTCTAGATATCTAAAAGCAAGAAATTGGTCAGAGGAAAAGTTATATTCAGCATCATTTGAGGAATTGACTTGCTGTATGGAATATAAATATAAATAATATTTATATAAATATAAATAATATTTATAAAAAATATAAAGTTAGGAATGAGGTCTACTGCCAGAGTGAAGAAATTGAAGAGATAATAAAAGTCTGTTAAACAAGTAGGACTATGTCTATAGTGAACAGGTAATTGGTGATTAAAGACAATGGAAAGAAAAAGAATCAGAACATTAATTTGGGAGAGAGAAAGAGAGACAACATAATAAAGGTTTACCTTCAGAGTATATTGTTGTGGTTGAAAAAATACATGTAATAAATTTAACATTAATCAAGTGTTTCAAAAATATTTAAGTAATATAGGCTTTCGATTAATCTATATTAATTAGAGGTAAATGTGAAAATCTTCAGGTTGTCTTAAATTTGTTTATATTTCAAAAATTGATTCAAAATATATTTCACAAGGTACACAGCATTTTTATGAACTACTACACATTTTTAGTTTCTTAGGTTCTGTACCATAGTTCTTAAGATCTATTAATCTGCTAAAATATATCATGTATATTTGCACCAAAATTAGTGCATACTGTATATGATCTCCAAATATTTTATTCATGAAAGTTATGCTGGATTTTAGACTTCACTAAGATTAAATATTTGAATATAGACACAAAATGTAAGTAACTACAAAATAAAAAATTAAATAACTAGTAGAAAGAAATAATTAAGAGGGGAAAGAAAAGAGGAAGAAATAATCTGAGCATTGGAATCAGAAGATAAATGAGGACAATTTAATTCAGAATAGGAAAAGGAATTGGAATTGACATTTGGAAGGGTACCAACATAAAAGCAAAGACTAGGCATAGACTGGGAATGAGGTTGGAAGGAGAAGGAGGTTTTCATGCCAGAAGAAAAAGTAGATATCGAATTCTGAGCCAGATCGGGCTGAGAGGGTGGTGGCATCCGTTACAGGATTGAGTTATGGCAGCAAGGGGAACACGATGTGACTGGCCAGGCGCACTGGCACTGGGACAGAAGTGCAGCACGTGAGTGAGGGGAATGTGTTCTGAGCTGCTGGAGGCTCTGGTTATTTAATCATAACTTTGTTCCTTCTGGTGCCAGAAGACTAATGGAACACTCTCCCACGGAGGTCAAACTAATGGTTTTCTCAACTCACTTAGTCAATTACCCACCCTGTGAATAGAATGTCAGAATGCTGACTAACCACAATTTAAGACAAGCAAGATGCATTAAGTGTGTAATTGTGCACAAGGTGCTTATGCCCTAACCAATTTAGGAATTCAGATACTGCTCTGCTAAAAGTTGATTAAGTTAATGGGCAGCATATTAAAATCTGTCCTTCATATTTTTCCAGTATATCCCTGCTAAGAAATATACAAACTATTCAATTATAAACACTACAGAAAATGAATAGGTCATTATTAACATACCATAATGGAAATTTTTACTAGCTTTTGAAACAGAAATATGTGAAATGAAATGTTAGGTCTGTTATTTACTGATCGTTTAAACTGAACAGTCAACGTTTCAGAGTGCCAGGGTTCTAAAATTAATGCCTGATTACTAATACAAATCTCATATGATGTATGTAATAACAAACCATTATGACATACAAAACAAGTATTTAGCCTTTACTGCAGCATTTGACACACATAATAAATGTTACATATAGAAGATATTTGATACTTCAGACTGTGAATCTTCACAACTTTTATCAAATATGTTTTCTTAAAGCATCCATAGACTTATGCTGCAGGCTTATTGAAAAAAATTCTCTTCTCCTCAATATAGAATTTCCTCAGTCAGCAGTTCTTAGTGAAATACAGAGTACCACTAATGTTTATTGATGAGTAAAGTTCTGCTTTCTTCAAGTAATGTTCAGCTGGTGCTCCTAAAGAATTTTTTACTTGACTATTTTTTGCATGTGATCATTGCTCTTATTTTATGTAAATATGATATACTACATCTTCTAAATCTACAAATTTTACTCCATTTCCTCCTTGCCATTATTAATATATCAAGTTGTATTTATACCATTGGTATTTAGTGATGAACTGGCATACATCATACTGTGCTACATTTAATTTTATCTTTCTGCCCCATATATCATATACAAATTATAATAAGGTATATAAAGTCTTATACCTCTATATACACTGTCTTATGAAGGAAAGTAACTGTACCAGTTAGAGAAGTTCAATAAAAATGGAATGATTTCTTATTTTGATAGGAGGATCAAAGCACGGGTATATTCTTTTTCACTCTGGGGCTCTCTGGTAACATAAATTACTATTTTATCTATTTTGTATTAATTATGATGATATCTGTGACATCAGTTCCATGTTCTTCATTCAAACCTGGATTTTGTAGTCTATTATGAATCTAGAATTGTCAATAATGTATTTATGGAAATTGAGAGGGGAAATAACCTACAAATATATTTCACTATTGATTACACTACTATTTACTGATATTTCAGAACAAAATACTCAAAGTCTATTATTTGCTGTCTGCTTTCCCTTGACTTTCAGAAAATATTTCCATAAATTTCAGGAAAAATTAGTAGACAAAGTGAAAATAAAATAGAAGGAGAAGAAAATCAGATGTAGTGTAGGCAGCTGCATGGTAGCTCTTCATAATTAGTAAGGAGCTGGCCTAAGCAGTTCATTCTTTATGTGTCCCAAGCCTCTCTGGACAGCTGGCTATTTGCATGCGAGGCATGAGACATGACAGACTCTGCTAGAATAGTATCTACATTTAAACAAGATGTCCCAAATTGATCTTTAAGATAGTCATCTTTGAAATAAGAGATTGTTCAATGGCTAATTAGAAGGCAGCACTCCTTCCATGACCAAAATAAGCTACAGGGATAGAATCTGAGATAAGAATATTCTGCACTATAGGAAAAGCCAAAGGTATTAGATTCATTATTTAGTACTTCACTTGGTCATTCTACTTAAAGTTTAGTTAATGCTCAAATCAACTCTCTTTGATGTTTACATAGAAGTTACCAGTCTCATAGAATTTTCCCTGTCTGAATTCATAGGCTATGAAATTATGAAATATACATCCAAAACTCTGTGAGGTATGGGTTTTAGCTTCATCTACTTTTTCCTGGCAGGTACACACTTTCAAATTTTTCTGCAATTGAAATATTTTCCCTTGTAATGCAAAAACAAATTTACTGATAATTTTATTTTTAACCAATGATTCTATTCTTCAATAATGAAAAAACAATACAAATTTCTTTCGAATGAAGAATTCATCAGTGTTAAAATGTCTAACCCCTTGTGGCTACATTGTGATGACTAATAAAAGAGTGTTCTTGAGCATAAATCATGAACACATGTAGAAAATCCACCCTATGCAAAATAAAATGGAGGATAAGTTAGATCTTTTGATGATCTTCTACAGGAAACCCCTGCACTGGATCCAGGTTGATTTCCTGCTCCGTGCTACAATGCAAGGCAAGAAGAAAGACATAGATATAGAGTTAAAGAGACAGATAAGTGGAACCAGGATCACCAGTACGTGAATAGTCAGAGGCTTGAGCAAGCAAAGGTCCTGAACAGCCAGAGCTGTTGATATTTATTGGTGACATAATAGATTGAGGTAGAAGGGTTACATGGAGTTGTTATGGCTACATTGATGATGCAGGCAAGGCTTGTAAAGGAAAAGACAAAGTGTTCTTAAATTAGAAACAGAACAGACAAAACATAGATTGTGGTTAATAATTTACCTTGTCTTTTTAGTAAAGGAGGCTTTAACTCTGAGAATGGAATTTGGGTAAAAGTCAGTCTAACTTCAGCATGTAAGCTTCAGTGTGACCTCAGAATATAAGCTTCAGCCAAACTCACTTCTATAAACAAGCCAATTGTGGGGTTAACTCTTTAAAGCCTGCACTGGTTACAGCCTGCTTTGGGCATAATCAATGAGGTCATGGCCCAGAGTCTTCCTCTTTGATATGTTCCATCTTTTTATATTCTTAATTCCTGTTCCATTGTATTTTCATACTCCTATGTACTCTCCTAAACTACAATTTAGTAGCATCTTAAAATACTTGATTCAGTCCTATTATATAAAGATTAATGTAAATTTTTCTTAGCTCTTCTTAAAAATAGAATTTTAGTCACATGAAGGAACATGGCTGAACTATCTTTAAGAGAAGCAAAATGGTAAAAGATGATGCTGTAAAAATTGATAGCAGGTGCCCATAAAAATAAATAAATGAATAAATAAGTACAGATAGTTTGGACAAAAATGAGAATCATTTATAAATCTGAAATTTCAGCTTTACATAGTTGGTTATTGATGGTTTTATATATAGTAATTCATGGAATTCTCAAATAGACTAAGGCTCAATTATTCAAGACTTTGCTTAATATGAAACTATTTTTTGTGTCAGTTACAATTAATTCATTTTTTCTTTTTCTTTTTTTTTTAATTTTTTGGTACCAGGGATTGAACTCGGGACCTTGCACTTGCAAGGCAGGCAGTGGAACCATTGAGCTAACCTCCTGGCCCTAATTCATTTATTCTTAATGACTGCAGATGACTCTTGACTTCTACAGTTAAATATCTAATGAATTCTTTAAAATGTTAATTTTCTTTTCCCATTTCTTCCAAGAAATTCATGAATTTCTTGATAAAAAGCACAGTCCATCCCCCAATAGCTCAGTTGTTAAATCTTAAGCTCATTATACGAGCAAATCAGATGTTCAACTCTGAATCTGTAAAGTTTGATAGGTTAAGAAAAAGATAATTGAGAGAAATAATTAGACTTTTTGTTGTTACTTTAAGCCTACCTGCAGTGAGAGATTTGATATTTCAATAGCAATGGCATCAGAGTAGTGGCTTCAAGGGAAGTTTCCAGTAATTAACTCAGGAGTAATGTTTTTCATTTACTTTCCTCAAACTTTTACTGTTGTTTCAGTGATCTCTTGCAATATTTGCCATTTCATTAGTTATAAAATAGTTTAATCTGTTTTAAATATGTGTATTATTCTACTTTATTTAGGTAGAGTAAATTTTATTTAGTAAAGAACTGTGACTGAAATCCATATACATATATCATGTTAATATGCTTAATATTGTTGAAACTTAATTTACATGTCTAGTCTATAGAAATAAATTGATGCATTACCTGCTTAAAAGTTAATAAGGTAATAAAAGCAGTCATTTACTGCTCAATTTGTATGAAGAGCTTTACACTATTTTCTGAGGAACTGAACCTGTTTACTCTGAACTTCATGACTGAGAGGTAATTATTACTATCTCTAGTTTACTGTAGAGGAATTTGAGGTATAAAAAATATGATTCTATAGCTCAAAGTCACACCAAGCCAATCAAATGGCTATGATTTGTATTTAGGCATCTGTCTCTAGATTTCAAATAATAAGTATATTTTATTCATTCTGGTCACTGAGTATCAGTTTAAGAAAAGAGTACTTAGAATTATTAACATGAGAGGGTTAATCTATCTTTAACCCAAAGTCAAATAAAATATGAAAAACTATACAAATTTATATTTCAAGAGAAGTAAAAATAATTCAAATAATCATCTCCCCAAATACGTGGTTTGATTGTCAATCAATATGATCTCTTAAAACTTAGCTGATATTGACAGTAACATATAAGTGAAGCATATATTATATGTTTCCAATTTTAAGTCTAGAACCAGTGAAATTCAGTGAAATGAACATGATGTTTTATAAATTTTCATGTGTTATAGTAGAAACATATATATTTAAACATACCCTATTTATATATACATATATGCATAAACCATACATACTCATATCATTATAAATACCTGTATATTTTATTTCCACCTCTATTAGGCTTTTAGATTTTATGATTTTATGGAACCAAAGTTCAAGCCAGAAAAAGGATTAGCTTGGCTTGTTACCTGTAGAATATTAATAGAGAGCTAAGTTTTTAAATTTTTTTCTTAAATATTCTTACTGTAAGCCTTTGTCAAAGTTCATAATAGCTAAAGCTTGGAAAGAGCCCAAGTGCCCATCAACTGGAAACTGGATAAAGAAGATGTGGTTTTTTTATAAAATGGAGTACTACTCAGGCATAAAGAATGAGAAACTAGAGACCTTTATAGCTTAATGGATGTATACTGAGGCCATGCTCTTTTATTTATTTATTTTTTTTGGTACCAGGGATTGAACTCAGGACTTTGCACTTTTGAGGCAGGTGCCAGAACCACTGAGCTAAATCCCGGCCCTGAGGCCATACTCTTAAGTGAAATAAATAGGACACACGTGTAAATACTGAATAGTTTCTCTAGTGTGAGAAACTGAAAGTGTAAATAAGGGTTAAAACAAATAACTGATAATTTGAAATAAGAAGGGGTAGGGGAAGTGTGAGGGGTAGGGGACAGGAAAGAAGGGAAAGGAAAAATTATGAAAAAAGAAAAAAATGGAAACAAAGTCTATGTAAATAGGGAAGGGTGGAGGGAGTGAAGGGAGGGCAGGGGAATGGGGGAAAAGTAAGAACTAAGATACATCATGTACAGGTACAAGCACCCAATGATAAATGTAAACGTATTGTATACCTAAAATGTACCAATAAAAGAATTTAAGCAATAATAAATAAATAAATAAAATAAACATTGAAAAAAAAAAGATTCAGGAAAAAAGTCCTAGAGCCTTGGAGTCATAATAAAGACTTCTTTCCCTGAATTTCACATCATTCATTTCAGTGAATACCAAATATTATAAATTCAAAGAACATCATCAGAAATTTTCTCAGATTTTAAATTTCACTACAATCATGGCCTTAACTATTAAATGTAGAAAATTTTAAACAACACAGACTGACAGTAAAATAAGATGGCCAATATCTAAAATATTTTCTTTCAATTGTATACATTAAAGAAAATCCTGTTTTCTAATTCTCAACATCATACAATTATGACTTTTGTGACCTGTCTAATTTAAGGCTACAGGAATTGTAATTCTGTGAAATAAAAGCCCATTATTTATACTAGCTTTATTCAGTATATCTGTGAAAGACTCAGCAGGAAATATTTAGTCACTTGCTAAAGTTATAAGTAGTATCATAAAGTTTGTGGGTGCAAAGAATTCAACAATTATGGATATGAATGTGTACATATATTAAATAAACATACACAGTTTTGAGTGTCAGTTATCTATGAAAGTCATAGGGCAATCAATGGCATAAATAATTTTCTGAATTAACCTTCAAAATGTTTCCCGAGCACTTACACATTTTAGGTGTTAATATTTTTGAAATATATTTTGTTTATGTATTAATAACAAGGAATTTTGCTTGTTCAGAGAAAGAGATTGTATGCAATTTAGTAGCTTTTGGTAATTTCTTTTTTTTTAAATGAACAGGGAGGAACAGGATCTTGTAGAGGATGAGACATTGGACAGTTAATAATTGTGATATATAATCAAATAGTAAAAAATGTATATTGTAATTAATCTAACTCAAATTCTTTACAACATAGCCATTACACACAATACATTTTCTTCTTGTGTATGTATATGTTATTTTTATAATCTGTATTCTCTGGATTCCTGTTTTGATTTATTCTTTTCCTTTTAAGGACTATATTTGAGTCTTCAGTGTGATATTATTTGAGTTTAGTCAGCTATTTCCTAGAAATCATATTTTCCAAGTTAAACTTTACAAAAGGAAAAACAATCCTAAAGACTTAAGGAGAATTACAAGAGAAATGATATTCATGCAAATCCTTGCTAATCTAATCTATTTGTTTCCCTTACTGGATTAGGGCAGAATTTTATAAAAAAAATACATTTCCACCAAATCAGGTTTTTAAATATTGAACAACAACTTGAAAAGGCCCATAAAGTATCAAGCTATATAAGAAGCAGAAGGAAGACTTGGTATCAGGAATTTTTGTGGCATAAAGGAACAGTTTACAAAACTTGTAGAAATGAAAGCAATTGCTAAAAAATTAAGGCAGGACTTTTCATGAACACTATCAGATAAATAAAAACAATGGATTAATATTTACTAGGTACTAAAAACAAAGAATTTATTATTGTTGATATGGAATGTCACAATGTTACAATAAAATAAATATGAATTGCATCACAATTTAGACTATATTATGTATCTACAAAGATAAAATTTTAAGTAACAAATGGAAATATTTGAAAATATTTTATTAAATTGTAAATATACCTTTTACAAAATTAAAGAAAAAATACCTTGAAAAAATAATGAATTATCAGGGAACCCCACTGAAGCCCCCAACCCCCGATTAGGTACACAAGGCGAAATGAAGATAGAGATAAATGAGATGAGGCCCAGGAGGTCAGAGCTTCTAGTGAGGAGAGACCCTGAACCTCCGGACTTGCCAGTATTTATTGAGCATAAAGCAGCAGAGGGGAGCGTGTGGTCACGTATGTGGGATGACGAACAGAGGTGCTGACTTGTGTGAGGCCTCGCAAGAACACAACAAAGCATTCTTGCAAGAAATGAATCTTAGGTTAATGAGAATTTGTTCTTTCCATTAGATTAATATTAACTTTTTATAGAGGATGATGAGCAAGAATTATGGGGTCTTCAGGCCGCAGATGCTACCAGCTAATACAGGAGCCACGGGTTGGTCTTGGTGGTGGCCAGTGGCAGGTAGAGTTCTCTTTCTGCAAGCCAGCTGCAGCCATTAAGCTGTGCCTGTGTTTCAACCCATAATGCAAATAATACATTTGAAACTAAAGTATGAATTTCTCTTAGTTTAATTTAAAAATGCTTTTTAAAAAAACATACACATTTTACTTATTATTTTGGATTTCCTCATCCTCTTTCACTTAGTATAAAGCAAGTCCTTTCACCTTCCCCATCATGGATGGCAATGATAATGTGACCCATCCATGTTGGGACAATATAAAGCCACTGAACCTGTTGTTAGATTAGGACCTGATTTCATGGCCTCAAAGTTTGTTCTGTGGTTCAATTCTTGCAACTTTCATCTTGATCATAGTGTCTACTTGACCTAGGAAACTTTGTTCTATTTTCTATTGATATCCTTATTATTTTTAAGGCTTCCTTCAAGAAATCATGTAGACTTAAAAGTAAGAAAGCTTTAAGATGCTATATTTATTTCCCCCTGTCTAAAATTATCTAAAATGTCAATACTGATAGTTATCCATCATCAGGTACCACCTGCTACACTGAGTCATGCAGTCTTGATATCAATGTAGACTCGAGAAAATAAAATCTGTGGCTTAAAATTGGATAAACAGCAAAATTTGCAGTTGTATAATTGTATTTGTCTCATTTTCTCCATTTTGGAAAAATAAAGTGACAAAATCTTACTAGAAAATTTTAAGCACTATGTAATATCTAAATATATTTAATATAGGTTTATTAACTATAAGTTCACTCATTGTGAATAGTGTTTGGGAATGTCTTACCTACAAAGAATTTAACACTGGTTCAATTGTTTCTATATCTCATGGAGTTCTGCTACATAGTAGCTTTGATTATACACTATAACACTTAAATAACTTTGTGTAAAAATTAAAATAATTTTAGATTAGAAATTCATGCTTTTTATATTTTAATATGTAATATGTTTTATGGTATATTACAATTCAAAAATTCCTTGATTGACCCAAATACAATTACAGTTACTACATGCATGTATATTAAGGGCACTAAATTTCAGGAAACACATTATCATTAATTAATCATAAAAAAGCAGGAAAGATTTGATATTTAGTAATATATTCTTATATTTTAAGGGAGCACCACAGTTTTCTAAAGAAAATAAAGCTGCTTTTAAGTGTCATATTCATGTTTAAACTTAATAAGGATACATTAAGTGGAATACATTTCAAAAATCACCATATATCATAGAAGGAATTGAAATGCACTTCTACATTTCCTTCAACAAAGCTATGACATAAAATTTTCAAAGATGTTGATTTGAATTACAGTCTACTAAAATTTATCCAAAATAGTGTTCTTGTATTGATTTTATTTTGGTTTGGCATGCTGCCCTGTGTTTATTGCTGCTAATATTTAAGTAAGATCAGCATATTTTCTGTGAGTACTGTAGTGTTTTTGATTTTTCTTACTGTTATAACAAAATTATATAGTTTATTCATATTTTTCTTAGAGTCACTATAGAGTTAAAGCTTATTATGCAAACAGTATAAAATTTTAAAAATATTAGATTTTTATCAGTCTTAATGGAAACTCATTCATGTTCCATCAATTTAATTGAAAACATATGAAATAAAGGATAGTGGAATTTTGCATAGTTTATTTTTTGCTGGATTTTTACAATACACTTCTATTTGTATCTGAAATAGTAGTAAATTATCATTTGATAAAAATCACAGCAATTTAACTTAACGAATTTAATGCTGTAAATTGTGGCTGTTTAACTGACTCCTCTGATATATTTGTTTATAGTGGTTTCTTATCACTTCAGATCAATATTGCATATATTTAAATTAGGTAATACTGTATTTAAGATGATACAAACACATGCCCATAAGTACTTAAAACAGTTGTCTACTCTTGATTTTATCTCTTTATCTATCATACATCATCAAATGTGAATATTTTTAGACTATAGCAAGAGGTTCCATAAAGGTCAAGAATTTTCACAATACTCAGCTAAATGAATAGGAGCAACCATGACTTATGTGATGGAAACCATGCTCATAATGTTTCAAACATGCAAAAAGAGAGATTTTTGATCATACTAGGTAAAAAAAAAATCTTAAATGTATGTGATTTCTCACTCAAAAATTTTAGATAGTGATTATCAGGGATTTATATTACTGTAATAATTTAAACACTGACTTAAGTAAAAAAATACATGCATAATAGTTTTGGTTCACAGAAATCTATTTTTAAAAGATTAATCAATTTAGCAGTCAATGCCTGTTAAGATTTATTATGTGATTATAATAAAAATAGTTTCACCTGGTAAGTGAATATATCACAACCTAAAGTGAAGAAAGTTGAGGAAAAAAGATAGTAAAGTTCACTGTTGTTGTGGTCCACCAAGAGTTTATATGTTGAATTCCTAACCCTAGTACTTCTGCATTAATTGTATTTGAACAAATTACTCTGGGCTTCCAATATCCATAACTGTGAGATGATAAATTCCTGTTACTTAAGATAGTCTCTAGTATCGTGATATCTGTGGCAAATTAATACAAATATGAAAACAAATATCTCCAATTTGTCTTATATGAACAGGAGCAATCAATATTTTTATAATTTAAATGTAACAGTTTATGTTGTTTATTATCACTTCACATCATTTTCAAATGTCATGACAAACATTTCCTAATTTTCTACTAAAGTTACTACAAAGGTTTCCTAATTAATGGGCTATTTCTTTATACTTAACCTTATCATATGCTATAGAGAAATGAATATAATATTTTGTGAAATTGCTAAATTAATAAATAATTAATTTACTTTAAGTGTTAAAATTATGATAGGCAATTTTAAAATAAAAACTGAAGTAAGTAATCTCTAAAATTGAAAGTAAATGAGATTTGCATTTTAATTATGTCATATAAATAAAAGTATAGTATCTTTTGTATTTGGCTACTGCCACGTAGAATAATGACTTTTACAATTGTATTATATAACTATAGATCATGATTATGCTGTATATACATAGAAGAAAATTTGTTTCGCTCTTCACCTGTTGTCAGAAATTTTCAGTTTATCACAAAATGCTACATTATTGTTAATATAGATTTTTGTAAGACTGTATTTTTATTTCTTTTAGGTAAATATCTGAGAGAATTGATAGACCTAAGTTAACTATATGTGTAGTTTTCTAAGGAATAATCAAAATATTTTACAAATTGTACTATTCTGGAATTCCAGTGGCAATGGATGAGAGTTTGAATTAATCTTTATGCCTTGTTAACACTTGGTTTCCTCAGTCTTTTTAAATTTTAGCTATGCTAACAAGATGTAGAGATGACATTGTGTTTTTCATTTGTATTTCTCTCATGACTAATTATGGTGGGCAGCATTCTGGTGCTTATTGGCCATTAACATATGTTCTTTAGTGAACGAACTGTACAAATTCTTTGCACATTTGCAATTGAGTGGTTTGTCTATTCTTTTTAGAGTTATTATATAGTTCTTTATATATTTACATGTGGGTCATTTGTCTAATCCAAGTATTACAGACATTACCTCCCACTATTACATTCCTTTTAATTTTAGTGGTGCTTAACAAAAAAAAATTGTTTTCAGAGAGCCCAATTTATCATCCTTGAATCCATTCAACTGGTCATGCATTTTGCTTTTCACAGAATCATAAAAATTTTATTCTACATTTTAATACTGAGACTTTGTAGTTTAGCTTTTACATTTCAGGTCTATAAAACATTTCAATTTTACTTTTGTTTGTGATGTGAGGTAAAAATTTGCTTATTATATTTTTCTCTTTTATGTAGACATCAAGTTATTCCATCAACCTCATTGAAAAGATTAGCTATTAAATACCGTGACAACTTGATCAAATGTCATTAGACTGTGTTCTGTCCACTTAAGGGATGTCCATCCTATTGCTTTCTCTATGCATTCACAAGCTATGTCACAATATCTTAAATTACTATACATTCATTACAAATTTTAAGTCACATCAAGTAAATCTCTTACTCAAAGTAATTTGCAATCTACATATGTATGCATGTATGTATGTATGTATGTATGTATCTATCATCTATCTGCCAAGCTATCTAGATATCATCTATCTATCATCTATCTAAAGATTACCTTGACTATTTCTACAAGAAAATCTGAAGAGATTTTACTGAGATTATACTGACTACATTCAATAATTTGGTGAGAATGGACATTTTAGCCATATTTAATATGACAGGAAATAAAGTATATCTTTCTATATACTATTAATTTAGGACTTTGAAAATATCTCACAGTCTTGAGTCTTATTTCGTAGTTATTGATGCAGGAGTTTGTTACTCATGTTTTGTTGTTGTTTTTTGGGTGTCGTTGTTGTTAGAGATTGAGCCCAGGGCTTCACAAACTATGCAAACTCTCACTGAGCTAAACATTTAGCACAATACAGAATACTTGCACACATTTTTTAAAAACTCATCTCTAAGTGAAAAATTTATGGATGCTATTTTGAACGATACTCTAATTTGATTAAATTTCTCAATCATTTCCAATTATTATTTTCCAGCACAGGAAAATAAAAATAGTTTATAAATAACTATTCTGATCTCAATTATTCTGTTTATTTTGCTCAGATGTTTTTTTGATATATAATAAGGCTGCATGCTGAGAAAGAGATGTTTATTTCTAACTTTTTTCTTTAGTGTGTATTTATTTATTTGATTGGCTTATTTCTTTACAAAGAATGTTCAATAAATCATTGCTGAGAAGTGGTGAGACACTGGCTCCTTTCTGTCTGCAATTCTCTCTTCCCCTTTTTACTTCTTGCTTGTAATATTCATTATTACATTGAAATTTTTCTCCTCTATTTTTGGTTGTGAGAGAGTTTTCATCTTGGACAAATGTTAGAATTCGTCAAATGCCTTTCTGTTTCTCATAGTCTTATTTTCTCAACTGTTGTATTCATTGCAGATTTTATTGAAAGAATTTTGAAAGATAAAACAATAATTCATTATTAGAATAAATCCCAAAAGATCATGATGTACTGAAACCTATTTTATTTAAACTGTGTTTTAAATATTGTGCTGTTTCTTTTGCTAATATATTAATAATTTTGAGTATATACATTTTCTAAATTTTGTTAGATGACATTATTGTTTTAATTTTGATTTTATTTTATTTTATCTGTGTAGCATTTAATAGTTTTCAAATTCTATGGTCTTTGTGTTAAAAGAAAATACTATGTAGAATTTCATTATTTCCATATTATTGAGATATTCAAGGGTTTCATATAGACTTTAAATTCTTATCCTCTAGTCTCTTGCAATCATATTAATTCTAATGCTAATTTCTCTTATATTTAATAATGCAAAATAATGTTTCCATAAGAAACAAATATTTTCTACATCAATTAAGATTATAAATTGTGACTCTACAACCAATACATTTATAATGAACTGAACAAACACATAGAAGAGTAGTTTATACCATTATGAGGACTTTAATATAGTTACATAAAAACAAATAGTGTAAAAACACTGTTATGGTCATTATTATTAAATTTTTGATTATTGATACTTAGTAAATTCCAATTGGGAAAAACTAATCAGGTAATTCCTTGGTAAAATTGTGTTTTGTGTAAAAGAAAAAAATATCCTATACAATTCCTCAACAGATTAATCCAAAAGATAAAGCATTGTTTTTATAATACTTTCTTGATGAAGTAGTAAAATACAGTTTTAGAAAATTTCATTTAACATTCAAATCTGAAGCTGGTTAATTTAAAAATTGTTGCTTTTTACTAATCTGAAATTCACCATCTTATTTGATATATTTTATAATGGTTTTTGAATGAAGATAATAATAAATATACATTAAGAAGAAATTAAATGGAGTCTGAAAAATCATTAAACTTATTTTCTTTAATTGCATCTCATCCTCTAAAAGTGTAATTTTTTTCTAGTTGATTCTGGCATTCATCAACTAAGTTATTTAATGCTAGAATAAGAAATAAGAAACAATTCTATTTCACAACTGAGTGCATTTGAGCAATAGTCACTGTGTGCTTCTGTCTCAATGAAAAGTGACATTGCATTTTTTTCTCATTAGTCTTTCTGGAGCATGGAACACTAGTTTTAGCGAATTGGGTGTTTATTTCTAGCTACTAAAAAGAAGTGACAATTTAGATTCATATTTTTGATATTGAATCCTAAAATAACCTCTTCAATGCAGACACGCAATACTTTCCAAATCTTATTTTTATTCCCTAAATGAACACATGGCTTTATTAGAATGCACTGAGTTCAATACATGTTCACTGATTTTAATTGATATATATATATATATATATATATATATATATATATATATATATATATAATGTTTTTTTCCATGTCTTAGTGTATTTTCCATAAGATTTGGGAGTTTTACACTTGTAGAAAAGCAACCATTTAGAATGATTTATGGAATGTGATATGAAAAGAACAGTCAATATTAAAAATTATTTAAACAATCTGATACAGTACTCTAATAGACTGAAAAAGTCTGGAGAAATATATTGGATATTTAAACAATGTGATTAATTGCTGAGAAAATCTTAATCTTAATTTGGTCCCAGGTTTTGAAACTACATATCAAAAATCTAAAGATTACAACAGTAACACTCAATCTGCTGGAAGGCAAAACAGGAAAAATTCTTGAAGATGTAAGTGTAGGAAAAGATTTTCTGAACAATATCTGGTTGCACAAGAAATAATACCAAGAATCAACAAGTGGGATCACATCAAATTAAAAATCTTCAGCAAAGCAAAGAAAACTACCAATAGTGTGCAGAGACAACATACAGAATGGGAAAACAATTTTTCCAGCTACTCTTCAAAGGACTAATAACTATAATATATACAGAATTTTAAAAAATTAGACCCATCAAATTTAAAGACCCAGTTAATAAATGGTCATCTGAAATTAAGATACTTCTCAGTTGAAGAAATACAAATGGCCAATAAAAATGTTCCACATTTCTGACTATTTGAGAAATGTAAATTAAAACACTGAGATTCCATCTCACTCCAGAAAGAATGGCTACCATCAAGAGATCAGCCAATAACAAATGCCAGCAAGGCTGTGGGGAAAAAGAAACACTTCTTTATTTTGGGGGGACTGTCAACTGATTACAATCACTCTGGAAATTTCTCAAAAACTAAAAATAGAAATTTTATTTGACCCACGTATTCTCCTTCTAAGTATCTTTTCAAAAGAATATGGGACCTCTAGCCCTAGTTCTTTGAGGTATCTCCATACTGATTTCAATAATGGTTGTACTAGACTACACTCCCACCAACAATAGAGAAGGGTTCCTTTCTCTCCACACCCCCACCAGCATTTGTTATTGGTTGATTTCTTGATAGCAGCCATTCTTTCTGTGGTGAGGTGGAATCTCAGTGTTGTTTTAATCTGCATCTCTCAAATGACCAGTGATGTTGAACATTTTTTTCATATATTTCTTTGCTGCTTTTACTTCTTTGTCTGAGAAGTGTCTGTTCATTTCAGATGACAATTTTGAATTGGGTCTTTGAATTTTGGGGGGGCTCTGATTTTTTTTCAGTTCTTTATATATTTTAGATCGTAGTCCTTTGTCTGAGGTACAGCTGCTAAAAAATTTTTCCCACATTGTATGTTGTCTCTTAGTGCTCTGGTGATTTCTCTTGCAGTGCAGAAGCTTTTTAATGAGATGAGGTCCCAGTTGTTGATTCTTTGTGCTAGTTCCCATGCTACTGAGGTTTTGTTTATAAAGTCTTTTCCTATGCCAATGTCTTCAAGAGTTCTACCTAACTTGTCTTCCAGCAACTTTAGTGTTTCTGTCTTGATATTTAGATCTTTAATCCACTTCGATCTTACTTTAGTGCATGGTGATAGATATGGGCCTACTTTTAATCTTCAGCATGTTGAAATCTAGGTTTTCCAACACCATTTATTAAATAGCTTATCTTTCCTTCAATGTGGGTGGTTGGCTCCTTGACAAAGATGAGGTGGGTGAGTATGTCTGATGTTGTTTCTACATTTTCTAATCTATTCCACTGATCCTTGGGTCTGTTTCTTTGCCAATACCATGCTGTTTTTATCACAGTAGCTTTGTAGAATAGTTTCAGGTTGGGGATTGTGATACCCCCTGCCATGTCTCTGTTGCCTAGAATTGCTTTTGCTATTCTAGTTCTCTTTTGGTTCCAAATAAATTTTAGGATTGTTTTCTCTAGTTCTGTGAAATACATTGTTGGAATTTCAATTGGCATTGCATTAAATCTATGTAGTAGTTTTGAAAGTATAGCTATTTTCACTATATTGATTCTTCCCATCCAGAAACAAGGGATGTCTTTCCATTTTATTATATCTTTCTCCATCTCCTTTTTCAGAGTGCTGCAGTTTTCAGTGTAGAGGTCTTTTGCTTCTTTTTTTAGATTGATTCCTAGATATTTCATTTTTGGGGGGTGGTATTGTAAAAAGGAATTGTTTCCCTAATTTCTCTCTCAGTGAGTCTATTATTTGTGTATAAGAGGGCTATTGTTTTTTGAGTGTTGACCTTATATCCAGCTACTCTACTGAATCTTTCAATTAAGTTTAGAAGTCTCATGGCTGAGATTTTGGGTCTTCTATGTAAAGTATCATATCATCAGCAAATAATGACAGTTTAACTTCTTCCTTTCCTATCTTTCTTCCTTTCATTTTTTTCTCTTTTCTAATTGCTGTGGCTAATGTTTCCAGAACTACATTGAACAGAAGTGGTGATAGTGGGCATCCTTGTCTTGTTCCTGATTTTAGCATGACAGTTTTCAGTTTTTGACCTTTTAGTGTGATGTTGGCTGTTGGTTTTTCACAGAAAGCCTTAATCAGGATGAGATAAAGACCTTCTATGACAATTTTCTGTAGGGTTTTTAATCATGAATGGGTGTTGGATTTTGTTGAATGCTTTTCCTGGATCTTTTGAGATAATCATATGGTTTTTGTCCTTGACTCTGTTAATATAGTGTATTACATTTACAGATTTAAGTATGTTGAACCATCCTTGCATCCTTGGGATAAATCCGACTGGTTCAGGGTGTATGATCTTCTTGATGACCCTCTGTATTCTGTTTGCCAGTATTTGACCCAGCTATTCCCCTACTGGGCATCTTCCCAAAAGAATTAAAAGAATCATACCACAGCAATATATGTGCACCCATGTTTTTAGTGGCACAGTTTGTAATAGTTAAAGCTTGGAAATAGCCCAAGTCCCCATCAACTGGAAACTGGATAAAGAAGATGTGAGTTTGTTTTTTTTTTTATAAAATGGAGTACTACTCAGCCATAAAGAACGAGAAACTTGAGTTATTTATAGCTAAATAGATGCATATTGAGGTCATACTGTTAAGTGAAATAAATAGAACACACGTGTAAATACCAAATAGTTTCTCTAGTGTGAGAAACTGAAAGTGTAAATACAAATTAAAAGGATTAATAATGAATAATTGATACTTTGAAATAGGAAAAAGTCTAAAGGTGTAGGGCTGGTGGGAAGGGAAGAGGAAAGGAAAGAAGGAAAAGGAAAAATTATGAGAAAAGAAAAAAATTGGAAACAAAGTCTATGTAAATAGGGAAGGGTGGAGGGGGTGAAGGGCACACAGGTAATGGGGAAAAAAATAAAAACCAATATAAGTCATGTACAGGTATAAGCACCCAATGATAAATGTAAACATATTGTATACCTAAAATGTACCAATAAAAGAATATAAGGAGAAAAGAAAAATAAATAAAAGACATGATACCACCATGATATATGCATAGTTATGTCTATTACAGTGCAATTCATAATAAGTAAATGTTGGAAACAGCCCATATGTCCATCAACAGATGAATGGATTAAAAATCCGTATTGATACACAGTGGAATACTATCCCATAAGGAATGGTAAAATTGAGTTATTTGTAGGAAAATGTATGCACCTTGAGAGCATAATGTTAAGTGAAGTAACTCAGATACACCAGCTTAAATATCACATGGTTTATCTTATATAAAAATTTTGTACAATACATATATAAAATACAAAATGAAAGACAGATAATAGGAAAAAGAGAACATAAAAGTATTGTAATAGAGCATGGACAACATATCTAAAGTGTACCTTGACTTAGTACAATTGCCTTATGTATTTGATATATTCTTTGGCTTATTAGTCTGGTTTTAATGTAGTTATATGATAATTATACATGACACTTAACTTTATAAGATCTTATAAAATAAATAAATGAATCTGATGCTGAAAAGTTAAAGAGGGAGTGGAGAGAAGGGAGAAAAAGAATTAAAATGTGTTATGTACATGTACAAATTTCCTATAGTGATTGTAATCATTATGTACTGCAAACATATACTAATAAGAGTAAAAAAAGGAAACTGCATATTTCTAAACAAAAATTTTATTTTTAACAGCTGCTCATTTTATGATTATGATGTGCAATTTAATCTCATTTTCTTCACTTACAAAATACTTGAACACTATCACATAAGTTTGGAAAACAACTGAGTTTATGGATGTTTAATTATGTATAATGCTTGGAACTTATGAAAAACTAAATATATGTGTACTTTTATTTAACAAATGATGAAAATATCATATATGCATAATGTATCTTCAGATAATGTATTGAGGAAAATAATTTTAACCTACTGATATTCAATTCATAATCAGAAAATAATAGATTAGGACGTTATAGAAAAGATGTTCATATATTTAATGTCAGAGATGATCAAATTTATAAAATACAGTGGCTCCTTCTACACAATACTTCATATATATGTGTGTGTATAATATAGTATTCTGTGTAAAATAAATAACCATTGTATATATATTTAAAACGATGACTGAGATTCAGTATTTGGACTTGTAGATATCTAGGATAATGTGTAAGCATTTAACATGGAACAGAAGAAAGGAAGATAGTAAAGGAGGAAAGAAAGGAGAGATAGAAAAAAGAAACTAACTAGTGGGCTACAATGAAACCAGAGTCTGATTTTTAATTTAGTCCTAAAATCAAACTTTTGGTACAGTATTCTTTGTATTGTAATACACTTGTTTGTGCTTAGGAAAATAAATACTTTACATTTTAAAATTTATTTTATCTAATATTAATTAGCCATTCTAACTTTTCTAATATATTTGTTATATAAAGCTTATGTGCTACTTCAAGCTCTTTCATTTGGATTGTGGTTTTGATTATCATATGAGATCATTTTCTTATTCCAACACAATTTTGCTCTTATTACAGCCTTTGATTTCTTATTTTCAAATATATGGTACTTCTATTATAGGTCCAGCAATGGAATTATATACAAAATATTTTAAACAAATGTTTTTAAATAGTTAATACAGAGAATAAAATGTATAGATTTATTTTTAATTACATAATTACCTTTATTGTGCTTACTGTTTGGTGTGGATTTGAATATCTCTTTCTTTATTGATTTCAGCCTGAAGAATCTCCTCTGTTTCTTTTAAGGACTATCTATAGTTTGTAAATATTGCTGTTTTTTGCTTTGTTTATTTGTTAAGTCAGTAATTTGGCTGGACTGTTTTAATTGATTCTTTCTGCTTTACCATGTAAAGTCTGTGATGTTGACCCTCAGTAAACACAGTCTTGAACATGTATACAGTCCTCTTCTTGCTAATGGTTTTGGCTGAGCTACATTTCACAGGCTCCTTACCTGATAACAATTGAACTGCCTACCTCTGTTGACAATACACTCAGCCCCATTAATTGCTATCTGATTGCATTATTGTTTTTTGAAAATGCCCTGAGTCATAAATTATTACACTGCTTAGACACTACTTGGGCCACTTGCAGAGGTTCTATTTGAAGCCAGTCTTTGCAAGCCTTTCTTTCCTGACCACAAGAATTATCTTCTCAGCTATCCCTTTACCTTGTTGTTGCTGGTAAATAACAAAAGTAAAACATAGTGCTTTCTAATGAGACCACTAGACTCTTAAATTGCTTAGCATTAAAATCTCTGTTTTTGAGAAAAGCTTTCAGTGTGAACTTCCTTAACTGTCTTCAAAATGAAATTAATTTTCTTAGTGAAAATTTGGATGCTTTTTGATCTTACAGTCTAAATCTTGCACTGGGCAAAATCTTTGAGACTGCTCCCTCAAGCTAAACTTTGGAATATTTTTCCATGTCTCTTAATAAGCCTGGGATATGAGCTAGGTGCTGGAAGGAGATGGTAGTCTTTGGTCCTCTCAGTTTTCTTCTCTCTTAAGTTTATGGGAAGATAATGGGAGATGTGTTCTCTGTCGTCTTTGGTAGAGACCTAGATGTTTTCATTTGGGCCACAGTAGAAGAGGAAGATCCTATTTTGTCAGTTGCACGAGTGAGTTTGGTCTCAGCAGTAAGAAGCTTAGGCTGAAGAAAAATTCTGGTGATATCCACATTTTGATGAACTACTTTACCCCTAAACTGGGAGACGAGTGGAAAGAGACCTCATTTCCTGGCCACAGCACCCCATAATAGATTTGCCCACATGTTAAATAGGAGTAAAGGGGTTCTAGAGGATGAGACATGGCTCATCTTTAGAGTTTCCTTGATTTTACCAAGACATAGATGATTTTTTTGAATAAATATTTCTCCATTTACTTTATGATTTTAGGATAATTTTCAGTGATTTTTTAAATACATTTTGTTATGTTTGTTCTGTTTGGAAACTATTCTACAGAATTCCCTATACCACCACTTCACCTGTAGAATCTGGTGGTGCATTTAACTAGCATCAGACACTATACAGAAGTATAATATGAAATAAAAAGACTGCAAAACATTCATTTCAGTAAAATTGGTTAAATAAATGAATAACTTTGGGACAAAAGAAATGATGCACTACCTTCCCAAGCAATAGAATCTTTCTAAAAGTGACTTTATAACTCAATGGCTGTAAGAGATATCGTCTTTTAAAGTTTTATGTTCTCACTTTTGCTGCATACTGCATTTAAAATTACTGTTTCCATAGTTACTGGTATTAAAGCATAGGAGAGAATCAAAACTGGATCTAAGATAAGAAAATATATTGTACTTAAAAATAAAAGAAAAATCACTACTGTAAAGGATAGTAATACATATAAACTTTCCTCAAATATTGTGTTCTTTTTCTTCCCTGGAAAGATGTAATGATTGAACTACAACATGCTCCTCAAAAGTCACAGGACTTAAATGACTTCATATTGTTTTTTAATGATTCATCTTTGGGAAGAAGAAATGGAAAGCAATCTAATTATATATTATATTGTATAATATACAATATGTTTACAAATATATTGCGTATTATAAGTTATGAGGACATGAGAACTATATTGCATGGTATTGAAAATCTTATTTATCCAAATAGAAATTATAACACTCTTTTCTCGTGAATATGTAAAGATAAATTCTGATTAATATTTTGGTAACAATAACATTTATCTTTAAACTCAATGGTATAAATTGACATTTGATAAAAGAAATATGAAATACAGTACACAAACAGCATTTGAAAACCTGGATTACTGTATTTGCCTCTGCACAGCATGGCAGTCCATTCTGTAAGGTCATTTTGAACTAAATGAAAAGGTAATAGCTGACCTGATATGGGATTTGATGTTACTCTTAACAGTATGATGCCACCTATTATACTGCAATAGGTGCATCATTTAAAAGGTTTTAAATTGCTTTCTTTCCTTTTTTTTCAAGAGAGCAAGTGCACAGAGAATAAAAATGGCTTTTTAAAAAAAACTTGAATCCTTTTTTTCATAACCAATTTCATAGCAATAAGCTATATCATAGAACATACTAAAGCTTTGCAGCTGAAATCTACCCACTCAATTTATTTCATTTAAATTCTGTACATTAAATATGAAAGTGCTGAGTTAATCAGATTTTCACCACACTGGGATTCATCAATATCTTGATGATTGGCTAGATATAAGATAAATGATAGATTGCTACAATGTAGATTACGATACTGATCTAGATTAGGTATAAACACAGATATAGATATTATTATGTATATAAATGTAGATGATATATATGCAAATATAGAAATAAATACACACACACCTGTATGAACAGTGGCATGGTACCAAATATAGGACACTAGAGAAGATAACTTCTTTTGTCTCAGAATCTCATTATTCTCTGTGTCCTCTTGTCCTTAGCATTCATTATTTGCCTTAAATAAATATTATCTTGTTTATATGTTAAAGGGAACTTAGTAACTTGAGCAATTTAACATGCTTACCATTTATAGCCAAAAATTATTAATCTGAGAAAGAAAAACTTGTTTTAAATTTCCAAATTATCTAGAAGTTTCATTGAATTTTTTTCTTCAGCACTGCTCAATTTAGATTTTATCCTGTCTGTGAATTTATTCTTACATGTGCAGTTATTTGCTTACTCTCAGTCCCTTGGGTCATTAGAAATACAAAGATTAAATGCTTACTTTAATTCAAGGCAAACACATAAATTTTTCTTGTTCATCCCCTCTCCTACATATACATGTACCTTGAAAACTTTATCCACATCTTAATGAAGAGTACACACCATTCTGCTAATTGTACCACAAATCTCAAAGTGACTTCCCTCTGTTTCCTATTCTTATACATCCATACAGAATCAATCACCACTTCTTTGATTTCACTCTAGAACTATTCTCAAATCCTATATTCGTCTAGAATGCCAAGGTACTAATAAAACTACTCTTTTCCCCTTAGCTTCACCAATATCTGCCTTGTCTTACCTGTGTTATAAACTTGTATTTCATTTACCACCAAATATCAAATCAATTTTTTAAATTATAATTCCAGTAAGCATAGGTTCCGGTATAAAAAATTTAAAATGACAGCTCCTTATGGCTAAATAAATTTGCATTAACTCGCTTTAGACTTCATCTTTTAAACCCATTTACTCTGTTTCCACAGTTGAATATTTTTATTTTCTAATAGATACAGGCTTCATCACATTTCCAGAATTTCAAATTTCCCTCTTTCAGGCATGTTTATTTTTCTTTTTTTCACTAGAGAGTTGTTCCTTACCTTACTCTTTACACTCACTTTACCAGAAAGGTTTTGTAAAACTCCAACCTATATAAAGGGACTCTGTTATATTTAAAATTTAATGATACAAATTGGAATATGAATCCTTACTTGAATGTTTATAATATCTTTTTGATGAGACTTCCAGCAAAGAGAGACCTTGAACTCAAGTACAGCGTCCTTTCTATTAATCGCTCTATGCCCAGCAACTGAAATTACTATACATATAGCAGTGGAAAAATACTCAATAATCCTTGTGAAATAAAAGTCAATCAATTATATATCAATAGGGTGTACAAATGAGATAATAAAAAAAGTTCAAAATAGTAATATTATGTATGTAGAATTTCTTCAGCACTGCTCAATTGTAATTGTTTGAAAACTATGTTTGTACTATGTTTGTTTTACATTTTTAAAAATCCTACTTACTATGAGTATGCTGATGTTGAATACTAGTAACAGGAAACACACAGTTCTTCTGATTTCATAAGTTATAGATGAACTACTATTAGGACAAAAATGACAAATAACCTCCCCTCTTATCAGTACCATGCTCAAAGTTATTTAATTCTAAGAACTTCTAAAGGTTCTAAAATAAATAGGTGTAAGCAATGTTGAAAATTTAATTGGAAATTCAAACTAATAGGTTGGACATTTTATTCACCACCTAGATAGGCAAAGCCCTGTGATATTGCAGGTACAATATCGTAGGTTACAAAGGTGATAAAGCACCTATTTTGCTGACTCTCAAGGTGTCTCTAATGAAGAACTCCGATTACACTTGCAGTATTTCCCACAGCAGCGCTTTCCTTATGAAAGCCTGATTTTCTCAAAACTTCCCCCATTATTGGTATACTTGATGCTCATATTAGGACTTTATATGATTTGTTATTATGGAGTAATGCAGATGCTACGACTTGATGGAAAATTCCTTTTACATAGAGGAATATCACAGCAGGATTTGATTTATGAGTTTAGTTTTCTCAATTTATAGTGAAGAATTAATACTATTTACTGAGGACCATATTTAGCAATATAATACAACTTTTTGATTATCTTGTTATCCATTCAGCCACATAAGAGTCTCTGATTATTCATTTCTAACAAACTTCTTCTTAATTTTGCCTAATATTTATAAATTTATAAATAAGTAATAGTATTTCCTAGCGGCTGATTCTACTACAAACCCTACAGATTTGCATCAATCCTTCCATATTGGAGCTGTATCAAGATTAGATGTGGCCTCAGTAATAAAAGAAAGAGAAGGTTATTTTTTGTAAACATAATGTCCAACTCCTATTTATATTCTACTTTTATTTTAGAAAACTCACCCGGAAGCATGTTTCAGAAACAGCACTGTCCTGAATAACTTATTCTCAGTTCCCAGTTACACTTTCTCCTGGCTGTCTTTGACAAAGCAGATTTCAGTTATGTAGTTGCACCATGATTTTATGTTTTTTAATCCCATAGAGATAACTATCTGCATCTCTAGGTTTATGAAATTATCTGTACAGTATATAGTTGGTCCTTTCCTGTTTTCTGTAGCATTTGTCTTTATTTTATAATTTTTGCTCTACTTTTTTCAGAGATAAGTCATACTAGATTTTTCCTTTGCTCTTTAAAATACTGATAATGTTAACATGATAACCTTTCCTATTTATGAAGTAGAATTAATCACTCCAGTATAATACTATGTACTTTGTATACAGCTTCACAAGAATTTTTTGAATTAAGTACAAATTCCATTCCTATTTTACAAAGGAACCAAACGAGATTCAGATAGTAAGTAAATTGTCCAATGTCATAGAGCTAGTAAGTCATAATGGGTTAAATCCAAGTCTATTTAATTCCAGTGACAAAGTTCTGAATGATGATACCATAAGTACATTATCACTGTTCCTTGGAGAATTGCTCTTATAATTTGTATAGAGAGAATACAGGTTTTGTATGAGTTAATCAATTACATTTGTGAAGTTACAGTAAATGTATATTCATGCTATCAAAGTAAATTATTAGCCTTAAAAATTATTATTTTAAGAAGCAAACTACTCAAGTGATAAATGCCAACCGAAAACCAACTGCAAAGTAAGAGACTGGATTGAAACATTTCTTATATCCTCATTCTAGATGCTCTTATCCTGTTATATTGCATTTTTCCTTTATTCAATACATTCTCTCAGGTGACATATCATTTTTGACTACTTATTCTCCAAACATGGCTGAATTCTCATAGAATTTCCTCTGTCAGCATCTCTCTTTTCATTATCCTCATTTTAAAAATTTATTCCCAGTTCAGATCCACATGTAGAGCTAAAATAAGCATTAAAATATTAGTGTATTGATGAATGGTATCAGTACGTTAAATGATTTTAAATTCTAGCAAAATATGTGAAATAAATGATTATAAATTAAAGCAATTGTATGTAGTACAATCGTATGTGGTAGATGGTCAGTAAGTCCTTAATAATTGATTAATTGTAGAATTTCAAACACTACCAATTAGAAAAACAAATGAAATTTTGGTCACACAGTGACCCCATCTCCTATCACTATCATTCTTTCATCCCAGTCTACTGCCTGCCTCACCATTAGTAGCAGCTCCTCCCAGTCAGTTCCCCGGAAGGCTTCTTTTTTTCTTTCATTACTTTTCAAGGATGTTATACATTAAAGACCATTGGAATACGTAGAAGAGTCTTGCTTTCCAGAGATGAGGGCAGGATTGCTAACTGTTCATGCTGGTAAAGCTTAATAAAGTTCTCCATCTTCATAATAGATTAGATTGGACATATTATCTTGTAGTTTCATCAACTTGAGTTTCCTATTCATGACTCAAATCCTGTGTGTGCTGCATCCATGGTAACACAATTGCAACATATGCTGGACAATCGGGTTGTAGTGCCAAATGGGGTGTGAAGGGACTCATCTAATTATGAAGTTCATGCTTCTTGTTGTCCATAAATAATACACCCATTGTAGCTCATATGGCCATCTCATGTTTTCTGTCAGCAAACATAAACCAGTGGAAAAGTAGGATAAATATCACTGCCGTCACCACTTTGATATCACCCTACTTCTAAATTGATATTATGATAATCACAAACCAAGCCTAAGAGGATGTCTGTGCCTATAATATTCATCTGTGTGTTTCCTTTCTGTATATTTAAAACTCTATCTAACATGAACAGCTGAATTTTTAAAAGAACTGGTACATTTTAAAAAGCATATAATAAGAAATGATGAAAATTTAATAGCAATTTTTATATCTAAATAAAATATTATCAAAATAAAACAAATGTTGGTATTCCACAATTTGTTATGTTCCTTTTCATGCTTTGAGACCAAAGATTTACAAATAACTTATTATAATCTTTATTTATGACCTTTTATATTTGTTAGTGTACCTTGATAATACTATTAGGTACAATAGAAAAAGTAGAAATTTAAATGTAGTACAGAGGACAAAATCCACATTAATTCTTCATACCATTATTTCAGTGAAAAAGAAGACAGAGGCAAAAGTAAAATTGCTTTTCTTTCCACATTCCAAAAGTCTTCATAAATTTAGTTGGATTCACATGGGAAAAAAATACTGAAAGTAAAAGTCAGGATCTGCCTGAGCATATCCACCGTTATGTTTGAACAGCATTATATAAAGTTAATAATCAAGAGAATGTGGAAAAATCTCATTCCATTCCTGATTTTGATATAATTGTGTATGAAAAATTAATCCAGTGAGTAAAATATTGAGGTTTTTCTTCTGCCAAATATGTAATGATATTTGCAAGTACTGGTTGAATATGGAGGCCTCCGGATTTGCCCTCAACATTGGTGGCCACATAACATTCAGATCATAACCCAAACTTTTTCCTCTGATACACGTTTTCACCTGGAAAGACACTTGACTATTTTGTTATGCAGTGTGACCTGTGGCCAGTGTCCTAAATGGTCAAATTTGACTGGTGCCACAGTATGAACACATATTACAACTTCATACTCCCTCTTATTTTGTTTCTAATCCTCTTTTTGATATGGCTTTCTTTTGTACATCTTTCAATCTTCCTGTGTCTTATTAAGACATTCAGAATGCTCACCCTTCTTGTTCACCATTTTAGTTATAATGAAATTATCTTTGTGTTTAATCAATGTGGTTTTCTGTGGAATTTCTTGCTGAAGGTCAAAGAAAATAAAATAATGGGAAAATTGGAACTGAAATCCAGGTCTCTGTTTTTACAAGTCTGTATGTTTAACAGATCACTGTGTGTTTTAACACAATTGTGATATCAAGAAAGCTCAAGTTTAGAGTGTATATTCAGTCATTCATTCATTATTTATTTAATAAATTTACTGAAAATATACTGAGATAGGAGTGAAGATTAAGAAATAGATAACATAGATAAATGTATCTGCCTTCTTGAGCCAAAACAAAAACAAATTTGATGCAGGAGAGCTAAAAATATCATTTTTGTCAGATCCTTTAGATCTATTTTAAAGATTTAACTTTTACCTGGAAGCATTTAGAATGATTTAAACAATCTTTAGAAAAAGTATGTGGGCAGAAGTTTATTTTTAAAATGTCTTTTTCACTGCTTTGTCAAAAATGGATACTTCATCTACAGCTATTACAGCAAGTCAGATTAAAATTTATAGTATTTTAAATACAGGTATAAAGTAAAGATAATTAAAAGGATTACAAAGGTATTTAAGAGTTGAATAAAGTAATATTAATATTTTAAACTAAGAAAATAGATTCATAACAGCAGTTAAGAATCATTTCTACATCTGAAATAGTACAATGATAAACCAATTGTTTAAGTTTTCTTGCATAAAAGCACATTTGTTGGAAAATGATGAGTTTTGATATTGTTTACACTGCTGCTGTTGTTTCTCAGAGGTATCAAGTGGAAATATACAGTGGAAAATTTAAAATATGGGTGTCCATCAAAGCTGGACAAACTGATTTATAGTTGATTAATAAATGAATGAACTAAGAATCCATGAGAATGAATAACTAGCCATAACACATATATTAGCTATTGATTGTTGTATAAGAAATTAATCTGAAAGTTGATATCTTAACATATATATTATTTCACAATGTCTGTGAATTAGGAATCTGAAGCCACTGAGCCCATGCATTTAGCTCTGGGTCTTTCACAGTTGTACATTTATCATAGGTATTCCTAGGGTAAGATTCATGTACAAATTTACTCATTGGTAAAACTCGATTACTATCAGGCTGTTTGCCTGAACTGTCAGTTCTTCATGAAATGTTGGCAATAAATATTAGTCAGATTCCTGACACAGTTCTTATTCCATATATAATCTCACAACCTAGCAGCATCCTTCATAAAAGTTGTCAAACAAGAAATGAGAGAAGATTGCTACTTCTGCTTGTCTTTGGGCAACAACTGCATACAAAGAGCAAATAAAATAAATAAAAAGGACATTATATCAATCTAAGAAAAGCCATTTATGATAAACCCACTGTCAAATTCATATTAAAATTTGAAAAAACTAAAAGCCTTTCCTCTAAAACCAGGAAGAAAAAAAGGATGTGCACTATCAGGACTCCTATTCAATATAGTACTCAAAATTTTAGCCAGAACAAACAGGCAAGAGAAAGAAATAAAAGGGATATGTAGAGAAAGGAAGAAGTCAAATTATTATTATTTATAGTGGACATGATCATTTCTTCCTAAAAAAGATCCAAAAAGTTCCCTCACAAGTCTCATAGCACTAATAATTAAATTGAGCAAGTAAAGGATAAAAAATAACTGCACAAAAATTAATACTGTTCCTGTACCCCAATAATAAATAAACTGAAAATTAGGAAAAAAATACCTTTCCCAATAGCTTGAAGAAAAATTAAATGCTTAGGAATTAACCTATCCAGTCTGCAGGTGATGGGAAATTGAGCTGTTTCCAAGTTTTAGCTATTATGTGTTGCTATAAACATGGATGAGCATATATCACTGTGGTATGATTCTTTTAATTCTTTTGGGATGATATCCAGCAGGGGAACAGCTGATTAGAGGATTTGACCTCTAATCCTAGTTTTTTGAGGTATTTACACATATTACACCATGCAGATTTCCACAGTGGTGTCACCACTCTACACTCCCAACAACATTGGAGAAGGGTTCCTTTTTCCACACAACCTCACCAGCATTTGTTATTTGTTGATTTCTTGATAGCTGCCATTCTTTCTGGGTTGAGGTGGAATCTCAGCTTTGTTTTCATTTACATCTCTCCAAAGACCAGTGATGTTGAACGTTTTTTCATGTTTATTTGGTGTTTCTACTTTTTTTGTCAGAGAAATGTCTGTGCATTTTAGATGCCCATTTTTGGACTGGGTCTTTAAATTTGGGAGGTCTGAATTTCAAAAAATTCTTTATATATTCTAGACAGTAAACCATTGACTGAGGTATAGCTGGTAAAAATGTTTTCCCACATTGTGGGTGGTCACTTCACTCTGTTGGTGGTTTCTTTTGCTGTGGAGAAGCTTTTGAATGAGATCCCAGTTGTTGACACTGGAGACTGTATAAAGAAGATGCGTTGGTTTTTTTTATAAATGGAGTACTACTCAGCCATAAAGAATGAAGAACTAGATACATTTATAGCTAAATGGATGCACATTGAGGCCATACTCTTAAGTGAAATAAATAGTACACACATGTGTAAATACCAAATTGTTTCTCTGGTGTGAGAAACTGAAAGTGTAAATAAGGATCAAAATGTATAGTAGATAATGTGAAATAGGAAGAAAAGGTCCAAAGAGGAAGGGGGAAGGGGAAGAGAAAGGAAAGAAAGGAAAGGAATAAATATGAGAAAAGAAAAAAAACAAAAACATAGTCTTTGTAAATAGGGAGGGTGAAGGGTTTGAAGGGTGGGCAGGGAATGGGGAAAAAATAAGAACCAAGGTGTATCATGTAAAGGTAGGAATTCCCAATGATGAATGTCATCATATTGTATACCTAAGATGTACCAATAAACTTAATGAATAAACAAAAAAAGAATGAATTAACCTAACCAAAGAAGTAAAAGACCCATGTAGTGAAAACTACAGTGCTCTGCAAAAGGAGACCTAAGAGAACATCAGAAAATTGAATGAGCTCACTGTTCTGTGGATAGGCAAAATTAATGTCAAAATGACCACAACACTAAAATAAATGATGTAATCAGGAAAAGTTGCCTTGCTCAACATAAACTAACAATCCATTATTAAGTATGTAAAAATGATTCATTTTACAATGGCTGATTGATTTCATAACATCGGTGCAGTTATATTTTGAAATAATCTTTCAACTTCTGGTATTTTATTGTCACTATATAGAAGCAGAACTACTTTTTATGTATTGGTTTTATATGTTATGACTTTAATTAATTACAAATGTATATCTTTAAGCGTTCCTACATACTAAGATCATGTCATCTGAGAGATAACGTTAGTTACTGTTTTCCTATTTAGATGCCTTTAATTTTTTTCTCATACCTAAATATTCTTGCTAGGACTTCCTACAATATAAAATTTCAGTTACAGAAAAGCATTAATACCATTGATCTGTCACACAATGTGGTGATTCTAGTTAGTGATAATATTCTATATATTTCAAAATATCTATGAGAATATATTTTAGTTTTTCTTATCACAAAGACATAATGAGAATTTGATGTGAGGTATAAGTTAATTAGCCTAATTTGCTCATTTTACTATATATGCATGTGTCAAAACATTACACTTTTCAAAAAGGAATATGTAAAAATTTTGTCAATTTAAAACAAAATAAACACAAGAGAAGAAAACATTGGACACCATAGATATGTTTATTACCTTCATCATGTTGCCTGATAAGTGTATGCATGTGTTCAAATTCATTAAATTGTATGGAATATGTTTGTGCATGGCACTTTTTACATATAATATATATCTCCATAATGTTTTTAAAATTTTAAATTAAAAAATTTTTAAAATATAATGATAGGAAGAAATTTTTTCTTTATATATCTCTAAAAGTTACAAAGATAAATAATTTAAAGGCAGTCATTGTATTTTCTAGTGAATAAATTTAAATCAATTAAAAGTCATTTTAATAAATATTGTACAAAATTTTATACTATATTCCATAAAATACTGAATGTAAAATATCATCTTATTTTAGGAGGTTATATTTAATAGTATACTTCAAAGTTGAAGTGTTCCTCAAATAGTATCAAGTGGAAAATTATTAATTCAAATATATCATAAATAAAAAATTCCCTTTAATCACATTTTTGGTTTTTGGATTTTTTTATATTTTTGTTTTAAATATACATTTGATCCAACATTTAAATTACCTATGAGTTTGATCAAATAAGATACAATAAAATGATCAAACAAAGCCAAATACCTTATGGTGGGATGGTTTATGGAAAACATGAACTAAATATGTTGAAAAATAAGTAAAAAATCACTTTATGTTAAAGTAAATCTAACAATTCAAAAATAAAAATATAAAGTCATTTTATGAGATTTTATGTTAGCAATTAGTTGAAAAAGACATTTAATAATGTTATTTGTGATTAGATGAATACACGTACAATATTGTAAGGCTAGATAAGTGAACTAATGGAGCACACATTGAAATTAAAGCAATCTGGAAACTATTTTTCTTTTAAAATCTATTTTATTTTATTCATTTTGAGACAGTCAAAGCAATTTCAAATATAAGGGATAAATCAACTCAGAAAAGTCATTCAAAATTATTATTATTCATAATTATGCTAGGTTTTAGAATTTAAAAATTTGACTAATATTTGAACTATATTTTAACGAGCAGTAATACATCTTGGGGAGCATTTGTTAAGTGATAAAAAAGCAATTATTTTATATAATAAGCAGTCACTCTTGGATAATTGAACACAATTAGCAAAGCACAAAATTGTCTTTCTTTTAAAAAATGAAAGGTTCTTTTATAAATTTGAAAGAATACCATCAATTATATTTAAAATATTTTAGTACACTAATAAAATGATTTGGTTATATATAAGCAATATATAACAGTTTGAAATAATCAAGACAAAGGGTCTTCATTGCTTCATCTAGGTAGTTCATGCCTCTACACCTGCTTTTGTGCTTCTATATCAGTGTTGCCTTCCCAGGAAGCATTTTCTAAAGCCTCAAATCATCTGCTTACAGGCACTACATACTGATGCTGTGGTTAAGAAATTAGAATCTCAGAGGTCACTTCTCAACTATGACTGACAAGAGTTTTAATATGCATAAACCAGCTCCCTTGAGATAGAATAATGTTGAAACACACATTTTACAGCATTTCCTAGCATATCCTCATGAATTATTTTCCAGACACAATGTAACTGGAGAGATCATATAACCATTAGTAAGCATAGTTCCCCTCTCTACTGACTCCCCCATTCATGTATTTTCCTAAACAAACTCACTCATTTTCTTTTCTCTAAACCGGAAGAAGCTAAATCAATACATAAATAATATGCTCAGTCAAGTAATTTAAATAAGTCATAATAAAATCAGTGGAATACATATGTATGTGTTTATGTGTCCATATATTTCACATATGCATACACTATGAAAAAGAAAGTTTGATGAGTGAAGCTAGTGCCTATCACATAACTAATAAATGTTGTCAATATTTTTTAAATATTTAAAGTGATCAGATAAAACATCCTCAATTACCATGAAAGGTATTGTTTTCTGCATTCTATTATGAGATCAACTTTCTATGCATGGTCACCTACAGATTATTTTTCCTTATTATACCTAGGATCATCATGTATACTTTTATGCATTCACTCATTTATTTTAGCCTTTTCTATTGTATCAAATATCACACAAATCCTTTTAATATAGAGCTGTAGTTTCAAAGTCTCCCAATTCTAATACCCTTGTGACAAACTTCGGACTGGACAAAAGTAATTATTTATTGCCCAGGCACTTGAAACTGAAAATACTCACTAGTCCAATTATCACTCACAATCCAAACCATCTGCCTTTTTTCTTCTTCTATTTAGCACATCTGATTTTCCAGGTAGGATTACATCTTTTTCTTGATCTACTTTTCTTCTTTATCCCCTTATAAAATTCACTAAAGAGTATGTCATTGTATTTTGTAAACATTTCTGTTATATGTGCATTTTTCCACCCTAGCACATCTCTTTGAGTGTTAATCCCAACCTTCCATCAGGATTATGGCCAAATTCCCCTAACTGAAATTTCTGACAGTCTTTTTGTTTCCAGTCCATTATATTGGAAAACTTAACCAGTTGCTGCTTTAATACCAAGGAATAACTTCAATCTCTCATCTTGCCCCTAACACTGCTATACCTTCCTTCATATTTAGTATATTAGCTACTCTATAATATTCAGTTGTCCAAATGTGTCACATTTTCTAAACTATTGCTTTGAAGTCTTCATGAATTCACTTCCCCATTTCTCTACTTCTAACTTTTACTCAAAGTGCAAATTGTATTTATTCATTTATCTGTTCACTAAAATTGTATAGAACCTTACATTATGTCAGGAATCTTTATAGATATTAAAAATAATACTTCAGTTAATGAAATGGAGTTTATATTATTCTGCATCCTACATAAAAAACATGCAATTAAATAAATGATATTAGGTTCTATGAAGAAATATAAATTAGAAGAAAATAGATAAAGCATAATGGGTGAAATAGAGTGATTTTAAAAAGGCACTGTGATGCAATGTGTATTGCAGTACAACCTAGAGAAAATAAGAGGGTGAACCAGAGAATTATTTGGGGGAAGCAATTTCAACGCAACAGATGAACCAGAGTAATAATGCCCCTAGGTGAAAGGAAGTTTTAGTAGAAAGAATGAAGATAATTTTTATATCTCACTATCTTAAAATTTTTATCTGATATATATGATCCTCCTCCAAGCTCTTAAAACACATTGTTCCCTTCTTACCATATAAACTATAGTGCCAGGGATTTAGCTCAGTAAAAATCAAACAAAGAAACCAAAAAAACAAACATAAATTTTATATAATAATTTGCTAGGCTGACAGTTTTATGCAACTTTATGCAAGTATGTGGATGCATAACTTTTTATGTTTGACACATAACCTTAGAACAAAGAGGCTAAGAATTTATTTTATCAATAATGAAAATACATTATACATTTTTATATGAACATGCATATGCTTACATAAACACTCACACACACACTTATACTTACACCATATGTGTTTTTTCTCTTCCTGTATCCCTTTAACTTCTGATTATAGACGTAGAAGAATAACATCTTAAGAATACCTTCTCTTTATTTGTTTCACAGTTATGCAATTGGCTTTCTTATTGTTTTAGTTACTTTTCTCATTGCTGAGACAAAATATAGACACCAACAAGTTAAAAGAGGAAAGTTTTATTTTGGCTCACAGTTTGTAGAGGTTTTTGTTAAGAGTTGCCAGGCTCCAAGGCAGGGGGGTATGGTAGAGCAGCATTGGTGAGGAGAAACAGTCTATAGAAAACCAGGCAGGAGGCAGCAACAGCAAGCAGCAGCAGCAGTGGCAGGCACAAACCTGCCTTTCCCTTCTGTTCCAAACAGGCTACAAACCTTTGGAGTAGTGCCACCCACACCCAGGCTGGGGCTTCAGTTTTCAGAAAATCCATTCAGATACACCCAGAAGTATGCTCATTGAAATCACTGAACTAATTTAGTACCATGAATTCTTAATCCCAGTATCACACAGCCTGGATCCAGAAGGTCCAAAAATCCCCACCTGTGACCACATGAGGCTTTGGGAAGGCAACTAGATGAAAATCATAACATTAATCTAGTTAGATTTGAAAGTATTAAGACTATATTATGAGTAATATAAAGGCCTAAAATATTCATGCAGTGAAGTGGCAATAGAAAGGCAAAATATAATTGAATGCTCCTATTTAAATGCTCATAAAAGATAAATTCTTGATTGCCATGCCCTTGATACCTTGAAAGACTTTTTTCAAGTAATATGAAATTGGCTGTTTATAAATTATTACTGTGCTGGAGAGAGTACTGAAAGAAAATAATGAATGTGGGGATTTAAATTCCCAGTTCCAGTTCAGCATATATGAAGTATATGTGAACAAAAAGAAATCTTTATTTCATGTAGTCACAATGCTGAGTTTTATTGAAAGAAAATCCAAGTCTTGTAAATGGTGAATTACAATCTAAACTAAATATTAACCATAAAGGGTATCTAAATGTAAAGTGAAAGCACTTACAGGGAAGGAATGAAATACTGAAAATTGGAATGGGAACACATAAAGATACTTCTGAAGCTGGGGACATTGAGCTTCTGCTGGAGTTATTTTGTTTTAATTGTGGTTGTGGCAGAATAGTAGCTGTAGCAGTCTCATATGAGATGATTAAGCCTCTTTTGACTGAAGAACCTAAATGTCATTGCCTCTCCTAAGGTAGTTGCCTAAGAATACCAGTTGTTTTCCTCAGGACCTATCCTTCTCATCCTTTTTTCCTTTTAGACACATGACTAAACTCTAGTGCCCATGGATTCCAAAAAGCACAGTATGGAAAGTAATCTATGAGAAGGTGCATGTAATACAAAGGACTGGAATGATATTTCTACATTATAGAGATGTATCTAGGTGCATTATGTGTAATTATTGATATTAACCCCATTCAATTTCCTAACTTGATCCCATTTACTGACTCAGAACATCTTGAGTGAAGGGAAAACCAGGACCACTTGAGGGAGGACCTCACTGAGACTCCACAACTTTCTACTGTTAGTCTTTTTTCCATCATTCCCAAAGGGACCAATGGAGTTTAACCAGGGTGATGGTGGACTGAAGAAAAGTAAATTATTAGACTTTAAGGATTTCAAAACACAAGTTCTAAACTGTCAGGAATCACACAAAAAAACAAAATATCACCATGGTCTATCAATCAGAATAGGGGGTAATGGAGGCCACCTGATCGATGGAGTCTTAACTCAGGATCATCTTATTTCAAAACTTATCCTGATATTTTCTAAGTTTGGAATGCAAAGTGTGTAATTTCTCCACATTTTGGAGGAATTTTAGAGATTAGCACTGTTATCACAGAACAGAATATTAGGCACCATAATCCCCTCTAAATATCCATTCACTTGGCTATGAAGAAAACAGATGCATCTTGGAGAAAAACAAATAATTATGTTTTCTTCCAACTTTTTTATTAGTACATATTTGCAGCATATAAAGATTACTTTCCTCTTGAAAGCTGATACATGCACATAACACATTTTAATTATTTTTTCATCTCCTTCACCACCTCTCTCCTGCCTCTTCTAACTTTTGGTCCTCTTCCCACTTGCAAAAGATATATTTATTACTTTTTATTGATTTTTATTTTCCTCTTCATTTATATTTTACGTTTCTCATATAAGATAACCCATGTGATATTTAAGCTTATGTGTCTGATTTATTTCACTTACCATTATGGCCTCAGGTGCATCTATTTTCTTACAAATGACTGGAGTTTATTCTTTGTTGCAGAGTAGTACTCCATTGTGTATAATATCACATTTTCCTTTATCCACTCATCTGATGTAGACCACTTCCAAGATATAGTTATTATGAATTGTGGTTCAACAAACATAGGTATGTATGTATCATACTAATAAGATGTCTTTAACTCTTTCATGAAGAAATTTGGGTATGACATGCAGGCACTATCTGAAAATGGACAGCTAAATCACAATAGCCTCTTTCAAAAGTATCTCTGAAGAATAGTAGTGTAGGGAAATCTTTTCAGATGGCAAAATTATGAACAATGTATCTTGTTTATTTTCACTGGAAGGAGAAATGAGCAGATGTAGAATTGTATATTAATCGATGGACTTCTGTCAATGGCTTGAAAGCATCATCAGGGATTTATAAGCAACATAGTTAGAAATTTGAAAACAAAGAGGTCTGGAGAAAAGATGAGTGCCCTGAGTATTTTGAACAGGCAAGGTGTTATTTGTGTTCCCTGTGGATGCTCAGAGAAAGGTGTCCTGATCTGTGGAAGGACTGAATTAGTATGTTGCTGTCTGAGGACACCTGTCCATGTCATCTTCCAGTCACTACTCACACATACTGAGGTCACTGACAAAGTGGTGGTCATTTGATAATGGAGGTTATGGATGTTCTCACTAAAACTGTCTTCCATGATCTGGAAAGATGCATGATCTACTATCAATAGAGACCAAAACTAACTGTCCCGAATGAAATCTTTCCTTGGGGTGGTCAGTCTCTGCTATGAACTGGTTCATTATATTAGAAAGATTTCATCATGGAATTGGCAACATTTTATGATTAGTGCTGTAGACACTTACTTTGGATATAAATTTGCCTTTCTTATGTACAATTATTTTTTTTTGTAACTTCCATTCATAAACTTAAAGAATTGCTTATCCACAATCACTCTGTTCTGAACATTTTTTGATAAAAGAAATAACTACATTGCAAATAAAATGTAGATATGAATCAATGGATTTCAATAGTCTTACCATGTTCTTCACCATCCTGATGCAGCTGGCATTCGAAAATGGTAAAAAATTCTTTTGAATATTTATGACACCATTGGATTCATGGCAACACCTTGCAGGGTAATATTCAACAAAGTTTGTATATCTTTTGAGTCACTATATAATTATGTGATGACATCCTTCTTGTCACCAGGATTCATGAATTTAGAAATCAAGGAGTGAAAGTAGAATGTTATTCACTTTTTCTCTTGGTAATCTACTAACAAATATTTTCCCACATTTACATCACTTTATGCTCTAGTACAACTTTCAGAGTCCTTAATTCCAAAATGATAATGCTTCCATAAAAAGACACAACATTCATTTCACTAAACTGGAAATTGAAACTCCTAACCACTTTGGGCTTTTCATGCCTCTGAATCTGCTCAGACTTCAGAGATTAAGCTTGAATAGTAAGAAGAAATCAAATAGCTATCACTTACTAGAGATAAAGAGAAGTGGATCTGGAACATGGGAAATCCTGTGGGGAATCTCTTAGCACCCTGGGGTTAAAGTCATGGGCAAACTATAGAAACCCAGTTCAGATTGCAGAATTCCTGATAGCCTAGAAGGCCCTTCAAAAATGAAGTTTAGTGGGATCAGAGATTGAGCTCAGTGGTTCTGCTGCCTGCCTCACAAGTGCAAGGTCTTGAGTTTGATCCCCAGTACAAAAAACAAACAAACAAAATAAACGGTTTGGGTAACTGCTAGGCAAAGAACTATGAATAACTCAGGTGCTTATTGAGAACAACAATAATACAGAATGCATAATGTAAAAATTGATACTAGGGCTGGAGATTTAGCTCAATGGTTCTGGTGCCTGCCTCGCAAGCACAAGGTCCTGAGTTCGATTCCCAGTACCAAAAAAAAATTGATACTAGCTAGGACAACATGACCATTTGCACAAATAAGACTCTAATGATTACAAGCATTCATTCTTCCTTTTATTATGAATATAATTCAAAATAAAATGTTTGTTTGCTTCCCACACATCCTCTTATCATATAACACAAAATGTTTTAATAATAATGAATTTTAAACCATAGTATTTAAGTTACTAATTATCAATAAGGGTGATCATCACTCTTTGACTTACATCACCTTTTGGTAATAGGGTTAGTTAATCCTCCATTATATATTACAATCTCATGTCATGTGAAAAATATCACTTTGTTTCTGTCTTTCCTTTGGAATTTAATATGGCTTAAGATGTGTATAAGTGCCAATTTCTTCAGGTATGGACAGTGATGGCAAATGTTGTATGTCATCCTATGTAGGCTGTCACAGGTTTTTTAACCGAATATGAATACATGAGCTGTCATGAAGATACTGTCAGAATGGAAATATCTACAATCAGTGGTATTTAATTAAAGAAGATTGCCTTCTATGATGTGTGACTCTTATAATGATGCAATGGTGTGAAGAATAAAGGTTTCCATTTCCCAGATAAGAAAATCTTCTCTTATGACTATGACATTCAGCACCAAACCTGTGAGTTTCATCCTGTTATTTCTATCCCTACACATTTCTTTGACAGAGCAGGCTGCTTTAATTTCCCATGGAGATGATTATGAGAGCAGAATGTGAGCTCTGTCCTGATATATATATATATATATATATATATATATTTCCTAAATAGAATGACATTTTGCCATTATCTGCAACAGATAACAGATTGTTACTGGAAGATATGCTAAGTGAAATAATGAATATGCAGAAAGAAAATGTTGCACAGGCAGATGAACATAAATATGATTGAAAAGGTGTTGGTGAGAAAGTACAGAGAAATAAATATATAGAATGAACTAATCTAGAGATGGAATATGCAATATGAAGATTATATATAATACAATTAGACTGTCTATAGAATACATGCTAAATATTTTAGCTGTTCTTTGCCACTAAAACACAACAGAACAGTAGCTAACTATGTGATATGATGTGCACGTTAATTTGCTTCACTGTAGTAAAGTTTTGTGTTTATACGTATCACACAGCATTGTGTTGTATACTTGAAATGTCCATTTTTTAAAAAATATAATATATTACACAGAAATTTATTTGGATGAACTCAGAATGAATGAATCTAAACTATATGATTTTATGTGCAGTCAAAACATGTCTATTAGTTGCTCATGCTTATTAAACCAGTGGTATACTAACTGAGCTAAAACTTTGTATAATAAGAAACAAATATATATTAACTTAGACACTGTATTGACATCAGCTTGTTTCCAGCTTTATATTAAAAATAAATCCTGTTTTATCCATGTGTATAATTTTTCCTGAATGTGAAACTATTAGTCACCTTTCATTGCTGGGACAACATACCTGAAAAATGCAACTTAAAGGACAGTTTTATTTTGGCTCATGGTTTCAGAGACTTCAGCCCCTGATCATCTGGCTGCAAGGAAGAAATGGCATGGCAGAAGAAAACTGCTCAATCTGTGACCACTGAGAAACAGAGACAGAGAAAAGCCAGAATGAGAGATGTGTCCTAAAAAGTCATACTCCCAGAGACCCCCTCCTCCACTAAGCCCTACCTCCTAAGACCATGTGTAGCTAGGACCTTATCAACTGATTAATTCACTGATGAGCATAGTACTTCCATGATCCAGTCACCCTTCAAAATCCAATATCTTAAAAAATGAGCCTTTTGTGGGACATTTTTATCTAACTCATAACATGGAATGTGTCAATAGAATTATAAAAGTTAACAACTGGGTAGGGTAGAAAGGTTATATACTTTTGAAGGTTATCTCCCAATAGTAATGCAAAAGAAAAAAAAGAAGAAAGTTGTTAAACCTCTCATCCCTTATTAATGATTTCCCTTTCTGTGTTTATGATTACATATCATCTGTATCAGTTTGAAAATTTTAGAAATAAACAACTCTTAAAGTTTAAATTGCATAACATTCTGAGTAGCATGATGAAATATCATACCATCCTGCTCTATTCCTGCTGGGGAAGTAAACAAATAATCCCTTTTCTTAACATTTCTATACTGCTTAGAATCTTAGTTCCCATCTCACAGTCTTTGTGTTGATATGTCAGTGCTGTGTTCACATGGCTCTTAATTTACTTAAAAATTGCCCTAAAAACACACTAGGCCTTGAAACATGAAAAGGCAGATTAGCTCTAGCATTATGTGGCAGTGTTTCAGGGTACGTGAAAGCACAAATAACATCATAGGCTTTGATGCTCTCTGTAATTTCCAGTATTGTCTAAGGATCTTGGACAATATATGCCCTGTAGATAAATGATGACTATCATTGCCCACTCAGGAGAAGCAGGGTGACCCAGCTGCTCCTCCTCTCTGAATGATCAGATGAATTGAAATTCCTAATGCCAATCAGCCAACTAATCACAATAACGAAGAAGGTTAAATATGAAGAAAAAAAGATAACTATTGCTTCTACAAGAAAAACATATGAAATTATTTTGTGAAACAAAGCTAATTCTTTAATAACCCCTAAAAATGAATCAGACTTAGCATGTAAAGTAAGACAATGGGAGATTTCTTGGCACTCAGGATAGAAAATGTTTCCACTAAAGAGTAAATGAAATTCAAACTTGTGTTGACTTAGAAGGAATAGAAAAGAATAAAATCAAGTCAAAATGTGTGCATTTTAATACAAATATCATTTATTAAATATTCTGTGGATACAGGGAAAAAAAACTGTCTTTTTGTAATATTGTTTGATCCAGCAAAAACCATTAATTTTTGGTCCTATGGAAAACTTTTTCTTGGTGCCATGGGAAGTAAAATGTGAATAAACTTTAATTCCTAGTTCCAAGGAGCTCATAGATTATTGAATAAAAAAATTTATTAACTCCCATATAAAATATCATGTAGTAATATTATAAGAAAGGAGCAACTCTCAAACATAAACAGGGGTCAAAATCACCTAGATAAATGATGAAAGCATAGATCCATGCCTAGAGTTCCTGACTAGGATATTGTAGTGTGAAGCCCTAGACAAAATTAATTTATAATTAGTATTCAATTTATGTTATACTGATGGTCTTGGGATGATACTTTAAAATTACTATTTAAAATGATGACAAAGTTATTTTTTTTAACTGTTGACAAAGGAGGAATTCTGAGGGGACATTATCTCACTGTTTGATAAGAGATTAGTTACATAGAAAGAAAATAAGTTAATAAAAGATGTGAATGAAACAGAATATTGAAATTATGGGTAGAAGGCATGGAGTATGCATTCACTCATTCTAGAGTGAAATTAAATACTAAATACAATATCAAGTCTCATAAAACCAGTTAGAGCTGGAACGTGTATTCATTTCTGGTATATAAGTAAAATTGTAACACCCGTTTTGGAAAATTTTGTCAGTTTTTATGCTAAACATACACTTAAAATTCACCCTATTTGAGTGAAGTATTTGCTAGGAGTAATTAAAACACATGTTGAAAGAAAGACATGCATCAATGTTTAAAGAAACTTTATTCGTATTAGCTCTTAGTCCCAAACTACAAAAACCCACAAGGCTCATCAATATGTATATGTGTAAATAAAATAGAAATATGATCAAATCCCAAGAACATTATGCCAAATGAAAGAAAACACGCACAAAAGAATTTATAATGTTCACGTCTATTTAAAAACACTGAGAAGGATTAAAGCTAATCTAAGGTGATTGAAATTATGTAATTGATTTCCTAAGATAATGAATTGCGCATAAATGAATAGGCATATACATTTAGAAAATATCTAAGATATAGAAATCTATTATTTGATTAGGGTGAGCAGGTAGAGAGATCTTAATAAGATTTAACTGATAGAATTCATTAACTGAAATGATGCTGTTACTGATGGTGGAAAGAATAAAATTAGAATGACATATTTTAGGTTCACATAAGTGAACATACAATTATGTTAGCAAAATAGAATACACCAAAAATATAGTATTTATCAGGTATATTAGGTTTCTATTGCCTTATAATAAATTACCATAAATATAGCAGCTTAAACAATGTATATTTATTTTTTCAACATTTCTATGTCAAGAACCTTACCAAGGTTATCTATTTCTATGTTATCTGTTTCAGGATTTTAAAAAGGTTGAAATCAAGGTATGACCAGGCTACATTCTCATCTGGAGATTGACTGGGAAGGAATTCACCTCTGAGCTCTCTGACATTGTTGAAAGGATTCATTTACTTGTACCTGTAGGAAATATAGAAGATTGCCTCTTTAAAAATTAGCAATAAAATCAGAGATGGAGTGGAAAGGTAGGAAGGAAAGTGTAAGAATTAGCAAAAGAGCACTCTTACGTATCAGATGGATTCCATAAACTTATCAACATTCTGTAATCATGAGAATATAATACCAGGCTTCCCATCACTTTTACCATTTTCATTTGGTAATAAGCAAATTCCTAGACCCAAGAGGAAGAATATACAAGAATGGCAAAACAGATAGGCAGGAATCTTGGTGATGCAAGGCAGCAAGAAATCCAAATAAGCAAAAATAATCCAACAAGAAAAATATAATTACTCCAAACCTGCTGGATATCCAAAACATGAGTTCATATTCTCTAAAATCAAGAATGATTTTTTGACAGCAGCTATTCTTTCTGGGGTGAGTTGGAATCTCAGCGTTATTTTCATTTGGATCTCTCAAATGACCAATGATGTTGAACATTTTTTCATGTTTATCTGCTATTTTTACTTCTTTGTCTCAGAAATGTCTGTGAATTTCAGATGTCCATTTTTGGATTGGATCTTTAAATTTGGGAGGACTGATTTTTTTAAAGATCTTTATATATTCTACATTGTAGACCTTTGTCTGAGGAACAGTAGGTGAAATTTTTTTCCCACATTGTCTCTTCATGTTGTTGTTGGTTTCTCTTGCTGTGCAGAAGCTTTTTAATAAGATGAGATCCCAGTTGTTGATTCTTTGTGCTAGTTCACTTGCAACTGAGGTTTTGTTCATGAAATCTTTCCTATACTAATGTCTTCAAGAGTTCTACCTAACCTCTCTTCCTGCCAGTTTAGTGTTTCTGTTTTAATATTTGGATCTTTGATCCATTTCAATTTTAGTTTAGTGCATGGTGAGAGGTATAGGTCTAGCTTTAATCCTTGGCAGGTTGAAACCCAATAACAAATGCTGGCTGGGTTGCGGGGGAAAAGGAACCATTCCCCACTGTTGGTAGGAGTGCAGACTGGTGCAACCACTGTGGAAATCAGTATGGTGATACCTCAAAGAAGTAGGATTAAAGGTCTCTTTTTACTCAGGTATTCACCTGCTGGGTATCTTCCCCCCAAAATTCAAACAATCATACCACAGGGATATATATGCATCCATGTTTATAGTAGCACAGTTTGTAATAGCTAAAATTTAGAAACAGCCCAATTGCTCATCAACAGGTAACTAGATAAAGAAGATGTTTTTTTTTTTTATTAAATGCAGTACTACTCAGCCATAAAGAATGAGGAACTAGAGACATTTATAGCTAAATGGATGCACATTGATGCTATAGTCTTAAGTGAAATAAATAGGACACACATTGTAAATAACAAATTGTTTCTCTGATGTGAGAAACTGAAAGTGTAAATAAGGATCAAAATGTAGAATAGATAATGTGAAATAGGAAGATAAAGCACAAAGGGGAAGGGGAAATTGGAGGGGTAGGGGGAGGAAAAGAATAAATTAGAGAAAAGGAAAAAATGGAAAGAAAGTCTTTGTAAATAGAGAGAGTGAAAAATAAGAACCAAGATAGATTATGTAAAGGTGCAAATTGCCAATGATGAAGGTCATTATACTGAATACCTAAAATGTACCAATGATTAGAATGAATAATCGAAAATGCAAAATAGGAAGAAAAAGTCCAAAGGGGTAGGGGTAGTGGGAGGGGCAGGGGAAAGGAAAGAAGGGAAAGGAAAAATGATGAGAAATGGAAAAAATGGAAATAAAGTCTTTGTAAATAGGAAAGGGTGGAGGGGGTGAAGGGAGGGCTAGGAATAGGGAAAAAATAAGAACCAAGATGCATTATGTAAAGGTACAATTCCCAATGAGAAATGTAATTGTGTTGTGTACCTAAAATGTACCAATAAAAGAATTTAATTAAAAAAATAGAGAGAGTGGAGGGGTGGAAGGGATGGCAGGGGAAGGGGGAAAATAAGAACCAAGAGAGATTATGTAAAAGAACAAATTCCCAATGATGAATGCCATCATATTGTATACCTAAAATGTACCAATAAACATAAAAAAGAATGAATTCTAGGAATGAAAGTTAAGAGTAGGAAAAATTTATTGAAAGAATGATAGCTTCTGCTTAAAAAAGACAGAGAGGGGGATGGAAAGTGGGTTCCTCAGGCCCCTGATTCCCAGGGTTTTTTATGGACCAAAACCAGGAGGTGAGATGGGTTCAGAAGTAAGAGAAAACCATAGCCAACTAATAAGATTCCATGGAAATTTACAAGGTAGGCATGAGCTGGGACAAAAGCATAATCAATCAATAAGATTATAAATACATCACCCAGGTAATATTAATTAAATGGTGATCAAATGGGAAAACAAGTCATATAGCAAGTGTGCATAGAATGAACAAGGAATTTCTGGAAAGGAAATGGGGTAGGGAGATTGATATCTATTTAGAATATCAATCATCAATATTCATCCCCAGGGTATGTAGCTAGGTGCAGTACCTTTTCTCTTTTTATAATGCTGACTAACAAATGTGCCTCAATTGTTTTCTATGTGGAGGGACCAGTCTTGTCTAACTGTCTTAAAATAATTTCTAATTAACTTAGCTATCTGCAATAATAGCATCACCATAAGATCTAATCTCCCCAGGAAGAAAATAATAATTTTGTTTTGGGCTTATCGAATTTGTGGTAAGTTCTCTGTCAAGAAGTTAGGAAGTGCATCATGATTTGTGACTAAGTCTGCAAATATTACAAAATATTTAAATAGCATGCATATTACTATTTATATTGTTCTTATTGTACCTTTCAGGACATAAAAGGAAGCAAAATTTGTTTTTATTATCATGACACCAAGGAAACAAGAAAACATTGCCTCTATATCAATCTGATTATGAAATTTTAAGAATTCTTGTAGGGAATAATGACTCAAGAAAAAGAAAATTTGCTGTCATAAAACAAGACCAAGAAAACAAAGACAGATGCCATTTCTAAGCAAATGAAATGATTAAACATAAAATTTTCTTTGGGAGGGCATGTATCAGGTAATTCTTTTCATAGGCCTAATAATTGATCTATCATTCAATTCTCTGAAGTCCTGACACAAATCCCTCCTAAAGAAATTTATAAATAAACAGTGACCATTTGCCCCAAGATTATCTAGGCAGAAATACAATATATAGGCATGGGCTATTAAAACCCATGGTTTTAGTGCGCTTTAATATTTAGTGGTTGTTTTAATGTTAATGTTTTGAGCCTTATAATTTGTGAAAACTTGGTAGAAATTTCTGATAAATATTGACAATAATTTACCAAGTTGATGAAGTTAAGGAAAAAGGCAATTATTGATGGGTTAATAATTCTGCTGAGCACGAGCAACATTGTTGGCCTAGAGAAGATATACGTGGGAAGTGTACTTAAAGACACTGTGACAGTTTAGGAATAAGCTTACGTAAAGTGGAGAGGATAACTTAGTAAAGATTTTGTACAGCAATATTTGCAACAAGAAATCTTCTGATATGACCAATTGCTCTTTAGAAGTTATAATTTTAAGGATCATTTACCTCAATTTTAATGGAAAATCAAACATATTGTAGTAAAGATTTCTCTGAATTTATAGAAAGAGGTTAAGTAGTAAAACCAGATTAGTTGGGAAACATCAACTTCAGTTACTGAAGGAATCAAGGCATATGACAACAGTAGAAAGAGACAGGAAGTAATGTTAGAAAAGACAGCACTTATACTATCCCATTAATTCAAGATAATGTAGACTTGCTGTTGGAAGTATTAGATTATATAGTATTTATCTCCCATTCAAGTGTTCCAACAGCCCTGTAACCCAGAAGGAGAATTTCAATTGTCTATGTATAGGTGCACTTATCATAGAACAATTTCTGATGCTTACATTAAATTGTCATGGAAACAAGATTATAGTACAAGCTTTCGGTTATGAGATAAAGAAATCTTTGAGATCTACTATGTAACATGGTGACAGTCAATAGTACTTCATTTTAAGAGAAGTCTGTTAGGAGTAGATTTTTTATTCTTGGTCTACAGACACAGAAATGGTAAGTATATGAGTCATAGATGTGCTAATTAGCTTGATTATCCCAATCATTTCTCAAAGTGAATATGTATGAAATCACCAAGTTGTATGCACTAAATATATACAATTATTTCCTCAATTGTCCACAAAGAAAGCTGACAAAAAGTATTTTCAAAGGCTTAAAGATGGGCAAAAAGTGTTAAATTTAAAGCCTTCTTGAAACTAAATTATTTTTGCTAGAAAAATATTTTCCTTTTAACTGTGAAGAAGAAGAAGGGTATGTGATATGGCTCATGCGTTGAAGATCAACAGGAGCCTCATGCTTGTGTTATATTTATCAAGACAAAGCCCAGGACAACCGTTACATGTAGAATGATGAATACAAGTGAAGACTCACCTTTGTATGCATCTTTTTTTTCTTTTTTTTTGGAGCAGAGGTTGTCAAAACATAAATCAGAGGACGATGACCATTGTGCTTGAAAATAAAATTGGTAAATCCAAGTTTGAAAAAGTGCTTAGCCAATTTGGAAAGTCCAAAATTATCTCACATAAATATAGTCTGTTAAGCTCATTGCTGAAGTTAATGTTTTATAGAAATGAACTCTGTACAGATGATTTCAGATAGTGATATTAAACAAAGACTTACTAAAAACTTACACTAGTTGGACTAAAACAGTCCAGGAAGTCAATTCTCGACACTGCTTCAATGGGTGCCAGGACTGTTGCAGTGGAGTAGAGAACTTGCTCAACCCGCCTGAAGTAAAAGGCAGCAGAATTTTTAAATTACTCAAAAACAAATATAAAAGTAATAGAGACACAAGAAAGGAAAAGGAGATCGATTCATGTATTTACACCTCTTTGTGTATTATTTTATGCTCATCAATGATATCCTTCTAAATGTGAAAAAGTACTGGGAGATAAGGATACTGTCTTTCTTGATAATTATATTTCAAAGAGACAAGTCCAGGACCGGGGGATTAGCTCAGTGATTTCGGGGCCTGCCTCGCGAGCCCAAGGGCCCGAGTTTGATCCCCGGTACCAAAAAAAAAAACCAACCAAACAAACAAAATAACAAAACCAAAGAGACAAGTCCATGGTCCTTGAGAAAGACATTACTATGTTTATAAAATTAGTTAGAATCTGAGAGATCTATTTCTCAAAAAACTGGAGAGAAAACTCACAATTCCAAGTGTTTAAAATAAATATCATAACAAATAGGGATAATGTGGCCTGAATGTGTAGGTTCTGTGTGAGTTCATACAGTGAAACTTCATACCCAATAGGGTGACACTAAGACACGGGGCCTTTGGGAAGTGACTAAATGACATATCTTTGTGAATGCGAGTAGTGTGTTTACAGAAGGGATGAAAAAGTGTTCCCTAGGTCCTTTCTTCCCTCTTGCCATGTAAGGATAAAGCAAAAACCACCATCCTTATAGCAAACATCGCATCCTCATAAATACTGAATCAGTCAGCAACTGGATCCTGGAGCTTTCCTTCTCCAGAAGTGTGAGTAATAAATTTACGTTTATAAATTAACCAGCCCAAGATATCTTATTATTGCATCCCAAATAGACTAAAGCAGGAGGTCACGGGTACCGAGTGAGTAAAAAACTAGTCAAATTGAGGAAAACTGTTAAGACCATCTTGGTTAGACTTCTGTTTTTCAATACATTCACTAATGGCGACTATATACTAACCTGAAATAGTTTCAATCCTTATTCAAAGATCAAAAATTAGTGTCATTTCCTTTAAACAAATTTTGTATAGGGGCTTAAAGTGAAAGCTGCCATAATAAATACAACTGCTGCAAACAGGGAGCACAGTGCCACTTCCAATTTAGTAAACCATTCCATTTCTACAAAGGAAAATACACACACACAAAATACACACACACAAACACATACACACACATACAGAAGAGGGGGGGAAGGAGAGAGAGAGAGAGAAATTTAAAGAGCTTATTTTAACACGTATGCATCTTGTAAAGATGTTTCCACTATAATTTCAAGGCTTTTGCTGAATTTGCTGAATTTTATGTTACAGTAAAGCTAACCATTCTTTTGCTTACACCGCTGTAAATTTTGCTTATTGTTATGTATAATGCATGAAGAAGCACAAATGTGCATTGTATCCTTTGCAGGAAGATTATGAACTAAATCAAAAGTGTTTCCAATATAAATAATAAAATAGAAAAGACAATTTACAATAGAGCCAGAAAAGCTGAGACACGCAAATATAATCTCCAGAGCCACATCTGAAAACAACCATACAACTGAGGTTCGTGGGCACACAAGCTTAGTTATTGTTAAAACTCAGAGCTTTTTTCAGGTGATTTGTACAATTTAATGTTTAAGTTTCAATTTTTTATGGAATTTACTCACTAAATACTTTGGCTTCACAATATAATTATTAACTGATTGAGGGAAAAATGAAGTACTGTTCAGTAAAGAAAGAATGTGAATGTGTAAATAAAAATTTTTTTTCAAAACCTAAAATATTTACATGAAATACTGAAACTGTAAGCAAAGACATCTATTCAAAGACACCACTAAAATCATAACTTTTTTGACATTGGGTAAGGTTAACATGACATTTAAAGTTATACAGAAAATGACAAAAGAGAAAATGGCTTGATTTGAAAAGAATATTTGTAAAACTTCCCTCAACTTAATATTGATATAATCTTGAAATATAATCAATTGTGAATTATACATTTAGAAGCATATTATTTTTCTCTATGGTAGTACTGTTGGCTGTATAAACTGGACAATACATGCATAAAGAGCAATGCAAACTGTCCTACTGCAGTGGCTAAGTGATAGATGGTCTTCAACTCTCTCTTCACCAGGATTGATTAGAAATATTGAAAATATGTCCAGAAGTTTTTCATAAAGAGAAATTTTGGTTTTCAAAAAGAGAATTTTGGTTTCAAAGTAAGTATACATAGATCAATTGTCCTTGAAAAGAGCAAGCTGGGTTACAGACAAGTTAACATTTTACAGAAAAAATCATACCATGGTCAAGCTGAATTTTTTCACTATTGTACTGTATTTCTTATTGACTAGGATGTGTGTATTGCCTATGTACATGTATGCATATATAGTTTTTGTTTTCACTTTGCATTTTAATAATATTGTTCTCTAAATGTATATATTTAAATTCTATTTCACATTATCATTTCACTTTATATCCCCTATTCTTTGTTATTTATTTACGGTTATTGAATGAGTCTACAATATGTATTATATCAACAATTTGTTTTCTATTTAAATGTCTTTATTTAAATGTTTATGAAATGTTTACTTCAGTGTTAGTTCCATTTTTATTAGAAAATATCAATTTTCTACATAAGAAATCTCCAAGATTTTTAAAATTTCATATAATTATAATTTATTTATATAATGATTTCACTTTCAGCTGGCTGTAATTTCTCCTTTTCCAAAATTACAAATATCAAATTTATTTTCTTCAATTGTTTTCATCTGCTGGGATATGAAGATTTATTTATTTTCTCTATTTTGATATTTAAAAATGACTATCCTTAAATTTGTCTAAAGATTATAAGCGTGAAAAAGAAATATGTGATTTAACAAGACTTTCACCAAATTAATATTCGAACTGTGAGAGCACACATGGATGTTCTTAGTAGTGGAGAATTTGCTGATGGTCATACCTTTTTGGTCTCAGATTACAATCATGAATTTTGCTTTCATTTAGTCCCATACATTTGTGAGTTCAGTACTCAATTTTCTTCTTCACAATTTCCAAAAGGAGTAATATTTTATTTTACTTTATTCCATGAATAATTTTTCTTCCATTTATTTGCTTAAGAAAATATATTTTTTAGCAATTTTCAAGAATACATTACCTTGTTACTAACTACAGTTACCATGTAGTTGAAAATATCACTTCAGGGTTATTACTTGTGACTTAGCTGTTCTACTCAAAAAACAGGTTTTTTGATATATTTTCTTAGGTTTTAAATATTTTAACTTCTAGTTTATACTACTAACATCCACTCCCATAACCACATAAAGGAAAATGATCCACAGAAATTTCCATGAATTTAAACATGTCTACAAAAAGGGAAGAGATCATTTGGTGCCTTGATAGGATGAAGGGTTAAGTAGTGATGGATGCAATGGGTCCTCTGAGTGCCTGAGCAACAAAAATTAAATAAAATAAAGAGAGTTTGAGGGAGGTGGGTGGGAGAGAGGTAGATTGGAAGAGTAAGAGAAGAAAAAGGAAAGAGGAAAAAAAGAAGCAAAAGAAATGAAACATTTTTATTTTCAAGTCTGAGACATATTTTCTGAGCTTATTTTGAGTAAGAAGAAAATATAAGAACTTGTATCATTTTATAATTACTCTACCAAAGTGGGTTTCAAAAATTTTGAGCAGGAATATAAACATTGTACATTGAAAACATATACAAAGAAAAAAAAAGGAAAGGGATCAAGGGATGGGTGGGGGGGATTAATAGAAGGGAAAGGGGATGAAAAAAGATATTAAAAAATGTGTTACGGGCATGTATAACTTCTCACAAGGAATGTAAACATTATGTACTACACTCATAAATTAAATAAATAAAATAATAAAAAATAATTTGAGCAAACTTTAGCAGTTAAGGAAATATTTGAGCCAGAAGTTTTTTACTTCGTAGAGCTTGGCAGCAGAAAAACCTCAGGAGACTTCTGTGAAGGATCACAAATCAAAAGGTGTTTGGATGGAGTCAGAAGAGAGTTCCCACCCAGCACAATGATGTGAAAGATGGTGTTACTCCTGTCTCTTTTTCTGTTTTCTACTGCAAAAAAAAAAAATTATACCAAAGGGAGAGATGGAGAAAAATGGAATGAATTAACTTGCTCTCCACAAATACAAATCCCTGAAGCCACTAATTTGGCCAGTTATAATGAGAATGAAAGACTTTGAAATTTGAAAACACAAAAAGGTACTTAAACAATCCTAAATCCCTTAAGGGACAGTGTAAAATTACAGACAATGTTGAAAGCATGGTCCAAAGATGAAAAGCTTGAATTGTGATTTCAAATGAAATTGAGAGAAAAAAATCTATAGACATAAAACTGTTTTTTGAGAAAATATGAGAATACTTTGCATACATTATTGCACTAAGCATTAAATAAAAGTTATTAAATATTTTTATTTATATGTTTTAAACATATAATGAGTACATTCATCATGGGAGTTTGTATATGTCTGGATATAGAATTTTATCTATGTAAAGTTTCTATAATAGGATAATATAATATTTTAAAGACTTCTTACTCAGATTTATAGTCATTTTAATTGACAAAAATTGTATACATTTGTCAAGTAGTATATATTCTAAAATATAGATTTATATTGTGAAATTGTTGAATCAACATCATTAACGTGTTTTACTTGATATATTAATCATTTTTAGAGTAACAACATTGAAAATTGACCATGTTAACAATTTTCAAGACTACAATATATTGTTATTAACTATATTCATCATATTGTCTAATGTATCACTTAAACTTAATCTTCCTATCTAATTGAAATTTTATATCTTTTGACCAAATTCTTACCAACTCCTGCTCCTAGCTCCTGCTGACCTCCGTTCTATTCTCTACTTTTATTTCTGTACATTTTTGTGATGCACAGTGACCATAAATATGCGGATTTACTTTCATACACTCAAACAATACATCCAGGGGTCTGTTTCTATGTCAATATCATGCTGTTTTGCTCCTGTACCTTTATAGTATATTTTGAAGTCAGGTATGCTGATACCTCCCATTTACTTCCTTTTGCTCAAAATTTCTTTGGCTGTTAGGAACCTTTTGTGATTAAACAAGTTTTTGAAATTTTCCCTACTTCTCTAAAAAATAATTTTCTTCTTTGATATGTAAGTATTTTCCAAATATTTTGACATTATGTAAAATCCAGTAAAGGATACTGTATTGTGTTCCTAGAATTGTCATAACAAATTATCACAAGTTCAGTTTTTCAATAGAAATTTATTCCTTCATAGTTCTGAAGATGAGAAGTCTAAAGTCAAGATTTGTGCAAGGCTATGCTCATGTTAATGCTGTAAGTGGATTCTTTTTTATTTCTTGCTTTTGTTGGTTGGCTTTGTATAATCTTTGGCATTCCTTGGTTTCCACCTGCATATCTTTAATCTATACTTCATATTCACTTGACTTGCAACATGTGTATTTGTTTTCAGATAGCCATCTTATTTTTAGAACCACTTTCACCGAACTAACCTCACATTCAGTAACCCTGTTTCCAAAGAAGTTCACTTTCTGAGATGGAGGAATCAAAACAAAACAAATGCCTTTGGACATTCTGCATAGATGATACTTTTCTGACTAATTTTCTTAAGAGAATCCTGGAAGTTCAATATATTTATAAGTTAGAGTTTGGCTAATAGATTGATTTATCAGTCTGGCATTCCTAAGATGTGTCAAATGTCACATCTTTAGTAAAAATATGTTGTAATCATAATACACATCAATGTAATCCTGTCTGAGTCCATTATTATTTCTGTTTTTACTTTCATAAATAATTATATTTTTAAAAATATGTTTTAGAAAATTATATTTAGATTAAATATAAAGATTTCTTATGAAAAGCAAATATGCCTTCTCACTCTTTTAATATTTAGTTTTTAGGAGATTGATATATATCAAGGCATTACATTCTTTTGTCTTGAAAACATTATTTCTTTAGTTTTGGTGTACATTTTATGTACTTAAAAGCAGATACTTTTTTGTCTAAACTTCTTACTACTTAAAAATATATATACATATCTACATATATAATGTACATTGAATATACCTTAATATTATTTTAATAATATTTTACATCATTTACAAAGTGGCATAACAGATTTAAGTAAATTACCAATATTACTAAATTGCATGATACTGGCAGTTATATATGCTACAATTATAGGAAAAATATATGTGGACACCTATTATAGATTAGTTATACAATCTATGTCCCATTTTATTGTTTCTCTTTTTTTCCGGGGGGTACTGTGGATCGAACTCAGGGCCTTGCACTTGCAAGGCACGCAGCGGCACCACTGAGCTAAATCCCTGGCCCTAGTAATGTTTCTCTTTTCTCAAGTTGCTGCACCATTATGAAACACAAAATTTATTCTAAAAATGAATTTCAGTTCAAATTTCCTTTGCAGATATGTATTTTCTTCGTATTTTTAGTCATTTATTTCAGTTCCTCAAAGATATCATTATTAGAAAAATCAATAAATGTATAACAATAAGTGTTCTCTTCCAAGAACATATGATGTCTTTGTATTTATCAGGTCTGTATTCAGAGTTTCTCAATATCATAGTATTTTGTAATTTCTTTTATAAATAACTACCGTATTTTAAGCAAATTTCAATACCAGACAATTTATACTTTACATTTTTTCTAATTGAGATAAATATTTTGCTATTCCAATCAGAAATTAATATTATATATTCAAGACACTGTTTTTAAACTATTAATTATGAAATTTAATTAACATAAAATATATTTTATGAATTTCTTGGTTTTCCAAGCAAATATTCTTATTAATTAAATATCAGGGTTTTTACAATTTCTAATTAGAAGATTTACATGTATTCTCTTTTTTCAGATTGTGGAAAGCATATAAAAAATTAAATAATATTAGTAATATTAAATTTTCTCATTTCTCACTAATGAAATTATTATGATAGTACCATTTCAATTAATGCTAACTTTTACTTTTCAATTCATCCTATCCTCTTAATATTTTTATACATCTGCTTTATTACAAACATGTATTTAGATTGATATATTATATATTGTGATCATCAACTATCTTTCTTTTTATAATATATGGATTGTTAAAATATGTCTCTCTATATGTATTTATGTGTGTATATGAGTAATATATGTAATAATTTAGTTTAATCCAGAGAATGGATATGAAAACATTCATAGTAAATTCTTAAATTAGATTTTCAGGTACTGGGTTATAAATATCAATTTTAAAAATTCTTTTATTGGTACATTTTAGCTGTACAATATGTTCACATTTATCATTGGGTTCTTGTACCTGTACGTGATGTATCTTGGTTCTTATTTTATTCCCCATTACCTGTGCGCCCTTCACCCCATCCGCTCTTCTTTATTTACATAGTTTTCATTGCCATTTTTTTCTTTTCTCATAATTTTTCCTTTCCCTTCTTTCCTTTTGCCTTTCCCTCCCACCACCACTACACCTTTGGACCTTTTCCTATTTCAAATTATCAATTATTCATTGTAATAATTTTAATCCTTATTTACACTTTCAGTTAATCACACTAGAGAAACTATTCGGTATTTACACGTGTGTCCTATTTATGTCCCTTAAGAGAATGGCCTCAATATGCATCCATTTAGCTATAAATATCTCTTGTTTCTCATTCTTTATGGCTGAGTAGTACTCCATTTTATATAAAAAAAATCTTCTTTATCCAGTTTCCAGTTGATGGGCACTTGGGCTATTTCCAAGCTTTAGGTATTACAAACTGTGTGGCTATAAACATGGGTGCGCATGTATAGCTGTGGTATGATTCTTTTAATTCTTTGGGGAAGATAACCAGCAGGGGAATAGCTGGGTCAAATGGGACCTTAGTCCTAGTTCTTTGAGGTATCTCCATAAGGATTTACACAGTAGATGCACCAGTCTGCACTCTCACCAACAATAGAGAAGGGTTCCTTTCTCTCCACACCCCCACCAGCATTTGTTATTGGTTGATTTCTTGATAGCAGCCATTCTTTCTGCGATGAGGTGGAATCTCAGTGTTGGTTTCATCTGCGTCTCTCGAATGACCAGCAATGTTGAACATTTTTTCATATATTTACTTACTGCTTTTTCTTCTATGTCTGAGAAATATCTGCTCATTCCAGGTGACCATTTTTGAATTGGGTCTTTGAATTTGGAGGGTCTTATTTTTTTTCAATTCTTTATATATTCTAGATAGTAGACCTTTGTCTGATGTACAGCTGCTAAAAAGTTTTTCCCACATTGTAGGTTGTCTCTTAGCTCAGTTGGTGATTTCTCTTGCAGTGCAGAAATTTTTTAATAAGATGAGATCCCAGCTGATGATTCTTCTTGATAGTTCCCGGGCTACTGAGGTTTGCTTCATAAAGTCTTTTCCTATGCCATGTCTTCAGGAGTTCTACCTAACTTAACTTCCAACAAATTTAGTGTGTCTGTCTTAATATTTAGATCCCAAATCCACTTCAAAATTGGTTTAGTGCATGGTGATAGGACTGGGTCTAGTTTTAATCTTTGGCAAGTTGAAATCCAATTTTTCTAATACCGTTTATTAAATAGGTTATCTTTCCTCCAATGAGGGTAATTGGATCCTTTGTCAAAGATGAGGCTGAGTATGTCTGGAGTTGTTTCTGCATCTTCTAATCTATTCCACTGTTCCTTGCATCTGTTTCTTTGCCAATATCATGCTGTTTTTACCACAGTAGATTTGTAGTATAGTTTCAAATTGGGGACTGTGATACCCAAGCCATGTCTCTGTTGCCTAGAATTGTTTTTTTGGTATTCTAGGTCTCTTCTGGTTCCAAATGAATTTTTGGATTGTTTTCTCTAGTTCTGTGAAGTATATTGTGGGAATTTCAATCAGCATTGTATTAAATCTATATAGTAGTTTTGGAAGTATGGCCATTTTTCACTATATTGGTTCTTCCTAACCAGGAACAAGGAATGTCTTTCCATTTCCTTAGAGCCTCCTCGATCTCCTTCTTCAGAGTGCTTTAGTTTTCAGTGTAGAGGTCTTTTGCTTCCTTTGTGAGGATGATTCCTAGATATTTCACTTTCTGTATACTATTGTAAAATGAATTGTTTCTCAAATTTCTTTCTCAATGAGTCTGCTATTCATGTATAAGAAAGCTATTGTTTTTTGTGTGTTGATATAAATCCAGCTACTGTACTGAATCTTTCAATTAGGTCTAGAAGACTTTTGACTGGGTTTTGGGGGTCTTCTATATAAAGTATCATATGATCAGCAAATAATGACAGTTTATCTTCTTTCTTTCCTATCTTTATTCCTTTTAATTCTTTCTCTTTCTAATTGCTGTGGCTAATGTTTCCAGAACTATATTGAACGAGAGTGGTGAAAGTGGACATACTTGTCTTGTTCCTGATTTTAGTATGAAAGTTTTCAGTTTTTGACCATTTAGTATGATGTTGGCTGTTGGTTTTTCATGACTAGCCTTAATCAGATTGACATAAAGACCTTCTATTCCAATTTTGTGTAGCATTTTTATCATGAATGGGTGTTGGATTTTGTAAAATGCCTTTTCTGCATCTATGGAGATGGTCATATGTTTATTGTCCTTGACTCTGTTAATATGATGTATTACATTTATTGATATACAAACGTTGAATCATCCTTGCATTGCTGGGATAAATCTGACTTGGTCAGGATGTATGATCTTGATGATCCTCTGTATTCTGTTTGCCAGTATCTTGTTGAGGATTTTTGCATCTATGTTCATTAGGGAGATTGGGCTGTAGTTTTCTTTTTGGGTGGGGTCTTTTCCTGGTTTTGGAATCAAAGTAACACTTGGTTTCAGGAATGAATTTGGAAGTCTTGCTTCTCTTTCAATTTCCTTGATGAGTTTAAAGAGTAATGGCAATAATTCTTCTTTAAATGTCTTTAAATGTCTTCAGCAGTGAAGCCATCAGGCCCTGGGCTTTTCTTTTTGGTAAATTTTTTATTACATTTTCAATTTCACTCATTTTAATTGGGGTGTTTAGAATTTCTATATCTTCTTCATTTAACTTTGGCAATTTGAATGTATCTAGGAATCTGTCCATTTCTTCTGTGTTTTCCATTTTATTAGAATACAGGTTCTCAGATTAGGTATTGATGATCCTCTGGAATTCTCTTTGGTCTGTTGTGACTTCACTTTTTCATTCTTAATTGCATAGATTTGAGCCTTTTCTTTCCTTTTTTTTGATAAGGTTGGCTAAAGGTTTATTGATTTTATTTATTCTTTCAAAAAAACAACTCTTTAATTTAATGAGTTTTTGTATCATTCTCTTAGTCTCCATTGCATTGAGCTCTGCTCTGATCTTTATAATTTCCTTTCTTGTATGAGCTTTGGGTTTGTTATGCTCCTTTTTCTAGGAGCTTGAGGTTCTGCTTTAGGTTATTTATCTGAGTTCTTTCTGTTTTCCTAATATTGGCATTCACTGCTATGAATTTCCTTTGTATAACTGTTTTCATTGTGTTCCATAGATTCCTATATGTTGTACTGCCATTATCATTTATTTGTAGAAACTGTCTAATTTCTTCTTTAGTTTATTCTGTGACCCATTGGTTTTTCAGGAGGGTGTTACTCAGTTTCCATGTGTTTGTGGGAGTTTTGCAATTTCTTATGTTGTTAACCTCCAATTTTATTGCACTATGGTCTAATAATATACAGGGGGTAACTTCAATTCTGTTACATTTAATTAGACATGTCCTATGAGCTACCATGTTGTCTATTTTGGGGAATGACCCATGCGCAGCAAAAGAATGTGTATTCTGATTTTATGGGATGGAATGCTCTATAAACATCTATTAAGTCCATTTGTTCAATAGTTTGGTTCAGTTCTAGAATTTCATTGTTAAGTTTTTGTCTAGATGACCTGTCTCTTTGTAATAATGGGGTATTGAGGTACCCCACTACAACTGTATTAGTGGTTATTTGGTTTTTCATGTCCATTAATATTTGTTTTGTATAGCTGTGCGCATTCGTATTTGGTGTATATATATTGGTGATTGTCATCTCTTCCTCTTGGATTGTTCCCTTCACAAGGATGTAGTGACCAACTTTGTCTCTCTTAATTAGTTTTGGTTTGAAAACTACTTTGTCTCCAAATAAGATTGCTATGCCTGTTTTTTGGGGGTTCCTGTCTCGTGAAGAACTGCTTTCCATACTTTTCCTTTCAGGCTATGAATTTACTTTTGAGTTAGGTGTGTTTCATGTATACAGCATATTGCTGAATTTTGCTTCTTAATCCAGTCTGCCAGTCTATTTCTTTTGATTGGTGAGTTGAGGCCATTAACATTGATAGGTATAATTGATAGATATCGATTTATCCTTGTCTTGATGTTTTACTGTTATTGCTCTTTTATTTCTTATTTTTTCCCCTTTTCCCTTTAATGTCTTACCTTGCCTTGTGGTTTCCTTCTGTTGGGCCTCATGGAATTGACCTTCATTGTCTTTGTCTAGGATATTGTTTAGAATTGTTTGGAGTGCTGGTTAGGTGTTCAGGAAATTTCTCAGGTGTTCTTTGTCATTGAAGTATCTAATTTCCTCATCGATTTTGAAAGATAATTTTGCAGGATACAACAGTCTAGGTTGGAACTTATTTTCTCTTAGGGCTTGAAATACTTCACTCCAGGCTCTCCTTGATTTGAGGGTTTGTGTTGAGAAGTCTGCCATGATTCTGATGGACTTTCCTTTGTAGGTGATTTTTTTCTTTTCTCTAACTGCCTGTCAGATGTTGTTCTTCTGTTGGGTTTCTGGGATGTACATCTAGGTGTAGATTTTTTTTTCATCATGGCTCGCTCCATGCGCCTCACTTATGTGTATGCCCAATTCTCCAACTCTGTCTGGGAAGTTTTGTACTATTACTTCTGTGAATAGGTTTTTTGTCAATTGTACTGTCTCCTATTTTTTCATGGACTCCTATCAGTCTTATGTTGTTCTTCTTTGGATCATTGAGGAGCTGCTGGATGGATTTCTCTTGGTCCCTTACTATTTTTAAGAAATCTCTGTTTTCATGGTCCTTCACCACAATCCTGTCTTCTATATCTGATATTCTATCTTCAGATTCCCTTAATCTTCTCTGCATGCTTTCAATGGAGTTTTTAATCTCCTGAATATCTGTTTGAATCTGTTTCATGGATTCCATTTCTTTCCTGTGTAGGATGATCATGGTTTCCATTTCTTTCTTATGCTGGGCATTCTTGGCTTTTAGCATGGTTCTGAGCTCATCTATTTTTTTTTTTAATCTGTTTGTGTTCTAGAGCCTCTAATCATATCTTTCACTCTGCTCACCATCTCTGCAATTGTCTGGGAGATTATTTCTGCTTTGAATTTTTCTAGAGCCTCATTCATCTGTTTTGTTATTTCCTGTGCTATCAGTTCATGGTGTCCAGGTGGTTGATTATCAGAATTTTCCACCTCATTTCCCCCAGCATTTGCCTTCTGTGTGATGGAAGTCTGAGTTTGTGACTTGCTTAAATGTCTTCTCATTTTTGTTTTTGGTACTGTCCTTGGTTTAGTTCCTGGTTTGATACTTTGCAATTGCTTATTGTAAGTATCTTTGTTGATGAATTTAGAACCCTTATGGAATAATTGCTTCTCAGAGATGTATTCCAGATATAGCTGTTCTTTAGATTTTGTCTCTAATGGCTGTGAGGCTGTCTCATTTTCATTATACCAGGAGGGAGAACTGATTAGATCAATCACAACACCTTAGCCCAAGTGATACAATTAGCAACACAATAGCATCAAGTATCTCTTAGAAAATGACAATTTGTGGTATTTATTAATCTATCATCTTTAACTGTGCAAAGTTCTGTTGCAAATTCCACCTACGTTTCCCCTGAAGAGAGTCCAGGGTCTGACTGGGGATGATGATCCCTCCAACTTACCAAGCCTGGTAGTCTGGTGTGCCTTTACTGCAGAGATTCTCTTCACTTTTCTAGTGGGCTTCTGTTATCATCAGGGAGCCTGAGAGTGCCCCTCTCTCTCTTGTTCACATCTGCACCTCCTGACAGTAGCCTTTATGTCCCTCTGTGCCTCTATAGTGTGGAACCAGGTAAATCCACAGCCAAGAGGCCAGAGGCGGGGTGGGGGGGGCTCTCTTGTTGTAGACGCCTGAGGGCCTCCATGCGCGGCTGGTGGGAGTAGCGGGGGGGTCCTTACCAACTCTTGGTTGCAAGTAGGTGTAGCCAGCTGGACAGAGCTGGGCCCAGTAAGTCCTGGGTGCTCTGCCTGCGCGGCTCATCCCTCACTCTCTGCTGCAGGGTTTCTTCCAGGAAATTCCAAGAACCCTGTCCTGGGACTTCTTTGAATGTGGATGTTCCTTAATCCTTGGTGCTTTCAATATTCTTCCTTTTCTTTCACTTTTGATAATTTGATTTATGATGAACTCCTTTGTGCTTAAATTTCACAGGTAAGGACTAAGGTTCCTATATGTGGGTGATGTCTTTCTCGAAATTTGGAAAAATTTTACTCCTTATTTCTTTAAACACATTGTGTCAGCATCTTGTTCTCCTTCTAAAACTCTAAATATGAGACTGTTTTTGTTTTTTATTTTCATATTATTCATGATGCATATAGTTCTTTATTATTTTTCACGCTCTTTTCTTCCTTGGTCTTCTGACTGGATAATTTCCACTTTCCTAACCTCACGCTTTTGAATACTACTGCTTGATTAGGTTTGCTATTGAAGATTCGTGTTGAATTTTTCACATCAGTTATTATACTATATATAAAAGTTTTCTAAATTTTGTTTTAATTTATTCATCAATGTTCTCATTTTCTTCATGAGTTCTTTTCTTCCTGATTTCATTAGTTTTGGTTCTCATTTCTTAGAATTTCTTAAACTTCTTTGAGATTATTCTGAATTTTTTGCCAGTTGTTTTACAGATTTCCATTATTTCTGGCTCCACTACTGGAGTTTTATTACTTTCATTAGGTATGTCATATTATGATTTTTCATGATTCTTATGTCTTTGAGTTGATGTCTACATATATGAGGAGAAATCCACCAATTCTTGTCTTTGAAGGTGTTCTCTGAAGGTGATAGAAGTATACCATTTCATCAAGACTGGCATTCTGATGAGGCCAACTGGTAGAAGCCTGGATAGGCAGACCTTGGTGTTTGGTGCCCCACTGGGGCTGGTTCACTTCTGTGTTGTCAGATGGAACAATTTTCTTCGTTATGTTCTGTGGTCTGCTGAGACTATTGGCTATGCTCCACTACCAGGTAGAACTATTTGTGATGTTTGTTCATCTCTGATTGGGCAGAGTTGTTGTTTTTTATCCCTAATTGGGTGGAACTATTATTTGTAACCTGTAGTTGAACATAGTGTGCTGTTTTGCAAGGTTTGATGAAGTCTCTGAGATTACTGCTCAGCCACAGTGAGTAGGCAGGGATAGAGTGCTACATGTATGTGTAAACTTTAGCTTGGCTCCCAGAGGGTAGAATTAAGCATAGATAAGAGGCTTGTTATGGTTACCATAGAACTGCTGAGGTCAGGTGAGTACAAACACTCCTTTTAAGGGTAATCAATGACCAGTAGATGTCTGCCATGCTGGAGAAAAATAAAGAGAACACTGAAGTTTAGTTGGATCACCACTTCATCACTGGCATTGGGGAAGGCCAGATGCTCTCTCTATGGTTAATTACTAATGGGCAGTTGCCTCCTGGATAGGGGAGGACTTAATATGAATTATGTAGCAAAGCTGTCCAGTGATAAGCACTACAGTCTTGGGGTTTCTACTTCCTTCTGTGAGATGCTTTTGAACTTTCTCACTGGTGTGGTGGCTCCATTGATTGGAATGCAGAGAAAAGTCTAAAATCCACATCCAAGTTGCTCTGAGTCCCACCTCTGTTCATTCTCTCTAACTTACTTCAGGTGGTCTATCCTTGGCTACTTTTGGGGTGTGACAGCAGTGAGCCTCTTGGGAAAGGTCCCACAGTGATAGGAAAGCTGAATGTCTTTTTCCAATCCACTATTGAATTATAAATAAATAACAGGTGTCCAGGGGAATCTTCTGTGTGTGACAGTGTTCCAGGTAGGGTAAAAGTGTTATGGTCAACAAGAAATACTTCTCCACTTATCCTTTTAGTTTCATTATTCTCACTTCCTCAGAGTATTGAGATGTCTTTCTCCACTGATGAGTTCCAAAGATGTTCATGAAGGTTTTAGTTGGTTGGTTGGTTGGTTGGGTTTTGCTTGCTGTCTTGAGGATTGAATCCAGGGCCTTCTCACTAAGTTCTTCCAAAGTGCTTGAATTACAGGTGTGAACAACAACAAAAACTATGAAGGTATTTTTTGCCTATGGATAACTGTTAGCTGGCATTCTTTGGGATGACTACAACTAAACAAATATTCTGTTACTTTTCCATTTTCCAAAGTCAAATTGTATTATTTAATGACATATTTGGTAAAGCAGTGTTTTCTTTCTTCAAATTATATTTACCTTGACTTATTTTCCTATATAAATTTATGGTTAGTATACTTGGTAATTTTAAAGAATTACTAATGCATATAAAAACCTGAACACATACTTGTCACGGTCTAATATATTTTTAGTCATTAAATTTATTAAAAATGTATTACAGAAAAAATATGTGTAGTAAATTTGATCCATTTGGGAAGTTTCAGATGCCTCTTGAAACTTATACCAACATCTCAAAAGAATTTTTTACCTCCCAGAATAATTTGAATATGGTCTGCTGGAGGCAACTTCATAACTCACACCTTAAGGAAATGAATATACTTTTGTCAGTATGAAATTTGTTACTATTTTTCATAACTTTACAGGAATGCAATGATGAGTAATATTTTATATCACAGGTTGTTTTCTCCAGTGTGTGCTTTTGCCTCCTTTGTCAAGAGATACTTTTAGTTACGTAGTTTGTTTCTATGTCCTCTACTCTGTTTCATCAGTATTTTTTTTTAATTTTTGTAACAGCACCATGCTGACTTTGTAGTATAATTTGAAACTGGATATAATGATGTCTCCTGCTTGTTCATTGTGCTTAGGATTGCTTTGGCTATTCTAGGTCATTTTTGTTTCCATAAGAATTTTAGGAACTGTTTCTATGAAGAGTATCATTTTAATTATCACAGGGATTTAATTGTACCTACACTCTAATATTGACAATATGGCCATTTTAACATTATTAATTCTATCAATCCATGAAGATGGTAGGGGTTTATTTCCCCATTTTTAGTGTCTTCTTCAATTTTTTTCTCCAATGTTCTATAATTTTTATTGTAGGTCTCTCACTTCCTTGGTTGTGTTGCTTACTTGGCATTTTGTTTTTCTATTCCACTGTGAATGAAGTTGTTTTCTTTATTTCTTTCTTTCTCAGTAGTTTATTATTGGTGTATAAGAAAGTGTTGATCATTTTTCTGGTACTGGGAATCAAACCCATATATATACACACACACACACATATATATACATATATATATACACACATATATATACATATATATACATATATATGTATATATATATATATTTTTTTTCAAAATAGGATCTTGGTAAATTTTTAAATATCCCAAGCTGGACTCAAATTTGAGATTCTCCTGCCTCAGATTCCCAGAGTGCTGGAATTACACGTGTATACCATGACACTTAACTTTTAAAAGGTCGATTTGGTATCCAATGAATAGAATTAAAAAGGAAATGTCCATCAACAGATGAATGAATTAAAAAAATGTGTCATTTGCATACAATGAAGTACTATGCCATAAGAAGGATAAATTTGAGAAATTTGTAAGAAAATAGATGTACATTGAGAGCACAATATTAAATGAAATAAGTCAGACACACAAGCTTAAATATCACATAGTTTCTCTTATATGAGAAACCCAAAATATAAAAAATTTAAAGAATAAAATAAAAGGTAGCTAATAGGAATAAAAGTCTACAGATATTTTGCAAGTGTAAATGGAGAGGGGTTGAGAGGGGAAATGGATTAAAAAGAATTCAGATGTTTTATGCACATTCACCAACACCTTACAACGACTGTTATTACTGTCTATTGCAAACATGCAGTAATAAAAATGATCTTAAAATAAGGTAATGTCCAGGAGTTATAAGGATGTTAATTACTTTGCTTTTTTTCCAATACTACAGTCTATGAAAAATATCCATATGGATAAAATAACACATGTTCCATAAGACTACAAATGGTGACATAAAGAATATGTTACTTTATTTACATAGACTATGTAAATAGGGAAGGGTGGTGGGGGTGAAGGGTGCATAGGTAATGGGGAAAAAAATAAGAACTAAGATACATCATGTTCAGGTACAAGCACCCAATGATAAGTGTAAATGAATTGTATACCTAAAATGTACCAATAAAATTTAAAAAAGAATATGTTACTTTAAATAATGTATCGGTCATTGTGTTGGTGGAGTTTACCATAACAAAAAATAATGTATAGGGTTTATTTTGTTATAGTTCATAGCCTGGGATCTGAAATCAAGGTGTGAGCATGATCTGTTTTTGGTGATGGCTTTCTACGGTCTTGAAGATGATTACTTTCTCACTGGGTCTGATAAGGAAAAACAAATAAAAAGAGAATAAAATCTTTCCCTTATTAAAAGACTATATTCCATTACAGTTCCACCCCATGATCTATTTTAACTTTTGTATTCTAAAGGCCTTATCTCTCTGTATTATCACTGTAGGGATTAGAACTTTAAATTATGAATTTAGGGATCTACAGTCATTCTATGACAGTCATAAATGTCATCACTGAGCAATTACTATTTAATTAAGTAATGTTAATTCTGTATGTTATCCACATTTAATATTACTTTTCTTTTTATTTTTTATTTTGAAAATTTCAAATATTTGTATCTATTTCCTCTGGAAATGCTAGAGTACTTTAGATAAGTCAGTACCAATAAACATTATAACAAAATTATACATCTAAATGACAAAAATGATTTTAATTGATTCATTTTAAATCTTTATTATTAAACTGCTTTTGATATATACACAACAATAGAAATAAATATGCTAATATTTTCCAAAGAAATCAGAAGAGACTCCAAATCATTCCTACTTTAAATATTCATCAAGTTTCCCCCTTTCAGAGTTCTGTGATTATAGGCTTGAGGTTTCTTGTTTTTTTCCTTCTTCTTCTTCTGAAACTTCTATTCTTAGACTTGTACAGGCTGTGAAAAGAATGACTGAGGGAAAGAATGTTAGACAATTCTAGGATGTATTCGCTTGTGGCTCAATCAACAAAGAACATCTGGTAAACCAAATGTGCATATCGATTGCAAAAAGAACTTCTGCAGATATTCCTTAGTAAATGTCCATCTTCTCAGGCTCCTCAACAGCCAATATATACAAAGACTGATTAAAAAATATAATTTGATATTTATATTTCAGACTGAATTACTCTCATGAAGAGAAATTCAATGCATCTACATTTTAAAAGCTTTAAATTATTCAAATTATTTAAGGCAGCTGCGCTTTTTTGAGCAAATATAGGAGCATTTGTGTTAAGAAAAAAATGAAAAAAAAACCTACACAATTATTTCATGGATAAATTTCCTTGATACTTTATTCAGATACCACAGCATAAGTGTATGTCATATTTTCTAACAAAGAGAGCTAGGAATATTAATTAATCAGGAATAATAACTTATAGAATTTCCCATTTTCTATTGCTTTCAAGAAAAACAAATTACATTTTAAAATGTTTTTTGATAAAAATCAGTATTCATATACTAACACTACATTTCCTCTTCTTTGTTTCCATCTTATTTTTAACAAATATAATTATTTAACTAATTGCTCTTAAATTAAAATTTACCTTGCAATCAATCTTTAGTATATTTTATTTAAACTGTCTTCTTTTTAAATGAAAAAGTTGCAGGCTATCATAAAATTCACTTTAACATCTTGGCAGTTTATTGTGCCTAAAAATTTTTCACATTGAGAAGTTGTTTGAATTTTCTAAAATCTTTTAAGCAAATTTGCATAAAATAGTGTACCATTACTAGGATTAGGAAGAAATAACAATCAAATTATGAATTTCTTGCGTTAAGTAGTAAAGAAGAGATTCATGAGTTCTTAGTGATTATATTTGAAGATAGATTGTATATCACTTTTATAAGTAGTATAATACATTCAATAATTCTGTTTAGTCTGCCAGTACTTGTCATTTTAGGAGAAAATAAAATGCTAAATTAAAAAATACATAGACAAGTGATATTTGAGATAAACTCAAACAATATAAGCTTTTTCTGAAAATTGTATGAATATAATAAAGACTAAACAGAATTAAATGGAACATTTAATTTGAAGCTTATACATAATATATATTATTTATTTATTACATACTATAATATTTATTTATTATATTATAACATATTAATGCGAAGATCATCAAATGAAGAATTAATCCTTTATGAACATTAAATATTAAGCATACTATTTGCATTACCTTAACTTTTCCTATCCTATTAATTTTGCCTCCCTTAATCATCTTACATGTAGCATGATAGAATCATAGAACCATATTTAACTTCACTTGAAATAGTGAATATGAAGAAGACAAGAAGATTCACTACAAAAATGTTAACTCTTTAAATAGGCAGCACAAGTTTCAGAGAACTTTGTTACCATAGTGCCTATTTAATGTATTCAGCAATCTAAAAAGAAAAAAGAAACTGAAAAACACACACATGCAAACAGATCCTTAGTCAGAACCATGGAGAGTATTAGAATTCCGTTGCAAATTAAAAATTTTCAAAAGAGAAAAAGCTCTAAAATTCCTGAAATTTATGTGTGGTTGAAGAAAATAGAAAATACAAATATTGCTGATGTGTTTGTTTTATCATTAAAATCATTGAAGAAATTATTTTTTCTAAAAGATAAAAATTTTGTAAAGAGAAATTTTACTCTAAGACCATTTATTCCAAAGATGGATGGAGGTATCATGTCAATGCCTTATTTACTTTGAATTAGATTGTCACAAAAAATTGAATGTAGCCACAGAACATGCTTGCTCGATTTGAATTCAATTAATAGGGGACTTGACATAATTTTTCAAAGGGAAGTTGTTCATTTTCCATTACATATCTCATGATATCCCAGATACTAACTTGAAGGAGAAAACTGACTTGGCTACTGTTCCAATGCCAGAATTCCATATACTGAGCACTATACTATAGTCTATCTTTTATCAAAAGAACGCCTCCCAAAGCAAGGGACACAGACAGTTCTAGGTATTTGGTATTAATATTATTTTTATTATTTGAAGTGGCTGAACAGAACTTTAGCCGGACAGAAAAAGCTTGTGTTTAATGTACTAGAACATTAGCACAGCACCATGTTCCTTCTGTTCGGTAAAGTTAGGAAGCGATGATACAATTCTCACAATGGCCCTATTAAGTAGTTACTGTTATTATCTTCAGTTTAAATAAGTTTGTGTTGGAAGTTCAATAATTTTGCTTTAAAAAGTGAAGAATCATTGTTTAGATTACATAGCTACTGAATCTTCTGTACTCTTGTCTAAATTATTTTGGGCTTCAAGGAATTGAATATATAAGTACACGGAATAGTAGTACTTTTTAAATTTTTGTTTTTATTGTTACTTGTTTGCAGTGTATAATGCCTGTATTCATCTCAGCGTTGCAAGTTGGTACATGGACATAACATACCTTAATACTTTTTACATTCACTTCCCTTTATAAACACATCATTCCTATGCTTCAAAGTTTATATACATCCTTTCTTTTATTTTAAACCCTTTTTTAGAAGAATGTATTCACATATATTTTATTACATTTCCACTATTTTATTTAAGAATCTCATTTCATAAACTAAAATGGAATCAAAACAGCATAGATCTTGGAATCGTGGAAACCTGGGATATAGCCCAACATGGGAATGAGGATTACTCCAGAACATTTTGTGGATTTATTTCCTCCAAATCCAAATTGTTATTGCAATATAAAAGTGTTACATATGTAAAAGTTACCCAAACTAGTGGAACTCTCAGGACCTCACATGAGTCAGTTTGGTAATCAATAATCCATTATGTCAAAAAGTTGTCCCACAACAGTGTTATGACATAATTTCCTGCTAAGTATTTTTAGTTCCCACCCATTCTCCCTGATCAACTTTGTAACACCACTTTGTCCCAATCTACTCTTTAGTCGCCATGATTTGAATGCACTATCTGCTTTATCCTGGGTATCACATTTATTATTATATTTTTCTAAAATATTTTCTTTTATCAATTTTTACTTTGATAACAGATTCTTCTCCCCTATATAGTAAAACTCACTCTGCATTTTTTCTTTTTAGTTTCTATTTTCCTTAAAATTAGTTTATCTCGGGGCTGGGGATTTAGCTTAGTGGTTCCACTGCCTGCCCAGCAAGCACAAGGACCCGAGTTCGATCCCCAGTACCAAAAAATATAATAATAATTTACCTCTGAAACTAGTCTTTTATTGTACATATTATCATCAAATAGTTGAGCTTTATAATATTGAATTCCTGTTCCCAAAAATCTGATAAAAATTTGATTTATTTTGAATTGCTAATGAATGATTTCAATTAATAAAGAAATTATCCAAAATTGGATAGATTGGATAATACGTCAGATAGCCAGAAGTTTAGAATTTTGTATCTTAACAAAAATCACCTAGAAAGTTATCATTTTGATGATAAATCACAGAAATTTATCATAAAAACCTCAGAATTTAAGTTGAATGAATATCTTTGCTTCTGTGTGGCTTGAATATGATTCTGTACATTCACTATAGATTATCTCATAGTAGGTCTATAGGCTGATCCATTATTCAGTGATGTACTATATTATAAAGTAATTTTAATTGTGCCATATTTTTAAATTGTGAGCGTTTTCTTTCTCATAAAGAGCTTCCATTGCTTTCTAACACAAACTCAAATGATCTTAGATATCACATAGTTATAGTCATGCTTGAATAATCAATGCAGTCAAGTGGAAAGTCTTAAAAATGCAAATTTCCACAATGCTGAAGCTTCTTATATTGTATGTGAGGACCTTTAATATCCCATTTTATTTTATTTATTTTATGCAATATCTCATTTTAAATGTTTCTTAAGATGGTTACAATGATCAACCATCTTTCACAACCACCAATTACAGATTTGAATTCTCTTGACTTCATCTTTTCCAGATTAGTTGAATTGTAAATGAATTATATGGACAGTGATTGAAAACTTTTAGTAATGAAACTTTTTTCTGAGTTTATTTCATTTGGATTTTTAAAATTTTATTTTCCGTGATAAATCTTCGTGCGTCATAGTTAATGCTTTCCACCTCTTTGTTACTGTACCAAATCCCTAAGATAGTGAACTAATGAAGAGTAAAGATTTATTTTGACTTACTTATGGAGTCCATTGCTTTTGGGCTTTAGCAAAGCAGCACATCACGGCATGGAGCATGTGATGGAGAAAAATTTCTTGCCTCATGTAAGTGAATGGAATGAGTGAAGAGGAAGAGACCAGGGTCCCATAATCACCTTCAAGGCCATGATTCCAGTAACCTAAATCTCCTAGTAGGCCCCACCTCTTAAGTTTTTACCATCTCTGAATGGGACAAATTTGAGAAATAAGCCTGTATCTTATAGACCCTGTGGTAATATTCTACATTCAAACTACAGCAGATGTTATTTCGAGGTATATGTTATATGTTTTTTGTTCCTACTAAGATTCAATGAATTATGAGTTTCAAATTGATTATGTGGTATACTTTGTACCATTCTGAAGTGTTTCTTTTCTTTAGGATCCTCTTATATTTAACATTGTGATTGCCCGGTGGATCATAATATTACCCTGATATTTTCTTTTCATATATTTCATCTCAGTTTCAAACTCACATCCATTCTAACTATTCTCCATATAGCACTTAAGTGATGTAACATCACTGAAAATAATTTTGCACATGATTAGGACCCTTTCTCTACCCATCTTCAAATATTTTCACTCATAACTATTCTTTGAGGCTTATGCTAATTATTTTTAAAATATTTTCTTAGATAAGCACACTGTACCCTCCTCTTATTTTCTTTTGCAATCACTATATCGTCAGCTTCAATGTTAATAAGCTACAGAATTGTTACTTTACTATAAAGTCTATAATACTTCCCTATATGACCTAATGTTTTAAACAACTAATTGTTGTTATTATTTTTCTGGTTATTTTCCCTTTTCTCCTTTTTTTTTTTTCTCCTCATTTCCTTCCTCCTTTTGTGCCACCACTCCCATACTTGAAGCTATTTGAAGAGGTAATCCAAATATTTTTGTTTATTATTGATTTAACAGCAGCACTAGTTATCACTAGAATTACTAAGACATTGATATTATTGTAATATTCAGAACAGTAGGCATAATCCTGTCCACATATCTGGAATTCAATAACAAATTGTCATATCTCAATAAATTCTAGACAGGAAAATAAACTTCTAGATAAAAGATAATGTAGCATTCACAAATCACTCATTAAATAAAAATATAATAATTTGAACATTGATGTTTTAAACTTATCTACTTAATGGCAGAAGAACTATTAAGGAAAATGAAACCATAAATTTTATGTATATATTATGATATTTCTTTTTTTTTTTTGGTACCAGGAATCGAACTCAGGACCTTGTACTTGCAAGGCAGGCACTGGAACCACTGAGCTAAATCCCTGGCCCTGTATGTATATATTATGTATTCAAAGAATGTTAAATCTGGCTGAGAGAACACGAGGAAGAAAAAAAAAAATTGGATAAAGGACCCCTATCACAACGCTAAAATTTAGACCTCATAAGAAGATATGAGAATATTTACTTGTTGGCAGAGAAGCAATCTATGGTGCTAGAAGTCAGTACTGGCAAGCAATAAATACCAGATGAACAATTAAAACCCTTGCTGAGAATCTGGCTAAATAAGAGGTGGAACTCCTTGGCAAAATTTCCATGGAAATGCAGGAAAACTTTATTCTGTAGCACAAGAAAATATCACTTGGAATCTGCCTGTAGGGGAAGTCCTACAATTTGATTATCCAATATTAATAAAAGATATATAAAGCAAACAAAGGAACTTGTTATCAAGAAGGGGCAAATCTAGACATTACCCAAGAGTTTCATGTGCTGTTGACTCTGATAATTTCAACAACAATTTCTGCTTTATTTTCACCTCTCTCACAATCCATACATATGGCTCCCTGTAGTATTACCATCAGTGATTGACCAAGGACTTAAAAAAAAAAAACACATAAAGTTTACATGTATGTCAGCATGGTATGCTTTATCACAAAACACAGACTACAGCTGTACTACAGTTTGTAAACTTGTAAAGTAAGTGAGATGAGAGGAAATTCTTCCACCAGACCACAAAAGAAATGGTACATTAAGTTGTTCAGTATTCCCAGAGTGCCAGGAGACCAGCACAGAGAAACATTATTGTAGTGCAGTTGTTAGTAGCTTAGCTGTGGTCAAGGCTATAGAAGAAGTAAGTATGCAAGATTGTTGAGATAGAAATCTTGAGAAGTATCTGGACGGACATTTCAGAATTTTTGCAAACTATGTATAACCTTGTATGAGTGTACATCAAAGAGAAGAAGCAGCAACAGATAAAGGTTAGAATAATCAGTTAGTAAAAGTAGTATGATCTCTAGACACTAGTGAACATCTTTCCACAACTCATTCAGTACTAGCTCAACAGGCGCATCATGAAATGGTCATGGTGGTAGAAATAGAGGAAATCCAGGAGAAATTGAGAAATGCATGAGCTGAACAGTGATTTTCTTTCCCAAGGATCAACTAAGAATTCTGTTGAAAGTCTAACCTGTTGTGTTTTTTTCCACTTTTTATTTTTGTATTAGTACATATGTGTAGTGTATAATGATTACACTCCTTGTGGAGCACTGGTGCATGTACATAGCACCTCTCATTTTTTTTCATCATGTGTCCTTTCTCTCCTTCTCTTTTCCCTCCAGCTCTTTACCCCTTCCTACTTGAAAAAGATCTATCTCCCTACTTCCTACTATGTGTCCTTTATTTTGCTCTTTATTTATATGGAGATTAACACTGAGAACCAGATATGGAAACATCCTCAAAGGAGGGGAGTCAGTGTGATGGCTGGGCTTCTTCCATTAGAGAAGAGTAGAGATTTGTTCTGATTTAAATAGACACTTTCTTGACATGGATTTTCTTCTCTCCAAGTAATGCTTCTGAAAATACCACCTGTCTGTCCATTTGAACTGCTATTAAAAATATTATAGACTGTTCAATTATAAACAGAAATTCATTTCTCACAGTTCTAGAAGCCAGGAAGTCAAAGATCAAGTTGGCAGCAGATTCAGTGTCTGGCATGTTTCTTGGTAAATATATGGTGCATTTTAGCTAGCACACAGTGGAAGCAGCAAATGAATTCCTTGTATGTATTTTATAAGGGCCTTACTCACTTTTTGGGAACTAACAATCTCCAAAAATTCTTACCTTGTAAAACAATCAACTTAATTGTTAAAATTCTAACATACGACTTTACAAGAAGGAACAAAAAAACATTCAAAAATATAACACCACTATTCATTTACTTCCAGAATTCTTTATCTACACAATATTCCCCCAAACAAAATTCTAATGAGGAAAGTAACTTCTTAGCAAAGAAAGAACATAAATGGGCTTATGTTCATGGAATAAACTTATTTAATGGTCCAATACTCTGTGGTCCAACACCATGGAGTGCTTGAGTTAATTTAAAATAAAATGGCTTATTGAAAATTCAGCTTCACCAACCCATTGGGAGATAGGACCCTAAAATGTTCCAGCATGTAATTTGTGTTATTGGAATCAGAAGACATTATAATGTGCTGTCTTCCCCAAAATGACAATACATGAGTACAGAAATCAATTAACAAAGCTTGTAGTGACTCATTCTCAAATATTCTCTTTGAGTTTTTGTTGCCACTCTTGGCAACTTTGAGATCTGCTTTATTGGAAGTTTAATCGCAAAGGCAGGGATAATTAAACCAGAGTTCACAACACTCCTTTAATTCTAGTGTGGGAATCAGGGGGACCATTTCTATTACTGTATCCCCCATGGTCATCTATGACCTACAAAAGAAAGGAGTTACAGAATTTTCATGGGTGCATGTGTTCCCTCTCACGAATGTCATTTTCAGTGCTTTAGTGAGTCTAGTCATTTCAAAGTTATTTTCTTGAAAATAGTTTGGGATTGAGACTACAAATTGTGCATGGTTAAGTTTTCTCCAACACAATCTATCATGTAATCTTTTGGGTTCCTACTTCCCTATTTGACCAGGATATCTATAACATATAAAAAACAAGATGCTTATAGAATCAATATTTTCCCCAAACTAGTAAATTTTGGAGCACTCTCCAATTTTACAGTCTAACTCATTATATCTAGAATAATGAAGATGGAGCAAAGAAAAATATGGGCAAAAATCACCCTTGTGTTGCTCATGGGAGACATGGATAAGACAAGGTAAGCACCTTGAGATTGGCTACTTTGAATAATATTTGGTGATTCAGGGATAGAGAAGTGGTCCTGATTTGGTTGATGTCTAGTCTTGGGGAGATTTAGGATAGAGGGATATTTGTTTTTATGTGTGAATAATATAAAATATGGCGGGATATAAGAGCTTTGTATTGTTTGAGCTGCGTGTGAAGGTGTGCTGGAAAACAAGTTGTTTACTAACTTGAGGGACTACTTAGCCCTAGGAGAGGGATTGTGTCACCCTCAAAGTACTAATGAAACTCACTAGGAAACCACTCATGGAGATATTACTGAAATATGCTAAGAAGCCACCTGCTAAGACTCTTGAAAAATTTATGGGAAAGCTTGATATAGTAAAATAAAATTACTGGGAAGCACTCTGGCAGTAAGTTACTAAAACTCACTAGAGAATTATTAACACTGGGTAGCCAACACCAGCTGATCACTGTGCACTGATGGACAAAATGAAAGAAAACAAAACCAACAAGATCAGGAAGAGATGGCCAACCTTCATGCAGTGCCCTTCTAACACCCTTGAATGACTTGCTTTATATCTTTCTATATGCCAAGAAAAGAAATGTTTACTAGTTCCATCAGTAGTAGCACACCATAATGAAAGGTCGATTTGGATCAGTTCATAAATGTAAATCTTGTGTACAATATTGTAATGACATTATTATTTGCAGTAGTAAGGTCTCAGTTCAAATGTGTACTCTGTGGTACATACTTACTACATATTATAACATATATGTACCTACAAACATACACTGAATTGCTAATGTATTGTGTTGTCTTTCTGCCCTCTTTTTGATGTGCTTATGATTTAACAACCTATGTGTTCAGCTTGAACACCTAGAGAATTTGAAGTAATCTATGACTCTCCATTCTTTTTAACACCTAGTCCAATTTGTTACCAATTGTAGTAATTTCTAGTTCTCTTGATATATATGAATTTACTTGAAGGTCATAGGGTATGAAATAGAGTACAGTAATATGATTGGTTTTGTTCAAGAAAATATGATAAGTAGCACGTATCAATTCCAGCTTCAGTGGGTGTTTCTTTCCTCATCTTGTCTTACCAGACTTATACCTTAAACATTGTCCCCTAGTTTTCCAAAATCCAAATGAAAAATTACACTGCATTGTAAATGTTGTTAAAATCTTTTGGTATTTTTATCATATTGAATATTTATAATTGAACTTGGAATAATGCAAGCATTGTTAACTTGCCTTCAGGTTCCTATTTGAACCACAATTATTAGTGAGAATTCTTGAAGACTATTTGCTCACCAAATCTTACATGCTCAGTTATTGTTTGAAGTTGAATACATTTATATAGCTCAGAGTTTTTTTATTATCTGTATATATTTTTAAATACAAACAGAAGTTTGCTATCTTGTGACCATCTACAGATTGCTCATGATTCCTCTCATTTTCTGTTAAATATTAATTCATTCTTTTAACTTCTAAATGGTAGGACAGATCAATGTACATAAACTTTAGTCAAATTCCAGGATTGCTTAAAATCCATTTATTGTGGCTGTGCTGATTTATGTACAGCTCTTTAATCCCAGTACATGATCTTTTGCTTTGGAAGTTGACAATTTAATATATATTTTTTTCAGTGGTGTTTGTAGTTCTCTCTTTCCTGAGAATGAGTAAAATATAATAAATTGCAGAGCATACTGTGTTTAATGTCCAGATTATAATACATGCATAAACTCAATTTTTAAAATGACCACTTTCCATTTCTGTCTCTTACCATAGCATGTCATAGATAGTCGATAAATAATGTAGAGTGGAAAGTAGCATTGGAAAAAAGATGGGTAAAAATTATTCTGGAAACAAAAGAAAAAAATTCAGAGCTAGATAATGAGGCAGTAAGCTTTTCTCATTCTTCTAAGAAGATTCTAAAGTTTATTGTTATTGTTTAAGTGATTTTATATTGAGAAGTTACAACTTAGCTTAAGTATACGTAGCATGGAGAGACAAAAGGGGCTATAAGAGTTAATAGCCAAGTAAAGTAAATGCTCTGGAAGTGTGTAGTGATCTCTTCAATGACACAAATCAGGATACTTCCAGATGACACTTCCAGGTTTACCTTGGCCTCATTTTATTCCACAGAACCAATCAAGAGTCCCAGATTCTCTTTGTCTGAAACTATCTGGGACTCCAGCCCACACCCAGAAGAGAAATTTTAACTTCTCAAAAGCCTGCCCACCTCGACACAAGACCTTTAAGTATGTTTCCAGACAAAATGTTAATACAGGTTAACTCTTTCTTTTCCAGAACAGTGTTATTATTCCTTAAGTTTACAAGAGCAGCCCACATGGTCTCTTATGTATAACAGTTCTTGTTTTAAATACTATCATCTTAGGAATCAGACATATATAGAACATTTCTTCCACACTATTGTTAATTTAATAATGGCTGGCACTTCTTAGAAAATAATCTGAAATATAGTGTATTATCGAATATATTTTGACTTAATGCATTAAAAATAGTCAATAATGTTGTATTAGTGAATGTGAAAATGACTAAACTCTGGCAAGGTGATGAAAATATTGAAAAAAATAAGTAAAAGCATATTATTTGCATGTGTGATCTTTTGTGACATAATTCAATTATGAAACAAACCTACCTAAGAATAAACTACTGAAAACAGAGACAAAGCAACAATATTGTACAAGGTAATTATTTTAATCTTAACTGACATAATCCAATCCTGTGAGAGAGAATCCTGGATTGTAAATATATTTAGTACAAAATAAGAAGGCCAGATGAACATTCGAGTTCTTCCAATTTTGCCTTCTATGGTCATTATATCTGATAAAAAGACTTTTCAAGGAGCAGGAATTTTTTAAGCACCTTGTTATGAGTATTTAACTTAGTGACAGTTGGATTAGGAGGCAAAAGACAATAAAATATATACAGAAACAGCTATTTAAAATTTTCCTAGGTATTTTAGAGAATACCTGATATTTAGGGAAACTCCTAAGGTGAGGAAAGAGAAAAATCTCTTTTGTTTTTAACTGTTGTCCCAATATTTTATCAGAGAACTTACTATCACAAGAAGAACGTAGACATTCCTTCTTATTTCTACTAAAAATCCAGAATCTCTAACAGTATGTACAATTCCTTTTTGACTGTTGATTAAATATCACTAGGAGATTGAAAAAAGTTAATCATATATAATAAGTTTCTCAGTCATAAGCCACCCAACATATTTTTATTAGAATACATCATTGAAGTTGCTATACCAACCATTCATATATGATCTGAACTACTATGTTGAGAAAAAATAAAATTCTATAAAATATCACTCATGCAGTTAAACAGTACCATGTGTAAATGAGTATAAGAATTCCAAAGAGAAATACAATCAATTTGTTTTGGTGTGTGTGTGTGTGTGTGTGTGTGTGTGTGTGTTTATAGAATGATAGAGAAAGAGGATGATTTATTTTTAAGGAATTGGATTATAGCATCACAGAAATTAACAAATTCAAAATTGAAAGAACCACAGTCCAATATCAAAGGTCAGCAGTCAGTGATGGAACTGTGAAGATTCAATATCTCAGTTCAAATTCCATCAGGCAAGAGAAATCTTTTACTCAGGAAAGATGCAGTCTTTGTTTTACTCAGATGTTCAAATAATTGGATAAGTCCCACCCAGATTAATGGAGGACAATCTGTTTTTAATCAGTTTCCTATTTAAGTGATAAATGCCATCTAAAACCATCCTCCACAAAGCACCCGGAATAATGTTGGACCTTGGGCCAGGGATTTAGCTCAGTGGTGCCACCACCACAAGCACAAGGTCCTGAGTTCGATCCCTGGTTCCCAAAAAATCCCCAAAAAACCCACAGAATAATGTTGCCCCAAATATATGAATACCCAGTGGCCAGTTGAGTTTACACATACAATTAACCATCACAAAATGCAATCATGTTTTTTCACTAATTTCTTATTTGTTATTGGAAAATATATTTTGAGTTGTCTTCTGTCTCCATAGTCAAGTTATATGACAAATAACACTTGCTTTCCACTACTTCAAAATGATAATGTAAGATTAATGTGCTAGTTTCATATATATATATATTGAAATTTTTGCAAGACATAAACAAGAAATTGATGTTTCTAACACCACTTATATATTTACTATATTCAATTTTAACTGTAATTACTATCTGACATGAATAATGAAAAATAGTCATGAAGGAAGAAAATAAACTGGAAAATCCTTTGAAGAATTCATAGATACGTGCAAAGTCTGTATTTTGAAATCAACACCAGGCATAGTATTGCAAATATGATAAAAGGGAAAAACTGGTAAATTTGATTTCAATATGATTTGTATGTTTATATAGGGAAAGTTACTCTGAAGTGTTTGACAATATTTACTTTATCAATGGACATTAGACTAAGGCTCAAATAATCTTTTAAAGCAAGGACTTTGATCAATTTTGAGCTGGTAAAATTAATTTCATTTTAAAATAGCCCCTCTTATATGTGGAATCTAGAAAAAAATGACATGAAAATAGAAGGGAAACTACTAGAGACAAGAAGGTCTACGGAGTTAGTGGGAGGGGAGGGTAACAATGGCAATGTAAAGGTGGTGAGAAGGCAGACACGCTCAGACATAAAGGCATGCGTGAGTGCCTCAGGGAAATCCTGTACTCTATATAACTAATATATGCTAATGGAAATGTGATTTCCGATAAAAACAACTTTCATTTCAATTATGTTCAATACATAGGCAAGATGTTTTCTTCAATATCAAGTTATATCTCTGGAATATCAGGAATATCATCTGAAAAAGTTGTACTATTCATTCCGCGTTTTAGAATAAAATATCCATCGGGAAGAAAAATTGCTAAATGAAAGATATGATCTCACAAACTATCCTTTTTGAAGATTCTATAATTTTGTATCTTAGGCAGCACACAAGTAGCCTATAGTTTTAAAAAGAAAGATGAACTCATCATTTATACAATAGATGAGTGTACATAAAATCAAATGGCTATTTTTCTTTAAAATAAGATCTAGTAACTCCACCTAAATTTATCCAAGATGGTAATTTATCCAAGAGAATAATGTTTCCCTTGTGTTCATCACTCACTCTTTCTGTAAATGTGTACTGAATTCCAGGCACTAACCATTTTTATCTTTTTCTACTTTGATAGACACCTGATATTGAAGCTTATATCTGCATAGGGCAAAAATTTGACTTTTTTTTTACTTTCTCTTACTAATTTGATATATTAGCTATGAAGTCATGGGAATATTACTTAAAATATATTAATTCCCTAGATATTAATAAATACCAATGTTTTAACAACAATATAGGCAGTCTGTTTCTTTCTATATTTCCTATTAATATTTACCCAAAATAACTCAATCTGAAGGAAAAATTTTAAAAATTGTTCCAATTTATTCCTGATGAAAATAGTACTGACAAAATGTTTTTACTCAATATATAAATTACCATTTGTTTTTGTGTAAGTGAAAGGGGAATGGTTTAATTACTTCATACTGAAAGACTAATATAGTAAGACAAAGAAATGGAGTGATAAAATATTCTAAATATTTGCTTTCTCTCTACATATACTATTTAAGTCTAAAGTTGTCAATTGCTAATATCTACAATAATAAAAATATAATAATATATATGGTATGTGACAAAGATAAATAGCACTTATGTTGGCACTATACATCTTACCAATAGGTCAGTACCCTATTTGCTGCATTCATAAATTCATCAGAATTGTTTCAAATTAATGTGCCATTTTTTAATTTTCTTGAAAATTGACACATTTATTCCCAGGTGTATTATCAAGAGTCCATTATATTATATATATGAATATATTAGAATAATCTGCATAGTCCTTTGTCAATTGTCCTTAGAAAAATTATATGCAGCCATATTTGGTTAAGTTTAGACAATTATTTCCTGATGACCAGCATAGTTCATCTCTTGCTGCCTCACATCAATACTCAGATCTTATTTCCTTAAGTAAGGCATAATCACAAGTTAAAAATTAATATAGGCTCTTGTAATTTAGTGGCATGTATTTTTGCTTGACCCTAAATGTTTTTATAATATTCATATAAAATGAAAGGATTTTTATTTAAATGTTGAGATCTCTTGGCTCTCACAGGTTGGTCTACATTAGTCACCATATTCATCATCTGGAATGTCATTATAAATGGAGTCTCTCAGGTCTTAAGAAACCTACTTAAGCGGAGGTGCATTTTAGGAAGATCTCCAAGTGATTTGTGTGGACATTAAATGGTGAGAAGCTTTTACCTGAACTATGACTACAGAAGTCAGCACTGATAATCACAACTGGCTCTGGGACAGTGTTTGTAGTCTGTGTTTTAACCAAGTTGCTAAGTCCAAAACACAGCCTCACTGGCTACCAAACAGCTAAGAAGAATGCTCGAGTTGAGTGATTCCATCCTCTTCTAGTTTTTGTACAGGTGAGTTGGGATAAAGTACAAAATCAGTACCAAAAATGAAAATCTTTTTATATTTTCTTTCTTTCTTCTTCTTCTTTTTTTTTTTTTTTTTTTTTTTTGGTACCTGGAATCAAACTCTGGTCCTTGTGCTTGCACAGCGGGCGGCGAAACCACTGAGCTGAATCCCGGGCCCAGTGAAAATCATTTCTATTCAATATCTTCTTTGGTATTTCTTACAAAAATGGTGTTTAAATACTATATAACAAGTGGTGTACCACTGAGGTCCATCCCCAGTGTTAAAGTGTTTTGAAACAAGCAGTTTTATTATACTATTTAAATAGTCTCGTTTTTTAACTGAATACCATATTGCTTAATTTAACATTATGTACTGTTTTGCAAATATATGTCTTCACACATTGAAATAATTCTTTGCCTATATAAGAAATAAAGTCAAGCTAAAGTAAAGGAAAATAAGCAAACAAACATAAGTACACGTGTCCCTCTTCACCGTTCTTTAAGAAGACTCTGACTGCAATGGCAACAAGAATTACAAATCATAATAAGCACTCAATAATGCTATTTTTTTTTCTTTTTCTCTCATCTGAACCATTGATAATGCAATGTGAGGTACTGATAGGATAGAATTTAATTTACATTTCTCTTTGTACTTTATTTGTTTTACTTTCACTCTCCATATGATGCTTAATTTTGCACTATTCATAGAAAGATTTTCTGCGCAAAAGAGAGGATGCAAGAGAGAATAAAAGAAAAAGACCACATAGGATAATATTTATCACTGTGGTCCAATAGAACTTAATTCACCATCTAAATTAGTGAAGGAAAGGAAGTTTAGAGTCTTCAGAAAAAAAATAGGAAGAAGGTGAGACATGGAACACTGATTCCTGTCATTACCAATTAACAGTTTACATTATCTAAAAATCCTCAACTCCCAGATCATTCTGCAGCTGTACCACTCCCCAAAGATGAACATGCACAGATTTTTTTACTATTTGTTTACATTTAAATGAATGGGAGTGTGGAAAGTAACTGCAATGCTTGTCAGCAGTTTTGCAGGCCATAGGCTTATACTCCGGAAAAGAGCAGGGAACTTGCAAGAGACTGTGCTAATGGACTGTTTTGTATGCATAGGAAAGGCAGCCCTTTGGGACTCCCATAAATAATACAACGAACTTTGGATGAGCTAGCTTCGATCAGGGTGGTAGGAATTCTATTAACTATAATTTGATTATAAAGTAACAATAAAGTCTTCATTTTATAATCACAAATTTGGTGAGCTCTGTGACATCTGGGTAACAAGAGATAAAACCTAAGTGTTAGAAGTGGCTCATTGTTCCGTATGCAAACACGCCCTTGTTGGGCCTCTCTTATACTCCTTGATTGAACTGCTTCCCCCAAGCTTATATAACTTGTGAGTTGACTGGAATCTACCACTTTTAATAGACCCTGCCCACATGTGGTGAGACACTTCCATATTCAAACTGACTATAATTTAGATTGAAGTCATAAACCAAAGGGTTGGGGTGTGTGTGTAAGTTTTCATTTTTCCTTGGGGATTTGTGAGAGGGGAAGAAATAGAGAAGTAAACATTAATTTGAGAAATCTATTAGGTGTCAAATATATTTTATCATTGAGCAAATAATATGTTCATACATATAGGAAAATTATATTAGAAGCTATGGAACAGGAATAAATATATTTATGTAGAATTCTGAATCACAAAAAAGTAAAGATGGTGAAAAATTAGTTTCAATAAAATTCTAATTGTTATTCTCAAATATTCCAGAATGAGATCATATTGAGATAATAAAAAAGAAAAATGTGATATATGTTATAAACATATGTCCTTATATAGTTTACCATTTCTAATATTTTATTATACTTACCATAATTGTTGTTAGAGTCAATGATAAATTTTACTTTCTAAGTTGGCAGAATACATATATGTGTATATATATACACATATATGTATACATATATGTGTATATATATACACACATATATGTATACATATATGTACATATACACATATATGTATACATATATGTATATGCACACATATATGTATACATATATGTACATAAGAGTTTTAAAAACTGAGCCAATTTATTATATCAACTGCCAGCACCCAACATGTGACAGCTCTGAACACCCAATCCCAAATGACTTAAATTCTTACTAAATTAGATTGTCAGAAAAAAATATATATATAACATCAAAGTGAGAATTAATGATTTGTGTTTTTTTCCCTTAAATTATTTTTATTAGTATATTGTAAGTATAAATTACATTTACATTTATCATTGGGTACTTGTACCTGTACATGATGTATCTTGGTTCTTATTTTTCCCCATTCCCTGTCCTCCCTTCATCCCCCTCTTCCCTTCCCTATTTACAAAGACTTTGTTTCCATTTTTTCCTTTTCTCATAATTTTTCCTTTCCCTTCTTCACCCCCCCCCCCCGACACACACTTCCCCTACCCTTTTGGACCTTTTCTTCGTATTTTAAATTATCAATTATTTGTTTTAATCATTTTATTCCTTATTTACACTTTCAGTTTCTCACACCAGAGAAACTATTTGGTATTTACACATGTGTGTCCTATTTATTTCACTTAAGAGTATGACCTCAATATGCATCCATTTAGCTATAAATGTCTTTAGTTTCTTATTCTTTATGGCTGAGTAGTATTCCATTTTATAAAAAAACCCCACATCTTGTTTATCCAGTTTCCAGTTGATGGGCACTCGGGCTGTTTCCAAGCTTTAGCTATTACAAACTGTGCAGCTATAAACATGGGTGCACATATATCGTTGTGGTATGATTCTTTTAATTCTTTGGGGAAGATACCCAGGAGGGGGATAGCTAGGTCAAATGGGACCTCTAGCCATAGTTCTTTGAGGTATCTCCATACTGATTTCCACAGTAATTGCAACAGTCTGCACTCCCACTAGCAGTGGAGAAGGGTTCCTTTCTCCATACACCCCAGCCAGCATTTCATATTGGTTGGTATCTTGATAGCACCCATTGTTTCTGGGGTGAGGTGGAATCTCAGTGTTGTTTTCATTTGCATCTTTTGAATGACCAGTGATGTTGAGCATTTTTTCACATACTTATTTGCCCCTTTTACTTCTTTGTCTGAGAAATGTCTCTTCATTTCAGATGCCCATTTTTGAATTGGGTCTTTAAATTTTTAGGGTCTGATTTTTTTCAGTTCTTTATGTATTCTAGATAGTAGTCCTTTGAAGCACAGCTGCTAAAATTTTTTTCCCACATTATAGATTGTCTCTTAGCTCTGTTTGTGGTTTCTCTTGCAGTGTGAAGCTTTTAAATAAGATGAGATCCCAGTTGATTCTTTGTAATAGTTCCCGTGCTACTGAGGTGTTGTTCATAAAGTCTTTTCCTAGGCCACTGTCTTCAAGAGATCTACCTAACTTATCTTCCAGCAAGTTTAGTGTTTCTGTTTTAATATTTAGATCTTTATTCCACTTTGATCTTAGTTTAGTGCATGGTGATAGATATGGGTCTAGTTTTAATCTTTGGCAGGTTGAAATCCAGTTTTTCCAACACCATTTGTTAAATAGGGTATATTTCCTCCAGTGAGGGTGGTTGACTCCTTTGTCAAAGATGATGTAGCTGAATACATCTGGAGTTATTTCTGCATCTCCTTATCTATGCCACTGATCCTCAGGACTGTTTCTTTGCCAGTATCATACTGTTTTTATCACAGTAGCTTTGTAATATAGTTTCAAATGACTTGGTGCTTTTAAGCTCATTATTTCTTCTCATGTTCCAATTTGAATCTTTCATATTAATGGGAAATTGCCCTAATAATGGAAAACACTTTTAAAGGGAAGTATTTTGGATCATGCAATTTCATGGTTCAAGAAAACATTGTTCTCAGTGCTGGATATTTAGCTCAGTGGCACCATCCCTGCCTTCCAAGTGTAATGTCCTGAGTTTGATCCCCAGTACCAGAGGAAAACAAGCAAAGAAAAAGAAAATGGTTCTGGAATTCAAATCAACAACATAACTTTTTGTGTGCACTAATTAATAAACATTTTAATATTATGTTCACAACTAAAGTTTTCTTTACATTTATCATCAGAAAATATAGCTGAAAATTTTATGTCAGTTATTTTGTTGCCACACAAATACACATCTTTAAAACTTAACAATTGTAAAATAAAACAAAACCAATGTGCTAATGAAAATCATTTACCTTGTAACATCTTGGATCAATTTAAATTCTTAAAACCATAAATGCATAGACAAATTTTAACAAAATAGAAGCAAATGATTGAGAAATACAGATACATAGATATTCATAATATATTTACATGGTAGAATATTTGTAGATTGTATAACACGATAATACAATACATATTTTTATGAAATTGGAAGTATACAAATTGTTTAAATAGAGATGCAATTTAAGCTTTAGGCATTTTTAGATAAATGGATGCACCTTGAAACCATACTCTTAAATGAAATAAATCAGACACACAATTTAAATATCATATTGTTTCTCTTGTGTAAGAAATCTGAAGTATAAATAAGGATCAAGATGGAAGATACATATTAGGAAGCAGGCAGAATTTTTTCAGATGGAGAGGGGAACAAAAGATGTGGAGAGAGGGTATGGAAGAAGAGAAAAGGGATTTAAGATATAAAGAATTGAAGGGAAATGGAAATAGATCTTTTATAAATGGGGAGAGGAATTAAGGTTAGAGGGAGAGGAGAGAAAGGAGACAAAAAGAAAGAATTAAGATATGTTCTGTACATGTACCAATCCTCCATGATGAATGTGATTATTAGGTACTAAAAAAAGAATAAATTTTAAAAAGACATAAAAGGTAAAGGAAAATGAAGAATTGAATGACCTATTAAAATGAAAAAATGAATTTTGATTCAATTGTGGTTTAAATTGTCAATCAAAATACAAATAAGGTAGTAACTAATCAATATAAAAGATGGGGAATAACTAGATTGAAGATGTATAAAAGCAAAATATATATGATTATGTATGGGTCTATCAAAGAGGATGACAGATGGGCCAATTCTTCTTAAATGATGTATTGAAAGAAATTAGAAATTATATTTTCATATCATGTACATCTTTAATTAATAAATATTCTGTAATTTATATTTTTCAGAGACTCAACAAAAGAATTTAAATCTTTTCCACTCGTAGAGTCAAACTATGTAGATGTAGCTCTACAGTTCCTTATATAAACTATTTTATAGTTATAAGATACAGAAAGTCACTTCCGAAGGCTTTAAGTCAGCAAAATACACTTAGATGAGATTTTATTTTTATAGAAAATGTTCTTCAGATATTTTCAGTTTAAAATAACTTCATACCACTTCAGTGAGTCCAAGTGTATCCCATCACAGGTGATATAATCTCAAACTAGTTGAGAAAATAGGATGGTCTTTTCTGAATATGGTAAAAATACATTTGAATTATGTTGGTTCTTCTTACTAAACATGTTTCACGGCTTGAATATCCAGTGGAGCATAGTAACTTGGGCAAATCAATTTCAATACCCACTGCGAAGACTGAACATTATGTTCGTCACTGACATATGTGAATTAATCAACTTTTTCTAAGTTTCCTGAGCTTTAGTTTTTTATCAAGGAAATTGATTTATGTTGAACAAAATGATAACAATTGACTATGAAGTACATTATTTTAAATTTCAAGTAAATGAATGATAAAGTAGGCTTTAAACTACCCAATGAGTGCAGAATATTTTTAAAGCACATCACACTTTCTGATATGTATTTTTATCAGAAAAACATCATATAGGTTTCATATATTTATTATATACTTACATTATCACCATGACAATCATATGTGAGAGAATTCCATTTAAAAATTGTGAAAAACTACAGAGATCAGTTCCTGAAAAAAAGAAACATAATTGTGGAAAATTACATTTAAAAAGTTATCAAAGAATATCTCTGAGAACTGACTTAAAGGAATACAACAAGTAACAAAAACTTTATTTCAGAAATATCTACAAAACTTAATAACATCAGTGGCATTTAAACCGCATCCTACTCCTCTTTCTTCCACCTCATAGTTTTACATCCTGGGCAGATGTAATAAAGAACACAAAACTCCTTCTCCCAGCATATAATTGGTATCTCCATGGGACAACCAAGTGGCTAGCATCCCTCACCCCCCACTATATGTAGTAGAAGCTCAATTTGAAATGAGCATACATGAGAGGTTGTAGTGTTTTTTGCTCTACCGAGCCCCAATTATGACACACAGGCTCTACCCAAAATGTGTCAGGCTAAGGACACATGGGTCCTGAATGGTTTCAAGTTCCTTGCTTACAATGTAAAGATTCCAGTCCAGGGGAGGCAAGCCAAAATCAAAAAGTTATCACTTCTGCACAGTGTATATAATGGATGTTGCTGGGAGAGAAGCAAGCCCTTGCTTCCACCTTCAAACCTAGAAGAGTAACTTAGTTTGCTAAGGAAAAGACAGTATGAGCTTTACTGCAGTAATTCCCATTTTAATGACATACAGCATGAAGCTGAAGAGGGCAGTTCTGGCCTCAGGAGTCCATGGACAACCTTGGGCATTGTGGATTCCTCAGAGACTTGTGGAGAATGAAAAGAGATCAAGAGATGAGGTTTTCAGAGGGAGGAAGGATGCCCAAATAGGAATGTTTGCTCCATTGCAACTGAGCCAGATTCTAAGACTTCTGCTGGAAGGGAATTATTTATGGTGGGAATATTTGCATACACAAACATAAAGGAGTTTAAGTAAAATTTGTCAAGGGGAACATACAGCCTTTTTTCCTGGTAAAAGTAGAAATAGCTTATATTTGGAGATTTTCAAGCTTTTGCTTTAAACACAAGTTAGTGGTTTATACTGTTTTGGTTTCATGTATATTATTCAAAATGAACTCTGTTTATGGTGGGACATATTTTAGTATTTGAAAATTACAAACTATTTTTAAAGATTTTTTTATTTGATAATGTTAAAATACATTATATGCCAACACTTGAGAAGCTAACAACAGATCACTTAAAGTGCCTTTTTATATAGGTAATACTTAGGAAAATAACAGAGTACATTCTGACTTTTACAGTCTTCAAAATTACATTAATGACTCATTAAAATTGTAAAGTCTCCACATCTCCCACTTCACATCTTTATCTACGAGTGTATTACAATCACTATATGATCGTGTCTGACTGTCCAAATACATATTCTCATCCTAGACCTTGTTATTTTTCTGTTTTATAGAGTACAAAATATCAAACAAGTCATGAGATATAGCTTAATGAATCAAATACCGGTATCTCACCACAAAAAAAATTTAAAATGCAACTAATTTATTTTAATCAGCACCAAGGTAAACAAGGATCAGACACATTAAAAACAAAGGAATATCATATCATCTGCAATACTGACAGTTTAAATTCTTCCTTTCCTATCTTTATTCCCTTTATTATTTTCTCTTGTCTAATTACTCTAGCTATTGTTTTTAGAATTATATTGCATAGGAGTGGTGATAGTGAACATCTTTATCTTGTTCCTGATTTTTGAGTGGAATCTTTCAGTTTTTTCACCATTTAGTATGATGTTGGGTGTTGGTTTGCCATAGATGGCTTTTTTCAGGTTGAGATAAAGATCATCTATTCTCATTTTCTGTAGGGTTTTTTATCATGAATGGATGTATGACTTGTTGCATACTGTTTCTACATCTAATGACATGATTGTAATTTTTGTTCTTGGATTGTTGACACAATGCATTACATTTACCTATTTGGAAGTGTTGAACCATCCCTGCATCCCTGGAATGAATCCTACTTGGATGTGGTGTATAATCTTCATGATTTGCTGCATTGTTTGCCAGAATCTTACTGAGGATTATTTTTGCACCTATGTTCATTAGGGAGACTGGCTTGTAGTTGTCTTTTTTGCTTGGGTCCTTTTCTGGTTTTGGTATCAGGGTAATACTTGCTTCCAGGAATGACTAAGGGAATATTGCTTCCCTTTCAATTTCATTAAAGAATTTGAGGACTAGTGGCTTTAGATCTTCTTTCAATTTCTTGTACAATTGAGCAGTGAAACCATCAGGACCTGGACTTTCCTTTGTTGGTAAATTTTTAATTACATCTTCAATTTCATTGCCTGATATTTAGCATTTTTATATCTTGTTTATTCAGCTGTAGTAATTCATATGTATCTAGGGATTCAACCATTCCTTCTGTGTTTTCCATCTTATTAGAACAAAAGTTCTGCAAGTAGGTATTGATAATCTTCTGGATTTCTGCAAGATCTATTGTGATTTCACTCTTATTTATTTATTTATTTATTTACTTGGTACCGGGGATCGAATTCAGGTCACTGCTCTTGCACAGGAGGGGACGAAACCATTGAGCTAAATCCCTGGCCCCTTTACATTCTCAATTACATGGATTTCAGGGTTTTCTTTGCTTTTTTTTGATAAGGTTGGCTAAGGGTTATCAATTTTATTTAATCTTTCAGTGAACTAAGTCTTTCATTCATTGATTCTTTGAATTGCTTTCTTAGTCTCAGTTGCATTAATTTCTGCTCTGATCTGTATGATTTCCTCCATCATATGAGCTTTGAGATTGACTTGTTCTTCTATTTCTAGAAGTTTGACATTCAACATCAGGTTGTTTACTTGAACTTGCTCTGTTTTCCTCACGTGAGAGCTCACTGGTATAAATTTCCCTTGTAGGACTGCTTTCATTGTATCCCATAAGATATAGCATGTTGTATTGGTATTATCATTTAATTGTAGAAATGGTCTAATTTCTTCTTTAATTTAATCTGTAACCATTTGGTTCTTTAGGATGGTGCTATTGAATATTCATATGTTTATGAAGTTTTTGTGGTTTCTTTGGCCATTGATTTCCAATTTCATTGCACTATGGTCTGATAATATACATGGGATAATTTAAATTCATTTGAATTTACTTAAGCATGTTCTAGGAGTGAGTGTATGGTCTATTTTGGAAAACATCACATGCACAGCTGCAAAAAAATGTGTATTCTGATGTTATGGGGTGGAAAACTCTAGAAATCTACTAGATCTATATGTTCAAAGGTTTGGTTAAGTTCTGATATTTCTTTGTTGATTTTTTTATGTAGTTGATCTATATTTGTGACAGTGGGGTATTGAAGTCCCCCATTACAATTGTATTAGTGCTTGTTTGATTTTTCATGTCATGTTTTATATAGTTGGGTGCACTAGAATTTGGTGCATATACATATATGATTGTTATCTTTTCCTCTCGGATTGTTCCCTCTACAAAATTTCATTACCTTCTTTGTCTCTCTTGATCATTCTTGACTCTAAATTCACTTTGTCTGCAAATAGAATAGTTCTCCTTGCTTTTTTCTGGGGTCCTGTCATCTGAAGTATTGTTCCCCATTCTTTACTCTATAAATTACTTTTTGAGTTAAAAGTGTTTCCTATATGCAGCAAATTGTTAGATCTTGTTTCATGATTCATTCTGTCAGTCTGTTTCTTCTGATTGGTGAATTGAGACCATTTACATTGATTCTTATAAGTGATATATATTGGCAGATGACATGATACACTACATAGAAGACCCAAAAAACTCCACCTAAAGACTTCTTGATTTAATAACCAAATTCAGCCACATAGCTGGATACAAAGTCAACATTCAAAAATCAATAGTATTTCTGTACACAAATAAAAAACTTACTGAAAGGAAAATTAGGGAAACCATGCCTTTCACAATAGTGTTGGAAGAAATGAAATATCTAGGAATCAATCTATGAAATGAAGTAGAAGTTCTATACATCAAAAACTGCAGTACTCAGAAAAAGGATATTGAAGAGGAAAATGGAAAGACATCCCTTGCTCATGGGTGAGAAGAACTGGCCATACTTCCAAAACTGTTATACGGATTTAATGAAATTCAATCAAAATACCAATAGTATACCTCATAGAACTAGAAAACATATTCCTAAAATTCGTTTGGTACCAGAAGAGTCTCAGTACCAAAAACAATTATGAGCAACAAAGACAAGGAAGAGGTTATCACAATTACTGATTTGAAATTATACTACAGAGCTACTATGATAAAAACAGTAAGATATTGGCCAAAAAAATGGGATCAATGGAACAAATTAAAAGATACAGAAGCAAGTCCAAAGACACTCAGCCACTTTGTCTTTGACAAAGGGGGCAAACATCTTCACTGGAAGAAAAATAGCATCTTTAATAAATTGTGCTGGGAAAATCTGGCTTTCCACATGCTGAAGACTAAAACTAAACCCATATCGCTCACCATGCACTAAACTAAAATCAAAATGGGACAAAAATCTACATATTAAAACAGAAACACTAAATCTCCTGGAAGAGAGATCAGGTAGAACTCTTGAAGGCATAAGCATAGGCAAATACTTTAAAAACAAAACCCCCACTGTATGAGAAATATTACAAGGTATAAACAAGTAGGATCTCATCTTATTAAAAATATTTTGAACAGCTAAAGAAATCACCAACAGAGTGAAGAGATAACAAGCAGAGTAGTAAAAAGCATTTCTCAGCTGTTCCTCAAACAAAAGACTGATATCTAGAACATATAAAGAACTGAAAAAAAATCAACCTCCCTCTAAGTTTAAAGACCCAATCCAAAAATAGGCATCTGTGATGAATACACACTTCTTTGATGAAGAAGTACAAATAGCAAATAAATATATGAAAAATATTCAATATCACTGATCAAGAGAAGAAAATTAAAATAATCCTGAGATCCCATCTTACTCCAAAAAGGATGGTTATTATCAAGAAATCAACCAATAACAAATGCTAGCAGGACTGTGGGTAAAAAAGAACACTTTTCCACTGTTAGTGGGAGTGTACCCGCTATGGAAATCAGTGTGGAGACTCCTCAAAAAACTAGGACAAGAGGTTCCATTTGATCCAGATATCCCCCTTCTCAATATCTTACTAAAAAATAAAAATAAAAATATCATACCACAGTGATATATACACATCCATATTCATAGCAGCACAATTTGTAATAGCTAAATCTCGCAAACAACCGAACCAAAATACTCATCAACTGGATGAATGGATAAATAAAATATTTAAAAATATAGTATATAATAATGTAATAATATACTATAATAATATACTATATATATTTATATATTACTAAGCCATACAGAAGGATAAACTTGAGACATTTATAGCTGAATGGATACATGTAAAGACCATACTCTGATGTGAAAGAAATACACGTGTAAATATTATATTCTTTATCTGGTGTGTGAAACTGAAAATGTAACAAAAAGACAAAAGTTTATAACAGATAATATGAAAAGGGAAAAAAAATTCAAATGGAAAGGGGAACTAGGGAATGGGGAGGGGGGACAGGAAGAAAGGGAAAAGGGAAAAAATGGAAAAGAAAGATAAAATAGAAACAAAGCTTCCATAAATAAAGGCAGGCAGAAAGGTTGAAGGGAAGAGAGGAGAATGAGAAAAAAATAAGAATTAAGATATATCATGTATAGGTACAAATTCCATGAATGTGATCATTATGTGTGTCTAAATTGTACCAATAAACATTTAAAAATAAAATAAAAGCCAAAGATTTTAGTCGCAGCCCTGAGATGATAATTAGAAATTGATTCACCATTTCCCTGTCCTCTATTATTTTCCTATCCCTTATATTATCTTATTGTTATTTCCCATTAAGATAGGCAAGTCAATGGAATTTGTCAAATTGTTTTACTAGCAAACTTTGTAATCTGTAGTTCATAAAAATATTTGCCAGACTGCCTGAATTAGAATCTCAGAATTTTGAAATAGGAAAAAAGAAATTTGCATTTGAAGATGTAATATGAAAGTATTGAATAAAATATCCTAAACTAAAATTTTGGTGGTAGATACCAGTTATGAAAGGAGAAAAAAAATGGCACTTTGGAGTTCTTTATGGATAGAAATGATAGGAAGGAATATTGAATAAACACAAGAAAATACTGGCTCAAATAAAAATAGAAAGTATTTGAATTGTAATAGACACAATTGAGTTTTCAGGCAATTTTGAATATACTGCAACTTACTCATTCTGGAAACACAGTAGGTGAGCATTTTTATTTGAAATGTTATGCAAATGCATGTTTGTATCTCAAATGGTCAAAATGTACTGTTTTATTTGGTAAACATATACAGTATAAAAAACAAAATAATTAGAAAATAATGATTCCCCAAAATTTATTTTTCCCAAATAGTTTATTATTTTCCTAAAAGTTTATTATTCCCAAAATAATGGTCCCTATTATATTGAAAATATAATGTCATAGCTACTTTGTGGAATTTAACAAGTTTCTTCTCTAACAACAACATGATGATGCTTCTTCTTACTTCAAATAAAATTTGACATAGTCTATTTTTCTTTTAACTTTAAAATATGGGATTTTGAAAAGGAATAAATTAATCATTAATAATAATAAATTAATGTAGAAGAAAAGAATAATCACCATCAAACTTCAATAAAGTATTTTTATTATTCTAAATATAAATGTAAACTTATACATATGTAAAGTATAGCATTTCTTCATTTTGAGAACATAATTTCTAAATCATGCTTAAATTTTAATCATTTTTACTTCTGCACATTAGAATAAAAAACAAGCAATATAGTCATTCATTTTAATAGACAAGTTTAAAGATAACTCCATTCTTGTATTATTAATAAGAAAGTAGAGCACTTGTAATACAGTATTTCAGGTGAAAATAATGTAGCAGGAAGCTACAATAATTTTTTGCCTTTTGTTCGCAAATGATTCACATATGTTGACAGGTACCAGTGTTCCCTGAAGAAACTATGTCCATAGTGGCTTTAGGGCATGGTAGGAGTATACAATTCAATTCCCTTCATTGCAAAATGTTAAAGATGCCCAAGCTATAAACAGCATTTTGTGATTTTTCTCTTTCATAACGGTTACATTTTAAAAATTATATCAATAATGTATACATAATGTCCCTAGAGATAAAAGAATTACTAATTTGTTTAACTTGGTTATAACTTTATTCAACCAAATTGAAAAACTAAAATAGAAAATGACACAATAATGACAGTAAGTTCATTTCAATTTGTGGTCTGTAAAAATGGATGTCAGTTTGTGTCATTTCTCATTACAGGTGATTCCACTTCCAAAGCATTCTATTACATTGTATAAAATCACATCATCCATTACTGTCCATGCCTTATTCTAGACAAAATATTTAATTTTAGGAAAATAATAGGGAAGCATAGAGCACTAACATTAGCTTTTTCCAGGTACCTTCTTGTGCCAAATAAGTGACACTTAAATACTATAAGTCCCTGATTTACAAAGGAGTCCCATTCAGGGAGGACATTCATAAGTTAGATTTATTTCTAAGTCTAACAAAGTGAGTCTTATAGAATTTTGATACAAATATACAAGGTAAAACATGAAACAACCAAATATATACAAAAATACTGTTAATGAAATATTTTTACTTTTATAGTTACCTTAAAATGGTAAAATAGATTTGTGAGCCACTTCCATGATTTATTTGCATCTATGAATGTTTGTTTGTAATAAAAAGTCAGTTTATATCTGTGAAAGTTCAAACTTGAATGTTTGTGAGTCAGGGACTTACTGTAAAAGTAAATCTATTCAAATAAAATGAAATGATATAAAATTATTGTTCATTATTAACATAAATTTTACATACATGCCAACATGGCTTTCGAAATATATGAATTGTAGATTATATTTAATAATCTGAACAATTTTTAAAATTTGAGATGTTTAAATGTATTAGGTTTTGTTGCTTATAAATAAACACACAACATAAATTAGGCCAGGAAAATGGAAGAAAGAAAGGAAAAGAAGAAAAAGAAAGAGAAATAGAGAGGAGAGAGAAAGAGAGAGAGAGAGAGAGAGAGAGAGGGAAAGGAATAGTTATGTGTGGTGACACATGCCCATAAATTCAAATGCTGGCCCAAGAGGATCCGTAAATTGAACCCATAAGGAAACTATATTCATGGAGGAAATATTCGCGTAAGATACAAATAAGAAACTGGACAACATAGTGTCTTAGCAAGACTCTATGGCAAAAAAAAAAAAAAAGAGATTGGGATATAGTTCAGTCCAAAGGCCTTGGATTCAATTTCCAATATAGAAAATGAAACAAAAGAGAAAATGAAAAAACAAAGCAAAAATTAACACACATATCTTCGCTCTTTTAAGAAACTAGAGTAGTGGTGGCAAACCAATGGCACTGTGTCACAAGGGGTATGCAGAGGCCTCTTCTGCTAGCACCGGAGCCGAGGTTGTCCCACCTTTGCCACAGCAGCCAAGCATCAGATAACAGAGCGCACAAGGGCCATGCTCATGCTCAGAAAGGAGTAGCGGTGCCAGGCGATGCCATCGCAAGCTGAGGCTCATTACCCACAACTTGTCCGAGCTTTTTCATGACTGCTCAGTATTCAGGTTTAATTGTAGTGTTAGCAATTTGTGGTACGTAAGTGGGTTTTGGGTTGTAGTTTGGGCACTCAGTCTCTACAAGGTTTGTCATCATTGAACTAGAGCATATCCATAAATTCCTTATTTTTATTTTAATTTTGATTTTTGTATACTCTTTTAGAACACAAAGAAAACCCACTATAGTTTATGGTAAGGAAATTATAATGAAAATAAAAGACAAGATATAGGAGACATCATTTTGATTATTTAAAATAATGTATTAAAGAGATGCCTACAGTATGCATTCAGGAAATGCTCTCAAGATCCTCTATTTAATTTATAAGCAAAACTAGGACTAATATATTCCCTGGATATTCCCCATGATACGTGAAATCATCTTATCATGTGATCCAGATAAATCTATTTGGGTAAGATAAACCTGCATTTTTTTTTTACCTCATCATAGAATGGATTATGTGTGTCAAGACCCCAGTTTGTCCTTGTAAAAGTCCAACCTCAATACATTTGGGTACTGAGATTACAGTTCCTCATACTTTTGTAGATAATGTATATGCTTAGATACAATGACTTATGGCTTGAAAACCTGGGTTGTTTTGGCTAATGGATGACAGAGGATATGACACAAGCAGAAGCTCCAATGTGTTTGGTGATTTCATTTACCTTACTGAACTTTTGTCTTCTACCCCAAGAAAAACATGATCTAGAGGATGGGAAATTATGTTCAATAGATATGATAATGAAAAACAATCCAAAATTGATAACTCATCCTTTGGGTATGGCTTATCAGTGAAGTTCATCCTTCTAGAAGTATAGACCTATCTCATTCAGACAGTGTATTGTAAGAATCCCAAGTTGTTCATGTCTGTGGAATTTTCAGAATTATAATATTTTCTGCAATTATTGATAATTTTTAAATAAGCTTTATTTTAGAATAGGGTTACAGTTACAGAAAAGGGTACAGAAAAAGGTAACGTTCCCATACACTTCATACTCACTTTCTCCAATTATTTGTACATTACATAAGTGTATGGCATATGATATATAGATTCCTTAGGTAGTTAGTTCTAAGAAATTTGAGACAATTTCTTTAAGCAAAAGCCATAATATTGTTCTTCATGCTATTACCTTTTCTAAGTATTGATTATGTTAAGTACTACCAACCAAGTTATATTTTCATTTCAACCAAGTTATATTTTCATTTTTTCAGTTCAAAATACTTTTAAATGTCTACTAAAATATTTGATATGTGTTAGCTAAAAGTATATTATATAATCTCCAAATATTTAGGAATTTTCCTATGACATTTCTGTAATTGATTTCTATTTTAATTCCATTTTGTTGTAGAAATCTTTTGTATAATTTATGTACTCACAAATACTTCGAATGTGTCCTGTGGCCCAAAATGTGATCTATTATAATGAATGTACCATGAAAACTTGAGAAAATGTGTATTTTGTTGTTTTTGGAAGGAGTATTCTATAATTTTCACCTGTATCAGTTTGACTAATAGAGCTATTCAACTCAACTACAGTTTTATTGATTTTCTGTCTACCTCATGTATCATCTAGTGTTGGAGGAGTCCTGAAACATCCAAGTGAACCATTAGTATAGTTCCTCTCATAATCTATCAGTTTTTGCCTCATGTATTTTGCTATTCTGCTGTTAGATCAGCTAAATAGTGCCATCATACCTCCATCAAGACACATTGGACAAAACCCAACACACAGCCATGTGAAAATTTTTTAGATAATGAGAAATAGAGAAATCCATTAACTTGCTAACACATATCAACAAAAGATTATAGTTAAGATGGCAATGTGGCCTTGTTGATTTATAGATTCAGTCTAGTTGCAACAAAAAATTTCAGGAATTTACTTTGAGAATGTTGAGAAATTAATTCTGAAAGGCTACACAGAAACATAAAAGACCCAGAACATAGAACACAATACTAGTATATGCATGCCCCAAATATTGTGTGGGACATGTTTACACTAAAACATTAGTGTTTATCAGAAATTCCTATTTACATGGACATCCCATGCTTTCATTTGCTATATAGAAAAAGACAAAGCCAGAGGACTGAGAGTAGCGACCTGATGAAGATGGGGGTAAAAAGATTCCTCATTTAATCCTGGTGGAAATATGAAAGTTTGCAGTCACTTTGGAACATTTTGCACTTCTTTTAAAACTGAATTTAGGCTTCCCATAAAATCCAGCAATTATGTTCCTAATTGTTTGATAAAATATGGTGATAAGTAAATACTCCAAAAAAAACTTTACACTTTAATATTTATAGCAATTTTGTTTATATTTGCCAAACTTAGAACCTACAAGATTTTGCTTAAAAATGAAAAGAATTGATGAATATCTCCAATACATTCATATAAAGGACTATTATTCAGTGACAAGAAATGAGCTACTGAAACACAAAAAGACATGCAAAAAATTAAATGCATATTGCTTAGTAAAAGCTAATCTAAAAATCCTACATAATGTATGATTTTGTCTGCAGGACTTGCTACAAAAAGAGAAGACTATAAATAGAATAAAAAGATCAGAAATTGCAGGGTTTGGAGAAGATATGCGAATAAGTGGAATACCTAATAGGTGAGCATTTTTTGCAGAGAAATTATTCTAGGTCCTATTGAAACCATTTATATATGACATTGAGTATTTGTCAAAACCTATGTAATTATACAATACAAAAATGGATCATAATGTTATGTGGACTAGAACTAATAATTACGAACCAACATTGAGTCATGAGTTTTGATAGACAAAGGTACTTTAAAATATGAGATGAAAATTGTGTGGGACAGAGAAGGATGTGTGAAAACTTCCTGCAGAATCTGTGCAGTTCTCAATTTAAAAGTGATGTAGAAAATGAAGCTGTCATGGTTTTAAATGTGCTTTTCCAAAAAGATACCCTGTGGAATCCCTAAAACCTATGCACAATGCTTTATTTACAAAAAGAATTGGAGCTGGGGATTTAGCTCAGTGGCACAGCACCTGCCTGGCAAGCACGAGGTCCTGAGTTCTATTGGTGGTTCAAAAAAAGAAAAAAGAAAAAGGATCTTTGAAGATACAACTCAAAATGTTGAGATAATCCTAGTTTATTCATCTGGCCCCTATTTTTAATTAGCATATAACATTTAAAAGTGTTTTGGAGGGGGGGAAACATGGTACTTTGATACTTGTATACAATGAAATGGGTAGTAGGGACTATCAGCTCTTCAAACATTAGTCATTTCCACGTATTGACAATTTTCATATTCTTCTAGTTATTTCCATATATATCTTAGATTTCCTCATATGTTAAAGGCAGAAGAAGATTTGACCCAGATAGTAAAGACAAAAAAGGGGGGGGTATCAGTGGAATCAGAGGAAGTCAATGCTGGATCTGGGAGCTACATGTCTAGAAATGAATAGCTGGCAGAGCAAAGAAATGCTTTCCTCCCTAGAAGCCTTCAAAGAAAGATCAACCCTGACAATTTGATTTTGGACCACTGCCTCTAGATCTGCAATAAAATAAAATTTTCTAAGGCTATTTTTTTACATGGCTAATAATTAGCTTCTTTATTGCTCTTTGAAGTTTTTCTTGGTTCACCTAAATTTCTCGTTATTTTTTTTTCCCATTAAGTTTATTGGTACATTTTCGGTATAAAATACAGTTACATTTGTCATTGACATCTTGTACCATTACATGAGTCTCTTGGTTCTTTTTTTCCCCCCTTCCCTTGCCCTCCCTTCTCCCCCTCCATGCTTCCTTATTTGCAAAGACTTTGTTTCCATTTTTTCCTTTTCTCATACTTTTTCATTTCCTTCTTTTCCTTTCCCCTACCCCTCCCACTTACCCTGCAACTTTAGACCTTTTCTTCCTGTTACACAAAATCAATTATACATTTTTTGAATTACAATATCAAGATCTAGGAGACATTACCACAGATTATACAGAATTTAAAAGGATATAAAAAGCATATTTCAAAAATCTGTTTTGAAATAAATTTGACAACTTCTAAGAAGTAACTTAGAAGACAAATTAATGAAACTAACTCTGGAGGAAATATAAAATTTAAATAACACCTATTAAAGAAAGTATATTCTTAGCTTGAAAACCTACCTATAGGACAACAGCAGTCTCATATACATTTTAACTGATAAATTCTATCAAACAAAGCAGAAAAAAGAAGGAACACTTCTCCCCTCATTTTAGGAAATCAACATTGTGCTAATCCTAAAACTGGATAAAGATAATAGAAGAAAAATGTATGAACATAGATAGACATTTGTTCAACAAAACAAACTATTAGAAGTCAGATCTGGCAGTATGTAGAAAGGGGTTTTGTTATAGGGATGGCAGTGTTGGTTCATCATTGGATGATCCATCCCCAAAAGTCATCATTTTAACAGATGAAAGGAAAAAGCCATATGATCCTGTCACTAGTTGGAGAAAAAGTATTAGACTAAATTCTACAGCTGTTCATGGTAAAAGCTATGAGGATACTAGAAGTAGAACAGAACCTTCTCAACAGATTAAAGACATGTACTCCATACTTCCAGCGAGAATGCCTTATATGAATGGAAAAGATACAATGCTTTATCATTAAGCTGGGGAACAAGGGCAGATATACCTACACTTCATCTGTCTATTAAACTTTGAAACCTAGCCCCCACCAAAACAGTCTGGCAATAAAATGACACAAGTAGGATAGGATTGGCAAGGTAGAAGCAAAATCTTTATATGTAGATGAAATGATCATCTACAGAGAAAATACTAAGAAATCTCTAGGAGCCCCCAGAACTTGTACTTGAATTTAGCAAGATTAGAAAACACAAGATATATATAAAAATTCAGGTCTGTGTATACTTACTATAAATGAAGAATTGGAAATTGAAATTTAAAAGTTATTAGGAGTACAAAGGACCTAGAAAAGTTTAAAAAAAGCAGTTTTGGAAGACGTTTAGTACTTAATTTTAAAACTTTTTCTAAAGCTTCAGTAATCAATGCAGTATTGGTGTCAGGAAAGACATATAGATCATTGGAATAAAATAGAGAATCTAGAAATAGAACCACACATATACAGTCCGCTGAGTTTTGAAAGATTATTTAACATTAGCATTTTATAGAATATAAATTCAATTCAAGAGCTGAGGAAAAGATAGTGTTTTCAGCAAATGCCACTAGAACATCTGGTATCCGTATATAAAAAATTAACCTCAACCCTTTATTTCCATACTTGAAAATAACTTGAAGGGATCTATGAACCTAAATAAGGAAGCCTAAAATTATAAAACATTAAGAAATTATAAGGGAAAATGTGTATGAATTCAGGGTAGGCAAGAACTACCTAGGATACAAAAGACATGATGTATAAAAGAAAATATTGATAAATGAGATTCCATCAAAATTTAGAACTTTAAATGACATCATTAAAATGAAAGGTAGTCCTTAAACAGACCATATTTACAATGCATATAACCTATGACCAGAATATATAAAGAATTCTTAGAGCTCATTAATAGACAACCCAATTAAAAAGTAGATATAAGAAGATGATAAATAGCAAGTACAGCACAAGGAAAGGTGTGCAACTCTAGAATCAGAAAAATACTAATCAGTACAATAAAAAGATTGAATTATATATTCATTAGGGAGATGAAGTTAAAAGTTTTAAAAGGCTTGTTATGACTTTTTCTTTTTGTTGGATTCTCCCCCTTTGTGTTTAATTTGTCACACCCAATGGATTCATTCTGCTGGTTTTCCTGGGGTTGTGATCCTCATTGTCTTTTCCTAGGGTATCATCTAAAATCTTTTAGAGTGGATAGTCATGAAGTTCCTGAGGTGCTCTTTATCACGAAAGTATCTTATTTCTCCATCAATTTTGAAAGATAGTTTTTCAGGGTACCTCAATCTGATTTGGAGGCTGTTTTTCTTGAGGGCTTGAAATACATCACTCCAAGCTCTTCTTACCTTGAGGGTTTGTGTTAAGAAGTCTGCTGTGATTCTGATGGGCTTTCCTTTGTATACGATTTGTTTCTTTTCTCTCACTGCTTGTAGTATTTTGTTCTTCTGTGGGATTTCTGGAATCCTAACTATTATATACCTATGTGTAGATTTTTTTTTTTTTTTGATGAAGGCTATTTGGAGTCCTATATGCCTCACTTATCTGTATGTCAAGTTCTTTTCCCCTCCTTGGGAAGTTTTCTGCCATCACTTCTGTGAACAGTTTTTTTATGTTATCTGCACTCTCTCCTCTTTCTTCGTTAACTCCAATCAGTCTTATGTTATTCTTCTTTGCATTGTCTACCAGCTGCTGGATTGATTTCTTGTGTTCCTTTACAATTTTAAAGCAACTTTTCTTTTCCTGGTCACTAATTGCAATCTTTTTTTCTATATCTGAAATTCTATCCTCACATTGGTTCATTCTGCTGCACAGACTTTCAAGGGAGCTTTTAATCTCCTGGAAATCTATTTGCATCTGTTTTATGGATTCCATTTGTTTCCTGTGTTGGGATTCCATCATGTTCCTCAGATCCTCTATTTTTTATCTGTGTCCTCTCTAGATTTATTAATCATGTCTTGAACCATTAGCAAAATCTTTGCTGTTATCTGAATAATTATTTCTGATTTCATTTTTTCCATATCCTCTTTTGTTGCCAGTTCAGAGAATCCAGGTGATTGAGTATCAGATTCTTCCATCTTGTTTCCCTTTGTGGTTGCTGTAGGTGATCCAGAAGTCCGTTTTTGAGGCTTGTTTACATGTCTTCTCATTTCTACGGGGGGGGGGGTGTTTCTAGCATCCATGGGACTCACCTTCTCTGACCTAGGAGGTTGGGATGGCGGTGGGGAGGCTTCCTTCCAGGTGCTGGGACCAGCTCACCTTCTCTGCCCTAGGAGCTTGGGATGGCGGTGGGAGAGCTTTCCTCTGGGTGCTGGTCTAGGGCTATTTTACCAAGTTTATGTTAATTTGTTATGATAGCCATAGGAAAATGTCTCTTATTTAGGTATTTCATGTCTTTTTAGTGGGAAGACATCTTTATTATTAGGTAGAGCCTCCCCTTGTCCCTGACAGATTTTTGTTGTTGTGAAGTCACCTTTGTCAGATATTAGTATAATGATTTCTACCTTCATTGGTGTTGATGAGGTATATCTTCCCAAATCTTTCCTTTTTTAACTTCTTAGAGGTGTTTTATTAAATTTTGTTCCTTATAGCAAGTTATATTGGTACTTACTCAACCTGACAAGGCTTGTATTTTAATTGATATATGTATAGAAATCATATTTAAAATAATTACTAATGTATTTAAACTAGTACTAAATGGAGTTTTATACTTGTGTGGTGGTTCTTTTCCCACCATATGTTGTTTTAATAGAACATTTTATGTTATTATTGTTATGGTTTATTTCTACATGTCTTCCCAAAGTTTCATCCCCTCATAGGTGGGGCTTTGAGCACTGATTGAATCATTAGTCCACTGATAAGTTTATAGCTAAACATGATACTGTGGGGTGAAGTCTAGTTGGAGGAGGTAGGTCAATGGGATATGGCATTGGAAGTGTCTATCTCCCTTCTTCCTCACTTGATATTTCTCTGTTTCCTGTCTGCCATGTCATGAGCAATTCTACTGTACTGTGCCCCTCTGCCTTGCAGCCTTGCCTGTAATCAGCTGACTATCAGCTGAAACCTACAAATGGTGATACAAAATAAACCTTTCCTCTTTTAAGTTGTGAGTGTTGGGTATTGTGTCTCAGCCATAAGAAAGTAACTAAAACATGTATTTTACATCCTCCCTTACCGTACCTTAGTTCTGTTTGAGTATATTAGTAGTTAATAATGCTTACTATCTTTAAATAACTGTATTTTCCTAACATTTTTTGTAATAGTGAATTCACAATTATTCCCTTCCATCCATTGCTACATTTGCTATTATTTCATCACATAGTGTAAGAAACCTAAGCTATTTTACTATTATTAAAATCTTCTTCTATAAGTTTTGAAGAAGAAAAATGATTCATTTTGCCTTTATGTATTTTTTCTCTGATGATTTTTTCTTCTTATATTAATAAAAGTTGCAAATTTATATAATGTACTTTCTGGCTGAAAAAGGTATTTTATTATTTCTAGCAAGGCAGGTCTGTTGACCACAAATTATCTCAAATTTTTGTTTATCAGAAAAACTTTCTTAATTTTGAAAAACAGTTTGTCTGAAAATGGAAATGCTCAGTTATTGAGGTTTCTTTTTCATATTTTTAATACTTTAAATACTTTAACCTTTCTGACATGACTCTGATGAGAAATTTGTATAACTTATCCTATTCAAGTGTAGCTAAGATTTTTTTCTCTGAGTTTTCAAAACATTCTCTCTGAGTTTGATTTTTTGAAGTGTAAAGATATGTTTGTTATGGGTTTATTGTTATAGTTTTTGTATGGTCCTTCTGGGGCTATTTATGCTGAATATTTTCTAAGCATCCATGATTTTCTCTGGATGTCTGTCATTAATTTTGGAAAGCTCTTAGTCATTATAGCAGATGTTGTATATGTAGCTTTATCTTTTTTCTGATATTTTGATTATATATTCGTTGTCTTTTTGAAGTTATCCCACAGTTATTTGCCAGTCTGTTGTTTAAAACTGTTACAATTATTACACTTTTGTCTGGGAAGTTTCTATCAACTTTAAGATTACACATAGTTTCCTTGGCTTTTTAAAGTCCAAAGTTGAACTCATCAAAGGTATTCCTTATTTTCATGATACTTCTGTTTGATTATAATATATTCTATTGAGTCTTACTTAAAGTTTCAGTTTCTCTCCCTATATTATCCATTTCTTCTTCTATGTTCTTTTGGGAGAATGATCAGCACATTCACTGTAATTATTTTTTAATTCACTGTCTAACAATTATAACATCTGTGCCATATCTGAGACTATTTCCAATGCTTGCCCTGACTCTTGAGGCTGTTTTGTATTGCTATTTGTTGTGTATTATGTTTTTCCTGTAAGGTGGGTATATTGTATGAGATAACAGGAACTATGATAAATATAAATATAGTTTGAAAATTTATGTTAATCTGCTTTGTGTCTGAACTTGGTCTCCATTCTCTCTCCATATATAACTATAAGTGACACTACCTTCAAATGTAACTTCTGTCCTTGTTTTTATCTCCCCAAGTGACTGGTCTTTACTAAAAACTGCTTCTTATATAGATTGCTTTATAAACCCTTCAGCTATAATCCACTATTGTTAAACTGGATCCCTCTTGGTGTGTTGGTAAATGTTTGGAGATGGTTATCTTTCCATAATTTTTCTCTTGAATCACAGTATTTTGTGAACTTTTGACTCTGGACTTTGATCTTCAAAAACTCTGCCTGTTATGCAACTTTCCTTCCCTGGTCTCTGAAGAGAAATAGAAAAGTTAGACCAGACTGGAGTGAGAAAGTTTTCCTTCCTTCCATCTTTGGGGAAATTCTCTGTAAAAACTTGACCAGTGAAGGATAGGCTTCTGTTGTGTGGAGATCCTGAGCATAGATCATTGAGATTGCTTTGCTTCTCTAGAAAAACTGCTACGTGTGGTCTTGCAGAGGTCTCTCCATGAGTTGCAAGATATAATGCTCATGAAATCGTGTCTCCTCTCCCCCAAGACTACAGCCTTCATGGGTTTTTCTCATGGTAGTCCACACTCAACCTCCAACAATTATAGTCATTACTAATTTTGTATTCCTACCAATTTATTGTTCCAACAGCTTTAGATCTAAGTAATATGATCTCAGCTATGACTCTGTATTTATTTGTATCACCAAATATGAGGTTGATAATTTATTGTCACCCAAGTGCTCTGATATGTGCAATAAAAGTCATTCATTTTGTTCTCCTAGCTTTCTCAGTTGGTTGTAGGGATCAGAGAATGACTTCTCAGCAGTTTATGTATTGCAACTGAAAAATGAAGCAATTATTTAATTTTTATTATAACACTCTATGGACAAAAAATGTATTTGGGAGTATTCTCTTTACTGCCAGGGTGAAAGTGGTGCTATTAATCTTTGTGGTTTACAAACACCATTGTTTAAAACTCAATCAATGTTCACAGTAATGATGTCAGCCTATGAGTTTTCATATCAGCATACTAATTTTTACAAGGTGAAAATTTAAATTCACACAGGTAGAGTGACTTACTGACAACTAGACTGCAAGAGAACAATAAAAGTAGGCTGTTTGGCTCTTCATTAGAAATTTTATTAATGTACTCATCTCTTCATTATAATGTATTATTTCATCTTTAAAAGGTCCCAAGTGGAAGAAAAATAACCACAGAAATGTAAAGAAAATACAATGCGATTTATTATTTAATTATAAAATGTCATTTTGATAATATGAATCTTATAGAATTACATACATCCTCTCTGAAAAAAACCCCACAAGACACAAAGAAACAATATAAAAAACAAAAAAATTGTAAGGCTTATGAATACCTCTTTATAGTTAAAAAAGAAAATAAGTATTAAACGTGGGTTCTTTGGACATTCTAGTAAGTGACTCAAACATGGAAATATATTGCCCTCACTTTGGATATTTGTAAACATTGGATTAATGAGGCATCTACTGAAATGAGATCAACTTGTATCTGCTTCTCAAAAACTTCCAATAATTCATATATATATATATATATATGTATATATATATATATATATATATATATATATGTCACCACCTTAAAATAGCTCTATGCCTTTCTATTGTAGATGCTATGATTTTATACTCATCTTTCTATGGGCAGAGAACAGCTGCTAAGTCCTTTAATTACCCTACCCTAGCAGGGGTGTTGGTGTAAATCTCTGACCGTAAAGGTGTATAAAGGAAGGAGGGGCACAGAAATATAGTTGAAAAGCTGATGTGACAGTAAACACAAAAAAATGTGTTGTAATATTCTTTTATTTTCCACACTCCCATATGAGTGACAAATTGAGAATAAAAACTTCTAAGTCATGCAAAATAAGAGTGAAAATTGAAAACACAATTTAAAGCACTGTTGTGCTGGGTTGAAGCCTACTAGGTTACGCCAATGATTTCATTTCCTTTGCAAGTCTCAGACAGGGAAGTCATACATCTTTACTAAACAAGAAAGAAACGGTGGAATCTATTTCACCCCATTAGACTATTTTAAAGCAAGGGTGCAGTGGGACACATGGAACATTAGACCCTGCTGCTGATTTCATCTTTATTTCATTGGACTGACAACTGAGTAACTGATCTTTATTTCAGTGTGCATAAAAGAAGTAGCAAAACAAATACATCCACTGTGGAAAATATAAAGTATATTGAAAGTTATAGAACCTTGCTTCCTTCTCTCATTTTAGAGGTTGTTTAATGTTGAAAATAAAAATATATGCTTAATCACAAATTAAGTCTTTTATATTGAAAATAAACCCTGGTATATTATAAGGAATTAGATGTCCCCAATATTTTTTTTTTAATTTCAAATAGATTCAGAGTATGTTAACCTGTCTCTATATAACTTCAGTTTTTGTTTTCCTCACCACTCTGAAGAAACACAAAATAATACGTCGTTAACAATGTTGGTCATTGATATGCAGTCTTTCTACTATTTCAATGTCTGCTCCAAGTATTTTCAGTTGTTGCCAGGTAGTATTTTACATAAAGCCCAAAATACTTCTTACCAACTATCTCCTCATGACTACTACCATTTGTTAATTCCCTCCCTTCCTCGGTCTTTATCTCTAACACAAGCTAGTGCCAGGGCTTCTGTTGATCACCTGTGAATACTGCCAGTGGGGAACTGGAATCTTGAAACACAAAAATAATAACTTTTTCTCAAATTTTCTGTGTTTTATTCATTAGTTGGGAAACATTAAAACCCGATTTTAACCTACCATCATCTTGATAACTGTAGTGAATTCTTTCCTTCATTTCATTTATGTCCTTCTCTAGGACCTCTTCGCTTGTTTGTAGAACTATACTGGGAGTGACAGGTATCAGTAAATGAGGAAATCCTACATGCAGTATTAGTAAATATGTTCCACACGTTCAGCAGACAGGCACATTTTGGTCTGTACCATATAATAACCCATTAATCTTATCTTGAATTCATAAAATCCATACACATCATATATATTTCAACAATAAGAGTCTCAAAACCAATATAAAATTCCTGCATATGAAATTTTGTTATATAATAAATTTTATCAGTTATGAGTGAATATTTTACTGAGTCTATTTAAATGTTAGAAAATAAGAATTATTTTAATTTTAGACTTAATTGCTTACTCTAATTTTATGAATATTGTCACTGTGTGCATTCTTGGAATTTTTAGGAAGTTGTCATGTAGCAGTGTGAACTTTTGTGAAGAAAAATATGTTAACATTGTTAATAAAGAAAATTTTATGTTTAAATGCATCATGGCCTCAAGGAGTCCCATGTGGCCAATAATAATACTTTAAAAGAGAACACTTTTAACATATCTGGGTAATTATTTTAACATATTTTAAAATTAAGATTCTTATTATTTGCATTGCTTTAGAAGTGCAATAAATTATGTCTAAATTTCAACAATTTTCATTTCTTTGTTTTATCTCTGTCTTAAAAATGATAAAATATTTTTGGCAAGTAATATGTCTTCAGAAACAATTGAAGCTCTGCATTTCAACTATACAAGAAATTTGACATGCAAAATGTATACATAAAGGAAAGTTTTGGTCATTTTTTTGTGTTTAATATTTTATTTTAAATTATTTGATATAGTAATTATATTATTGTAATAAGCACAAGTAATACCATTGTATTTAGAATTAGAATTTTTTACAAAATCTACTGGATGGAAATTTTTTCTTTGTGTCAAAAGTGAAAACTCCCAGAGGCTTCCTAAACATTGGAAAAAGAATTAGGCATACCAAATATTCATAAACAACACAGGAGAAGCTATTTGGACTTTGGAATTGGCTTTCTGTCAGATTACTTTAAGACAAAATTTCTTTTTAAAAAATATTAGGTCAAAATTAGTAAATCCAGATGTTTCAAAATTCTAATTAGGCTAGTTGTAGTGACACATGCCTGTAATTCCAGCCCTGAAAAGACAGAGTCAGTTGAATTGCTGTAAGCCAGAGGCCAACCTGGGTTAGCAAGTGAGTTCAAGCCCAGCCTGAACTACATAGCAAGATCCTGCAAAAAAACCAAAATAAAACAAAAATTCTAAATAGTTTCTTAAATATGAATGAATGAAATGTAGAAAAAAAACCTGAAGACTTGCTATAGAGCGATGCCTTGGTTTACAAATGGTTTTGTTTGGGAACTATTTGGTTTGTGAACAAGAAATGTTCAGCAAATTTTTGTTTGCAAACTCTGCAGGGAGTGATGAACACGAATGTAGACATATTTTCTAGAATTATGGAATGAATTAAGTTCTTGAACCGAGGTACCACTGTATATTTCTAGTATTTTCATATCTAGATTTAGAACTTTTGAAAATTTGATTTAGAAACCAAATTAGTGAAGTAAAGCAAGCTGAAAAAGCCATCTCAACTTTTCCAAAAGCCTCATTCAAAGAATGACATTTTATATCACAGCTTTTGATGGAACAGCCACAAGTTATAAGTTGAAATTGAAGACTTTGACTGTCACTATTATGATTGAAAAAATAGATTTGAACAATATTTTAATTTTATTAACCTTTTTCACTTTGTAAATTTTCAGAAAAGAAACCATACAAAGATATGCTATAGTTCTGATATATCACACACTGGGTTTCCCATACTTTTTATAAGTAATTACATCATAAATTCCTTATTATAAATTATTCAGATTTCTTAATCATTTACTTAAATTTATTCACTTGTTCTAAGATTTCATGTGGCAATACATCATCATGTTCACCCAAGTTCTACTTGGTTGTCACAATTTTCTTAAATCTTCCTTGTGTATCATAACCTGGACTGTGTGAAGACTAACAGTGTCCATATGTTTCGTGGAGTATCCCTCTCCTAGGACTTTTATGAAGTTTTACCAAGCATTTGAGTGGGGTTGTAGCTTTGGGAAAGAAAGGCTTATTCCAATTCTCATCACATTATATCAAGGATTCATACTGTCAAAATGACTTATTGTTTAGGTTATCACTGGACTAAAGCAGTGTTAATCAATAAACACTGCTACTCCATTCATATATTTGCATACCAAAGTCTTTGGATGGATGTTCATATTTGTGACTTCCACTTAAAGAGTTTGGATTTGCATTCCACTTCCATGAAGGAGCTGTAGCTATACAAATTACTTGGAACTTTTCTGCATGGTAAATTTGTATACTGCCCCACCTTCATTTTTTGATTCCATCATTAATTTATATAAGTAAGGACCTATGGGTATTTATCTTTTACAATGACCTATATTTCTAGAGTTTAGGAGCTCTCTCAGTTTAGTTCTATGCCCCTTTGACATAGTATAACAATTTATTTTCATAAGTTCTTCACTAGTCCTAGAATCAGCAATTCCTTCAAGGAATCCTACTTTTTTTATTGGAAGACAGTAGTAATATTTTTAAATAGGAGTCTAATTTTGCTTGTTGCCACTTCAATTTCCTTCCTTCTTGGGTCAATAGTTTTTAATTTTAATGGGAGGTAGGGGAGGGAAAGAGGATAAAAAAGAAATTAAGATATGTTAGGTACATGTACCAACTCCACACTAGAATGTAAACATTTTTTTACTGCAAACATGTAATAATAAATAAAACTACTACAGTTAGACAAGACTTTTCACTCAATGGTATTAGCCTTCATAAAAACATACTTATGTGAACTCTTGAATAAGAATATAAGGACTGCAATTTAATATTCATCACTAAGTAACTGAAAAACCTTGGACAATTTAATTTAAATTCTGCTTTATATTTATCCCACAAGGGGGCTAATTATTGCACTTTCTTCAAAAGATTTTTATCGATTTCATAAGAATACACATTAAAAAATAACCTAGCATTCTCTATTCCTAAAAACACTTCTCAGCCATAAGGTTTTGTAGAACTGGCCTTGTACTGAAAGCTATCCTGGAAGTTTCTTATATTGAAAATAATTAGATTAGAACACCATCAGATAAATTGACAATGAGGCAGCACAAATAAATTTATCCATTAATCATATCTGAAAAGAAAGAAAAGCAAAGTCACTAGGTACTTCATAAAAATGATTAGTGAAACTTTTTTTCTGATTCATACGTGTAACTGTTTCTTTCTTAGCAATTACAGATTAAGGCTTCTATTCAGATATGGGTCAATCATGTAATTATACACATTTTCACTGCATTTTATTCAGAAAAGAATGCTACTTCCTATATGCTGTGCAAAATCACCTAATACAATCCTAATCACCTAACTCATTTCCCATAGTTCTCCATAACAAGCATTCTTTGACATACCAAAATTCAAATTTTGACTACTGGACTATAACTCATCATCTTCGGCTAGAGTTCATCCACACAATGAATCTTAATGAGGTATTGCTTTCTATAAATTGCAGCTAAATTTGTTGTGCATTATTGCAGCTATTGATTTTGATTTTATAGACTAGTTGGTCATTAAAATGAAAATATATGTTTAACTGCTATCAACTGTGAGATAAGCAGTGTTTTTTCAACGGAAATAAAATTTTAAACTTGAATATTTTCTTTTCAGTGTTGAGATCAGAGCTCAGTAGAGTATACTAATACTAAAACATCATTTTAATAAAACATGGAGTGTTCTGCAGGACTATGATGTTCAAATGGCAATTTAACGGAAATCATGAAACAGTCTAGGGTTGAATAAAGGGAAAGATGAAGATGTCCCAGATTCATTATAAGAGGAATATTAATTCCTTTTACATTTCCTGATCAAATTTCATTATACATCTCAGCTTTCTAAAAAGACTTAAAATATGAAAATTTTGTTCCTTTTTTCCTCTTAGCCAGAGATACACCATAGACTAACCTCAGATGCTTTGATCCTGGATTTTTCAAATCCAATATCAATTAACAATTTTTTCAGGCACTACTTTTTATTCAAATGAACTAATGATGATATAAAACTTATTGTTTACACTCGTGATTTCCAGAAAAAAAAGAAACATATATATTATTTTGTTTACCATTCTAAAAAACCTTTTAAAATGTTATTTCTTGTAATTTTAAGTTAGAGAAAAAGGGTTAAAATAACATTTAATCTCCTGGAAGTTGTGGGGAATGTAAACTAGTACAACCACTACAGAAAGCACTAAAACTAGAAATTCCATTTGACTCAGCTATCCTCCTCCTACCTACCTTCCTAAAAATTAAAATCATATAACAGAGAAATATGGCATACTCATGTTTATAGCAACACAATTTATAATAGCTAGATCTTAAAAACAGTGGATATATCTACCAACAGATAAATGGATAAGGAAAATGTAGTATTTATACATGACAAAGTGCTATGCTGCCAAACAGTAAAATAATCTTGAGCCTTCCATAAGTAAATGAATACAAATTGAGAACATAATGTTAAGTGAAATAAGCCAGAAATACAAGCTTTTGATTGCTCTTATATAAGATAATAAATATATTATATGTACACTATATATACATATGTACATATGCTATAAGAATATATATATATATATATATACATATATGGAGAAAAATGGAAGAGAGATGATTAGGAAGTGGGGAGAAGTTCAAATACTTCCCTAAATTATATATTCCAAATTTTTTAAATATTTCAATACATATGCTAGTTTGTCCCACTATACTAATAAATTATCTTAATTCATTGAAAAGAAAATGTGTATTATCTTCTAGTTTTTCTATTTGTAAGATCTTTTTGGTGTATATCTTGTACTGAGTAATTACTTTGGAAAGAACGATTTACAGTGTAATAACTATTATTTTCTTATTTGGTTATGAAATTTTGTTTTATATTTTTAAATAAGAAAAAAAAAAGTAAAATGTGAACTACATATTGTAGCAATGTATAATTCCTGCTCAGAAATAAAGTAAGATTAATATTTCAATCCAGAAACAGAGCACAAATCTCCACATTAATGACATTTCCCAAATGAAAGATGAATGCAAGAGAACATAGCTCTGTTTGCCACTTAACTTCCCAGGAGGCAGCCCTGCAATGCCTTGATATCTCCCCTTTCTTTTAGTATTCTGCCATAAGGTGCTGGTGACATTTCCCTAGCATCTCAAAAAATTCAATCACCTTTAACCTTTGCCTTAATTATGAAGCTGCAATGCAGGTGATTTACCTGAAGGCAGGGAGGAAGCTGGAGTGGTAAGGGAGGTTGGAAGGCATCCAGGACCCTTAAATGTTTAGCATATTGCCTTCTGAAGCCTGAGCTTTTGAAGCTAAAGGGAACCTTTTATTTTATGACTCTACATAAAGTTAACAAATGTACTTGGACGTGTAACACACTGACTTCTAATCATGAATGTTTGTTAACCAATCATTTCAAATGTTTTCTCTAGGAAGAGTTTGATAGCCAGTGAAGTGAGATCTGCTAAGACTTTTAATTCACATTTTTGCCTGGAGCTATCCTAGAACAGGAGAAATGTGACTCAGACAGTTATTTGCTTATCTGTTAGTGAAAAATCTCAGACTTTTCGAGATTGCCAAAACAATTGCTGTCATACTAAAGCTTAATGCTGGTTCATAACGTTGGTCCAATTAAGTGAAGTGCTCCACAGCCACCTGTGTTTCTGTCGCTGTATGTGTCCCCAGGGTGCACTCAGTAGGATATAATAATTCAGGAATGATTGCTGCAAAGGTTTTATTGGACTCACTTTGTTAACTCAGGTAAAATACTGAGAGAAAAAAAAACTCTTTCAGATGACTTGCTGAATTCCATTCTCCTGCATTTATTTTCTTCCTAGTCATGTGTTATGCATCAAATAGGGAGAAATAGACAAAAAATTAACTTAGTAATTTGTCTAAATATCAAAGTTCAGTAATTCAATTTTTCAAGGAAAAAAGCAATATGGCTGTCCTAAATATTCAATGTTGGCTGGATAACTGTGTTAAAAATAAGCAATCTGTGTATTCAGCTGGAGGTAGGAGGGTTCATATAATTCATATTTTTTTCTGTTTAAACAAAAAAGAAAAGGGCCAAGGATGTAGCTCAGATCTCACAACTGCCTGGCAAGTGCAAGGTCCTTACTTTGATCCTTAGTACTGAAAAAAAAAATAAATAAAATTTTAAAATAAATTAAAAATGTATGTATGTGTGTGTGTGTATGTGTGTGTGTGTATATATATATATATATATATATATATATATATATATATTTTTTTTTTTTTTTTTTTTTTTTTTTTTTTTTGGTACCGGCGATTGAACTTGGGTCCGTGCGCTTGCACAGCAGGCGGCAAAACCACTGAGCTAAATCCCCTGCTATATTTTTAAAGCCTCTACTTTATTCAGATCATATTGCTTACTGGAAGCAGAGAAATGCTAATTTTTTCCCAATGTAACCATGCAGATAACAGAACAAGCAGGTGTTGGTGACAGTATTGATAGTGGATTACTAAAGCCACCGAGGTTGGGAAAAATAAATGTCTTTTGAGTAAAATAGTAGTTTCAAAAGACTTTAACTTAAAAATTGTTAATTTATAATATTTGTGTACTTCATGGCACATGCTGTAATTTTTCAAAACATATATAAAGAAATTACTGATCAAATCTGGATAGTTTGAATTTCTACTTTCTTATCATTTCTTTGTGTCTGGAGGCTTCAAAGTCCTTTCTTCTAGTTCTTGATAAAGTATATAATAGCTCATTCTGAACTAACTTCACCCCACTGTAGTGTGTTTCAGTAGAACTTACTCCTTTAATCTTTATGTGTCTCATTACCTGCTATCCAAACTCCCTAGCTTTTCCCAGGCTTTTATCAAACCTATTCTGTATTTAGATCAACACACAAGAAGGAACACGTAAAATATTTCTTTCTGTGTCTGATTTCATTTGACATAATTTCTTTGCAGTTCCATCAATTTTACTGCAAAAGGCAATATTTCATTATTTTTATGGTTAGATTATGTTATATGGTGCCTTGTAAGCCACATTTTCTTTTCTTTTTTTTTACTTAAATTCTTTATTGGTACATTTTAGACATACAACACACTTACATTTCTCATTGGGAACTTGGACCATAACATGATACATCTTGGTTCTTATATTTTTCCCCATTTCTAGCGCTCACTTCACCCCCTCCACCCTTTCCTAATTACAAAGATTTTGTTTCCATTTATTCCATTTCTCATCATTTTTCCTTTCCCTTCTTTCCTTTCCACTGCCCCTCCCACTACCCTAACCCTAGTTTTCATAGAAGAGGTCTTTGATTTCTTTCATTTGGTTGATTCCTAGGTATTTCCATTTTTTGGATGCTATTGTGAAAGGAATTATTTGCCCTAATTCTCTCTCAGTGAGTCTGTTGTTCATATAGCGGAAAGTTATTGATTTTTGTGTGTTGACCTTGTATCCAAGTACTTTACTGAATTTGGTTATTAAGTCTAGAAGACTTTTGGTGGAGTTCTTGGGGTCTTCTATATACAGTATCATGCCATCTGAAAATAATGACAATTTGACCTCTTCATTTCCTATCTTCATTCTTTTTATTTCTTTCTCTTGTCTAATTGCCATGGCTAAAGTTTTCAAAACTATATTGAACAAGAGTGGTGATAGTGGACATCCTTATCTTGTTCCTGATTTTAGTGTGAATAATTTCAGTTTTTGACCATTTAGTATGATACTGGCTGTTGGCTTTTATCAGTTTGAGGTAGAGACCATCTATTCCAATTTTTGTAGGGTTTTTATCATAAATGCATGTTGGATCTTGTCAAATGCTTTTTCTGCATCTATGGAGATAATCATGTAGTTTTTGTCCTTGGCTCTATTGATATAGTGTATTACATTAATTGATTTTCGTATATTGAACCATCCCTGCATCCCTGGGATGAATCCCACTTGATCAGGGTGTATGATCTTCTTGATGATCTTCTGCAATCTATTTGCCAGTATCTTATTAAGGATTTTTGTATCTATGTTCATTAGTGAGATTGGCCTATAGTTCTCTTTTTCGGTTGGGTCTTTCTCTGCTTTGGAGATCAAGGTGATGCTTGCTTCCAGGAAGAAATTTGGAAGTATTGCTTCCTTTTCAATTTCATTGACGGGTTCAAACAGTAGTGGCAGCAGTTCCTCTCTAAATGTCTTGTCGAATTCAGCATTGGACCCATCAGGATCTGGGCTTTTCTTAGTTGATAAGTTTTTAATTATGTTTCCAATTTCATTGGTTGATATTGGGTTGTTTAGAAATTTTAGGTCTTCATTCAACTTTGGTAATGATAATGTATCAGGAATCTGTCCATTTCATCTGTTTTTTCCATCTTATTGGCATACAACTTCTTGAAGTAGGTATTGATGGTCCTTTGGGTTTCTGCTGGGTCTGATGTAGTTTCACGCTTTTCATTCCTAATTGCATGGATTGGGCATTTTCTTTCCTTTTTCTGATAAGGTTGGCTAAGGGTTTGTCAATTTTGTTGATTCTTTTAAAGAACCAACTCTTGGCTTCATTAATTTTTTGTATCATTCTCTTAGTCTCCATTGCATTGATTTCTCCTCTGATCTTTATAATTTCCTCCCTTGTATGAGCTTTGGGTTTGTCCTGCTCTTCTTTTTCTAGATGCTTGAGGTTCAGCATCAAGTTGTTTAATTGGGCTCGTTCTGTTTTCCTGATATGTGCATTCACTGCTATGAATTTCCCTCGTAAGCCTGCTTTCATTGTGTCCCATAGATTCCGATATGTTGTATTGTCATTGTCATTTAATTGAAGGAACTGCCTGGTTCATTCTTTAATTTCCTCTGTGACCCATTGGTTATTCAGAAGTGTGTTGTTCAATTTCCATGTGTTTGTGAAATTTTTTGAGTTTCTTTTGCTATGGATCTCCAATTTCATCACACTATGGTCTGGTAATATACAGGGGATAATTTGAACTCCTTTGCACTTACTTAAACATGTTCTATGCATGAGTATGTGGTCTATTTTGGAGAATGACTCATGTGCAGCTGAGAAGAATGTGTATTCTGATTTTGTGGGGTGGAAGACTCTGTAAACATCTGTTAAGTTCATTTGATGAAGAGTTTGATTGAGTTCCAGTATTTCATTACTTATTTTTAGTCTAATTGATCTATCTATTTGTAGCAGTGGAGCATTGAGGTCCCCCACTACAATTGTATTAGTGCATATATGACTTTTCAGTTTCACTAGTATTTGTTTTATATAGTTGGGCACACTAGTATTTGGTGCATAGATAATTACGATTGTCATCTCTTCCTGTTGGATTGTTCCCTTCACAAGGTTGTAGTGTCCTTCTTTGTCTCTCTTAATCAGTGTTGGTTTGAAGTCTACTTGATCTGCATAGAGGATAGCTACTCCTGCTTTTTTTCGGGTTCCCATCACAATGAGTATTGTTTTCCATCCTTTAACTTTCAATCTATGAGTTAAATTTTGAATTAAATGTGTTTCTTGTATGCAGCATATTGTTGGATTTTGCTCCTTGACCCATTCTGCCAGTCTATTTCTTTTGATTGGTGAATTGAGATCATTAACATTGATGGTTATAACTGAAACCTATTGACTTATCATTGTCATGACTTTTTCTTTTTGTTTGATCCTCCCCCTTTGCTTTTAATTTCCTGTTCCACCAGATGGGTTCATTCTGCTTTGCTTCCTCGTGTTGTGATCCTCATTGTCTTTTCCTAAAATATCGCCTAAAAGTTTTTGGAGTGCTGGTTTGGTATTCATGAAATTCCTAAGGTGCTCTTTGTCATGAAAGTATCTTAATTCTCCATCAATTTTGAAAGACAGTTTTGCAGGGTACATCAATCTGGGTTGGAGGCTGCTCTTCTTATCTTGAGGGTTTGTGTTGAGAAGTCTGCTGTGATTCTGATGGGCTTTCCTTTGTATATGATTTGTTTCTTTTCTCTCACTGCTTGTAGAACTTTGTTCTGTTGAGTGTCTGGAATCTTAATTATATGCCTATTGTAGATTTTTTTTTTTTTTGATCAAGGCTATTTGGAGTCCTATATGCCTCACTTTTCTGTATATCAAGTTCTTTTCCCCTATTTGGAAAGTTTTCTGCCATTACTTCTGTGAACAGTTTTTTTTTTTTTTTTTTTGTTTTTGTTTTGTTTGGTTTAATGTCATCTGCACTCTCCTGATTCTTCATTGACTCCAATCTGTCTTATGTTATTCTTCTTTGCATTGTCTAGCAGCTGCTGGTTTGATTTCTCATGGTTCCTTATAATTTGGAAGCAATTTTTCTTTTCCTGGTCATTAATTGCAATCTTATCTTCTATATCTGATATTCTGTCCTCACATTGGCTCATTCTGCTGTGTAGACTTTCAGTGGAGTTTTTCATCTCCTGGAAATCTATTTGCATCTGTTTTATGGATTCCATTTATTTCCTATGTTGGGATTCCATCATATTCCTCAGCTCCTCTCTAGATTTATTAATCATGTCTTGCACTATGAGCACAATCTCTGCTGTTATCTGAGAAATTATTTCTGATTTCATTTTTTCCAGATCCTCTTTTGTTGCCAGTTCAGTGGGTCCAGGTGGTTGAGTATCAGAGTGTTCCATCTCATTTCCCTTTGGGGTTGCTGTAGGTGATCTGAAAGTCTGGTTTTGAGACTTATTTGTGTGTCTTCTCATTTCAACCCAGAGGGGAGGGGTGTGCTGTTGGTGCCGGGGCAGCTCACCTCCTCTGGGCTGGGAACAGCAGGATGGATGGCCATCATCCAGAAGTCTCTTCCTCTAAGCTGAGAGTGGTGGGACAGTGGCTCAGAAGCCCCTTCTTTTGGGCTAGATCAGCAGGACAGACAGGAGCCCGGAAGCCCCTTCCTCTAAGCTGGGAGCAGTGGGACAGTGGCTCAGAAGCCCCTTCCTCTGTTCCAGGAGTGGGATGGATGGCAGCCCAGAAGCCCCTTCGTCTGGGCCCAGGGTGCTGGGATAGATTGCCACATTTTCTTTATCCATTCAGCTATTGGTCCAAATTTTTTGTATTACCTGTCTTGGCTGCTGTGAATAATAATACTGGAACAAAGACAGATCAGTGTCATTTGAGTTATCCCACTCCTCCTGGTACAGATATTCTCACTGTTTCTCTATGAGCTGTACCTCACCAAACTCCTTGTATTACTCTACACAGATGGTAAACATTATTAGATCACAGAGATTTACACCAAAAATTCAACCTTTTGCTATTGCTTCTTGTGTACCTTCAAACTCCTTCTTTTTTCCTCCCTCTCTTTACTTGACCATGCCAAACCCTAGAAGATTACTGTTTTCATATTCCTCCTGACACAGTGCTCCTTGAAATATATTTTTGATGTAAAGATTTACATGTCTGATAATAACTAACCGGTTATGTTTACCTTTGTATATGTTTTGTAATCATCTCATTCTACATAAATATCAGGTTTTGAATTTAGTAAGGAAAGGCTCATGAGAAAATATAGGTGAAGAGAGAGTGGAGAGTGATTATTAAGATATATCCTGACACAAAGAAGGAATAAGAAAAATTCACATTATTTATTAGAAAGAATAATTATTGCATGTGTTTAAAAAGAAAATCTTCTGCCAAATTTATGTATGGTCACGGGTTTTCTATAAGATAACAAATAGTTTTTTCTACTTCAAAAACAGGTGAAATTAGTTTACTTTGTTTTCCTAACAACCTTGATATTTGAGAAAATTATAAAATATTTTGACATAGTAAAATATGGAAAAAATTAATCCAAGTCTGAGAATTTAAGAAATTTTGCCTCCAAATGTTGAGAGA